>NC_090931.1:1368544241-1368852196 GCF_040938575.1 Ambystoma mexicanum
TGCTCTGTCACCATCTCACCTTCCGTCTTTATTATTCTATATACAACAGGGGATATTTAATCTACTATCTCAAATGGCCCTTGCCATGCTGCAAGACATTTAGAATTGTTGTGTCGGTTTTTTTCCAAAATGGTATTCATACACCTGATCACCTATTTTATATTATTTTACAGATGTCTTTTTATCATAATACGTCTTTGCACTTTCAGCAGCTCTCTCCAGATGCTGCTGTACAAATGCAAATGCATGTTGCAAGTGCTTCCTCAATTCTTCCACATATTTGTGAACTGTGGATGCACTCACAAGTGCCTGCTCGTGTGTCCTGTACAATAAATGTTGTGGCAGCACCATTTTTCTTCCTTTCAATACCTCATGAGGGCTGATTCCTGTTGCTTTAGCAGGAGTTGACCTAACGGCCATTAATACTAAAGGTAACCGTAGATCCCAACTGGAACCTGCCTCTGCTACAAACTTCTTTAGTATCTCTATGATAGATCTGTTACTTCTTTCTACATTTCCAGAAGAAGCCAGCCTATATGAAATATGCAATTTCCTTTTTACCCCCAATATCTGCCACACCTTGCTCACCAAGGAACTCGTGAAATGACTTCCTCTGTCGGATTCTATCCTTTGGGGTAACCCGAACCTTTAAAATATATGATTTACCAACAATGTGACTGCTGTTTGTGCACTACAGTCTGGTGCAGGAATGCACTCCACCCACTTCGACATTAGACATACCACCGTTAATACATATCTATTTCCTCTGGCTGATGTTTTCACAGGCCCACATAGTCGATTTGCAATCTTTTCATTAATGGAGCTCTATGCATTGGTGAAGCAGTTTTATATTGTTCATATACCAGACACCCCCTTGTGTATAACTCCACATCATGGGAGATATGTGGCCAGTAAGCATAGTACTTTAATATTTCTAAAGCTTTTTGTGAACCACTGTGTCCGGCAGTTATTGTGTCATGTGCATGGTGTAACATTAGCGCTCTGAATGAAGGAGGCACTATCCACTGTATCTGAGCTGTTACAGACTCCCGGATCATCAGACCATCATGTAGTTTAATTCTTTTTTTTGTTCTTTAACAACACTCTCAGTTCTTCCTTTCCTTTGCACTCGTTTTCAGCTAAGGGATTTAGTTCAGGGTCTACCAAATGATTATAAAAAACACACAACACTAATTCCTCTTTTTGTGCCTTAATCAGATCCTGATCTGGCATATCATAACTCCATTGCACTGCAGGTTGTTCAACTTCTTTTGGAGATTTGGAGTGTGTAACTGCAACCACCTGTATGTCACCAATTAGGTGCTCAATTGGCAATAATTCTCCCATGACAGCCCCAATTTTGGCTAATTGATCTGCTTTGTCATTTCACTCCATATCCTCTCCCGGTGTCTTTAAATGTGCACACATTTTCCTGCAGTGTATTATTAGCCATTCTCTGATACTAATGTATCTATAGCTTAGATAATGTTCCCATGTTTCAGTTTTTTTTGTTATATGTGAGCATCCCCTTCGACTTCCAGCCAGGTAAATACTCTACTCAGCTGTTTTGGGTATAATCAGCATCAGTTACTAGGACAATGTCTTCGAATTTGTTTTCAACTGCAGTAGCAATTGCCTTACAAATTGCAGTTGACTCTGCTATTTGGCTTCTCCTGGCTCCAATTATCATCCCTATACTAGGAATGCCTTCACATTTTATCCAGACATTACCTATCACTGCCACCAGTTGTTTATCAGTATCATTTTCTATATAAAAAGCACACCCATCTACATACACAGTTGGCAAATCTTTGCACAGATTTTCTATAACAGCTTTGTGTGGTGATTGTTTAAAATCATTTAACCTGGGCTCTATTTCTATTTCACCAAAAGTACATTCAGCTGCACAATCATGCAGATCTGCTATGCTTTGAGCAATTGGGTTCTTTTTATTCTGTCCATATCTTACCTCCACAGGGAATCCCTGCAATGCCAATGTCCAGGAAGTGATTCTGGACTGCTCTAGGATGCCTGATCTAATCCTTTAACTTTGTAAAAATTGCAATGGTTGGTGACTTGTTTCGATAATTACTTTCTCTCCCTGAATAATGGGATGAAATGTTGTAACGCCCAGACACTGGTCAGGAGAGCCTTTTCACATTCACTGAATTTAGTTTCAACCTGAGATAATGCCTTGCTCGCATTGGCGATAGTTTTATGTTTCGAATCATGCTTTGAGATAACACAGCTGACATGCACTGTTTAGTGAATCCTATTTTTACAAAGATATCTTTATTCTTTATGGGATAAGCTAAGCATGGTACCTTCATGAGACATAGGGCCTCATTACACATTATGCGGTAAACCATGGTGCTATGAGCACCATGGTTGCCACCGGTACCATAACGGTACCACCATGGAGAAAAGGGGAATTACCACCCCATTCCAAGGTTGGTGGGGCGGTAATTCCCCCTTTCTCCATGGCCCTTCCCCATTCATTCCCCTTTTTGCCCCATAGGGCTCAGTGGGAATGGGGAAGGAGCTAATTACGATACCGCAAATTGCGGTACTGTAATTAGCCCCAAGGTCCCTTTGCGGGTCTCAACTTTAATGGCTGGTCTACAGCAGCCGTTAAGGTTTGGTCCCGCAAAGGGACCTCGTAGTAAGGCGGTAAGGGTTTACCGGTACCGGTGCCCTTACCGGTACCGGTAAACCCTTACCGCCTACCGTGTAATGAGGCCCAATACTTTCAAATTCTCCCCTGCCTCAGACTGCTTTTTTCCCATTTCCAAGGTATATTCTCCTCAATAATTTGGTCAAGGGTTGAGTGATTTCAGCGTAATTCTCAATAAACCCCTTGTTATATCCTGTCATCCCTAGTAGACTTTTTAGACCTTCATATTAGTAGGATTTTTCTTTTTCTGTATTGCTTCCACTTTTTTCTTCTGTGGACTCAATCCATGCTCAGCCACTGCATGGCCTAAGAAGTTTACTTTCTTTTTGCACCATTGGGCTTTTTGCAGGGATACTTTGCCTTCTGCTTTCTGTTATTGACCAAGCACATGTTTAATCTCTTCATAATGACCTTTCAGGCTCTCATGTTTAATCAGAACATTATCCACATAGACTATGGTTCCCATTTCTGCCACATATGGAATTGCTTTGCTCCAAAATATGCCGAATTTGCTCCCACTAATAACATACCCAAATGGTGTTCTAGACCAAGTGTATTGTGTTTTATCAAATGAGAATGCAAATACATGTTGAATGTCTTCAGCCAATGGCACACACCGGTACCAAGATGTAAGGTCTAATGTGGTAATCACTTTTGATCCATGAATCTGAGCGAGACCTTGATCAATAAATGGGAGTGGCCATCTAGACACTGGTACCTTTTTATTTAATTCTCTCAAGTTTGCACACATACGCCATTGAATATTTGATTTTAATACACCCAAAATGGGACTGTTTGATGTACTTTGAATGGGTCTGATAATTCCTCTGGATTCTAAATTCTTAATTATCTCTGCCAGTGTCTCCAAGCATGCCAGTGGCAACTGATATTGACACACAAATACCAGATTTCTACCATATCCCTCTGGTAATGTGGCAACATGTAAGTCAGTTAGGCTGCAATCATATGCATCCTTGGCAAAAACCTCCTTAAATTCCATAAATAATGTTCTCAATTCATTCACTGTCACATGCATCTGCTGCCAGAATCTGCTCCTCTACCATTTTTGAAAATTCTAGAAAACCCTCCAATGGTGGAACCTCTGTGCTTTCCTCTAGTCGTGTGGCTGTATCGCTTTGTAATATTTTGGAACATCAACCGTCATTTGAATAGGCTGACTTCCTGTTTCTTTTTCACTTAAATAATAATATGCAATTCTCTTGGTGGCAGTACACTGTCTCGTTGGAATCATAAGGATGCACAGACTGAATTTTAAACATCTCTTTTGGTTGAGAATTCAGAGACTCTGGGAATTCACCCTGTGCGTTCACATATTTCTCAGGGATGTTCCCAATCACTGTGTTGTTAAAATCTGCAGTGTAATGTGATTTGTGTATTGATATTCCTAACAAAGAATTCTCTTTCAAATAAATATCCTGACACCCTTTATTATCTACCATGTTTTTGATGGACCCATCCCCAAACTCCACCAATGGTGTATATCCACATTCCAGCCCTTGCTGCTTCATGGATTCAATTAAGTACACAAATGCATCAGAATCCTTCATTTGCTGCCCATTTCTATATTTTAGTGTTAAAGTGACTTGTCTGGTGAATGCAGGAATGGTAACCTCCTTTTTCACCTGTAATTCAATTGCATATGTTTTTTGGCCAATGGTAATTTTTAGCATACACCTTCCTGCAATTCTATTTTCAAAGTCTGAATTGTCCAACCCAGAAATGGGTTGGTTTTTAATTCTGAATTTTGGGATCTCCTCCCTTTCCATTATTCTCTGAAGTACTTTCTCATTAATAAAACTCCTTTCCTGTTCAAGTGCTAACGTGGCTTTTGCCATTTCAGAATGACCATTTATACCAATATGGATAAATGGCTGCTTATCTCTCATGTGTAATTCAGAAAGGGTTGTGATGTTTTTCTGTGGTTGCCTCAGGGATAGTATTCTGCTTGCACTTCTCCTCTATTAGGTAAAAGCGCAATGTGTGTTCATCTATTTCAGTCTGCCATTTCTTCCTAGGATCCAAATAGATCTGCATGGATTCTTTCTCTTTTTTACTTTGCATTTCATCCTGACAAATCAGGATAACAGTGACACTAGGCACACAGCTGTTTTGAAGATACACCTCCACTGCATCATTTGATTTAGCAACAAAATGGCATTAGTTTACACTGCTGTTTTGTGACTTTACCTTTTTAGGCCTTAATGTTTTTTTATTAGAGAACACAGAACACAATTTACTCCATCAATGAGGGGCGACAACCTTTTCAGGCAAATCTGTTCCCATCAAGAATGACATTTCACTGTTAGATGTGATCAGTACTTCCTGTCTTATTTTGTGCTTTCCAACTTTATGTCAACCTCAGTGCCACCTTCTATAGGTACCTCCTCACCATTGAAATTATGTACTGAGCCTTAATATTGTTTCACTCTGATATGATTTTGTCGGGATCTCCCTTCATTGATACTTTTTACCAATTCTTTGGACATGATCGTGGCTTGTGCACCTGTGTCAATCATTGCAAATGTATTGCACTTCTCTTCCACAGTAATGGGAGTATAATACCTGTACTCAACTTCTTCCAATACACACACAGAAAGTGTGTATTTCTGCTGATTTCAGGACTCACTTTTCTCAAGCCCTTCTCGCTTTTTGCTAAGCACAGGGGCAAATTAAATGATATTTTTCCCTCCTTTTTATCCATCTCTTCTCGGGAATCTTGGACTGTCTTGTCACGTTCAGAAGTCATCTGCAGTGTAGCCACTGTTCACCCCTCTGTTCGGGGACCATCAGTGTCCTCACTGCAGTTCTTCAACTGAACATGCTCATGAACATCACTTGGGAACTTGTCATTTTCTGACTCTGAGCACCAATTTACATCTGGCAAGCAATTCAGAACCATTACACAAAACTGGTCTATGGGATTCTGTATTTTTATCATTGCAGGAGCTATGAGGACTTAGTGGAACTCTCCCCTATGCTGATTTCTGTTTTCAATGAACCGATCCACATATCGTGGTCTGTTCTGGTCGCCGTTTACCACAGTGTTGGGGTCAAATCTGCTCTGTGCCCCCAATGTCTGGTATGGAGTATTATTTCTTTGATCTTGATTGTATCTGATTGTTATTCATGCCAGACATATTGGGCCAGTATCCCACCCTGGGTCAGTCTCCCATGTACCTAGGACTAATGTAACTCTCTCTATTGCTCGGGTCATGTGACTGAAACATCAGCGTTTGGGATGGCAATCTCAGTGGTGCGCCTCTCTGGTCTGATGTCATATTATTTCTGACCAGAGTTTGTGCTGATTCAAGTGGCATTTTTGCAGATCCTATTTCCATTACTGTTGCTGAGGAGTATTTAGAATTTGATTTTGTCTCTATAATTCTATCACCCTCTTCACTCTGGCAATAGATGACCTCATATAGTTTGGTCACTTAATCTACAATCCACTCCAGTGACTTCTCGCGATCAAAGCCATAACAATAGGCAGTCTTAAATTTAGCTGAATTAGGACTAAAGAATACATCAAAGCGAGAGAAAGTTCTTTTTAATTCTTGGAGAAATTGGTGAGGGGATACATTTGGCCTTGCTGTCATGGTGTAGGCAGCTTTTTTCGCATCCTGCAGTAACTAGTATGGTGAAAAATGATGTTTGACCTCTTTTTCGAATTCTGCACATGACATATTTTCTTGTTCATTCAGGCCTCTGATGATGCCCGTGGTGGCAGCATCAAGAGTTAAATGAAAGTATTGTCTATATTGTTCCCTAGGTATTTGCAGGGATTTGAATATATCATGCACTGTTTCCAGGTGGTCCTCTGTATAGCAATCACCTCCCCTTCTGAATGACCTAATCAAAGCCTTGATTGATTTCATTGTTTTGATAGGGCTATTTGGTGCTATATTTGGAGCTGCATTATTCTGCTGTTCATTCCTCTTCTCAGGTGTATCGGACTGATGGCAACCACCAGTGGGTGAGTCAAATCTTCCAATTGCATTGCAATCAGGCCCAGACACCGGTATAGCCATTGGGACATTATTCCCTCTTGTAGAGATGGGGCTAACCTCAATCCCATTGAATGTGGTGTCTTGTGGTTTTTCCTGAGATTTAAAATGCACATTTGCTGTTCCAAATCTTTACACTTTTTATGGAGCCAGTCTGCCTCCTGACACAGGTAAGTATTCTCATCACCCATCTTATTTATTATATTCTCCATCTCACCCATGTGTATTTGGCATTGATTAAATTCTTGGTCCCTTCTGTCCCTTTCCTGGAACATTTTGGCTATCTCTTGTTCAATAGCTATACCTATCTAATAGGACAATGACAAAATCCAAACTGAATAAATAAACTCTTACCACAACAAGAGAGACAACCCAACATCCCCAGCCAACTCCCAGAGAACAACCATCACCCACGCAATAAATGCCACTACAGTTCACACCTGTTAAAGTTAGGTGAGTGTTAGCGCCTACCACACCAGCTAAGCTGTGGATATTGGCAGGGCCATGGACGAAGATAGTTGTGAATGTAGGCAGATGCAGCACATGGAGATAATTGCAAGTGCTAGCATTGCCACCCTCCAAGAGGGGTAGTAGCGCTAACATGAATGAGCAACCAAATAAGAGGGTGAAGCTAAGGATACCGAACTTATGGAGGGAACAAACCTGGGCTCACCGATGCCACTGCCTACCTGACTAGATTGGGAATGCTCTCTAGGCTAGACTTCATGGGATGCTCAAAACGCCTACCCGTCCTGCACATAACAGGGGCCACGTAGACGTCCGGTGCGCAAACTGGGCAAGGTTATGCATATGAACGGATGCCATTTGGTAAAGGGACTGTGATCGTCGCACAACCCTGTTCTGGATGCAGACACAGTGACACTCACACACCCCACCGAATTAGGAATGGGGAAATCTAGCGCCCCACTTCCAGACAGCAATTGCCAATTAACCAACCCACTAACACCTTCAACCTCTGCATACTCCTCTCAAACTGTAGCCAAACACAACCACATACCCACAACACAACAATCCGCACAAACTTCACTACACTACAACAACTAAACAAGGCACCCATGAAACACCACAACAGAACACAATGTCTCCCAACAGTATAATACACCAAGCACAGCCAACGGAATTCCAGGCCGAGGCCGACAACAGCACATCACTGCTCTCTTGCACTTTTCAAGCTCATCCCACTAACACCCCCCACCCCTCCCTCTTTCTTTCAGAGCCACCAGAGCTCCAAGGGACCGCTCCAGGTGTGATAGAGTGTGGTACAAATATCCTTTGACATTAACATTAAAATAGCCTGGAGCTCACCTTCCTTCTCCATGCTGTCCCTCTGGAGAGTTTGCATCTCTAGGATAACATCATCTTCATCTTGCCTAATTTCGCTTACCAACCCTTTCAGGTGTTTTAGGTCTTGCTCAATATCTTCAAATTGTTTTCTTCTCTGAGACTTTTGGGTGTCAAATTAATTGCATTTTTATTGCATTTCTTTTTGACATAATCCTAGTTCTGATTTAAAATGTTTCTCCTGCTTATTAGCTCTATCTAATTCGTGCATTTTCCTGCATCTGTAAAGATCTATTCAAAATTAACCAGATCTTGGTACAGAGCCTTAGCAAACAGTCTCGCTCAGTATGTTTATCAGTAGCTCTTAACAATCTCAGGAGACAACCCTGAATTATACTGCCTTCTTCAAAAATATTTCTCAGTTGTTCTTTCTGAACTTCTCCACAAATGCGGTCATGCCACTGTATAGCATTGTCTGATGACCACACCCCATGCGCATATAACTTTGCCTCTAGGTATTTTACCAGCTCAGGAAATGTGGTTTCAATTTGAGACATAATGGCACAATTTAAAGCACTACACTAATCTCACAAAATGTGTTCCCTTTAATGCACGGATGGCTGTTTGAAACACACTTGCCACACCCACTAGCTGCTTTACAGTCTGTTCCCACAAGGCCAACGGACACAAATTTGTAAGATTGTTTATCTTTGGGGCTACTACCTTATTGTGGTGGTAATTTAGTATTGTGGTAATTTGGTGGTATTTTAGCACTATTTTGTTATGGTGGTAAAATTAGTGTTGAGCAAATTCAGAATCCTGCCCCCTATGATAAGACAAACCTTCCCCCTTTTATAGCTATAATATATTTTGGGCTGACAGTAAGCACGTTCTTAGACTTAGCACATTTAGAATAGAACACAGCTTGTCTAAAATCATATATGAATTGCCAATGATTTATCTACATCAGAGGCCTATGCCCTTAAAGGGCTGTGTTCCACTCCATGCATGGTGGAACACATTCACACCAACACACAACTCTCTAGCTTGCATATATATTTCCCCTTTTTCTCTGATTTTACCTCTGGCAGTAAAGTGGTAAATATGTTATCACTGTCGTGCAAACACCAGAGCCTCCTATTTATCTCCCCTCAGTTATGTAATAAGCATTGGAGACATAGAAAAAATTCCTTACACCAATTCAGTCTTCATACACTTTATAAATATGTTAAATATCATGACATTTACAATAAAAGCATAATTCAATTGCGAACAATGCATTCCCCAAATCTTGTCCACATTAACACTGCCGCGGTTACCTAAAACAAAACAAAAAAACATTTAAACAAGCATTGCAGTACATGGAAAACAATTATAAATGTGACATTTTGTCCTTTTGTCAATTAGCACATGTAAAAGAACACACAGAACATACAGAACATTTTTGTTTTAAAAATAACCTCCTGAGCTAACTGATAAGAACTGCATTCAGCTGTCCACGCTCCTCATGTTATGACTTCACTTACAATGAGTTATTAGACTTCTGCACTTCTTCTGGGACAATCTCTTTCTGTTGTGGTTTATCTGTGCTGAACTGTTACAACCCCCAAGCTGCATGTCCGAGCCCCAGGTGTCAGACCTCAAATCCCAGCAGCTTCAATGCCAGGACAGTCACCTCTGCCCAAACTCCCTTCTGCAGACTAAACACCAGAAAAAAAACTGTCATCCTTTTCTCAGCACCTCTATGTTTTTAATTTGCTTGTCAATCAAGAGAACAGTTGCCTCCCCCTGGCGTATCTGCACACCTCCTAGACTCCTGACTCCACTGTCCAATCACTTCACAAGTATATTTATGTATCTACTTATTTCCTGCACAAACAAAAGTGTTTTCAGAATGCACAAAAGCAGTTCATTCATTCCTCATTTTTTGTTGTTACTGTGCTTCTCTTTCCATGAGCGAAAGAGAGAGAAAAATCACTGAATTTCCATCTGCGTTTATTGAAATTGTATTGCACTGTTAATCAGGAAAACAAATTAGTCACTGGGGTGTTATTAATAAGGAAGTTGATTGTTATCAGGTTCTTTTCCCAATGCAATTTTTCACAGATGGGAATTCCTAATTTCACATATACAATGCACTTTGAACCCACTGTCTTTTTCTGCATTCTGCTTTGTCATGGAAAGCCTAATCCACTTTTATAATCGACCTATGTGACATTTCACCTGCTTCATATAATTCCCCATGTGTTTTCTTCATTTAGACTAACCCCATTAAAATGCTGACCTGTATCCCTAATCTGCTGCTCCCACTTGCACCCATTTGCTTTTCAAATGACTGTTATCAGCACACATTGTGTTTGCTACCTCTATTGAAAACACTGCTATCTACATTTGAATGAACCAATGCTATATATCCCTACATTTATCAGACACTTGAAATGAGCTCTGTCTGGTCCTTCTACGACCACCTTGATGCTTTGCCACTTTCTGCCAACCATCTCATGTGTGAAATCCGGGGAACAGGATGGGGTGTTCACGTGCAATGTAGCCGGTGACATCTGTAAGGGCCTAACAGGTAAATGTGGAAAATTTGGTGCAGGTTGGAGAAATGGTGTGGAATTGTATTAGGAACAAACAAACACACTAACACATTTTCTGTTTTATATATATATATATATATATATATATATATATATATATATATATATATATATATATATATATATATATATATATATATATATATATATTACATGGCCACGGTAGTGGCCATGCAGTTATGGTTAAGTTGCTGTTTCCATAGGAAGAGAACTTTTTGGGTGGCTTATAACTTCGCTCTCCCTGGACGGATCCTCACCAAACTTTGCAAAAAAGTATTTGGGTCACTCTGAATTCTTTTGCAAAGTTTGGTGAGGATTCGTCCTGGGGGGGCAAAGTTATAGGCGGGGTCCCAAAACTTTTTTTTTCCCATTCAGGCCTACAGCCCAAACCGCTGGACGGATTTCCAGCAAATTTGGACCAGGAGCAGAGGCTTGGTCCCGAAAGCGTGCTTTTGCAAATTTGGCGAAAATGCGTCCAGTAGTTTTTTTTAAAATGACCAAAAAGTAGGTAAAACAAAATTAGTGATATCTGTGTTCGGTTCGCGGACACACTTCCCTGTTCGCTCCGCGGACAGTGTCCTGATTGGCCAATCGTCTTGCGTGATGTTCGCGGACATGCAACGTGTTCGATGATTGGACGGCGTGGAGCGTGAAGCACGTCCGATTTTTCGGTAGCGCCTGCCATCTTGGATTCGCAGACAGCGCGGTGAAACTTTGTTCAAAATGTGTATTTTGTAGGGTGGGACTGTATGAGATAGGATGAAAGTTGTGTTTTATATGTGTTAGACGTTCTTTTTGTGTTCGATTTGTTTGCGGACATCACGGGTGTTCTGAAATGTTCTAAATAAATTGACTGGGGGGTGTTCTAAGGACTCAATATGTGTCCGTTTTGTTCGCAAGCAAAGTGAAACTGTTCTAGGAACACTCGCGGTGTCCGGGGAGTGTTCGTAGGGGGTGTCCTGAGGACGCTGTCCGTATTGTTCTCTGTCAAGTTGAATGTGTTCTAAGAACACCCGCAGTGTCCTGAAATGTTCGCAAATAAACAAAATGGGGGTGTTCTGAAGACGCTTCTAAGAACACTTGCGGTGTCCGGGGAGTGTTTGTAGGGGGTGTCCTGAGGACACTGTCCGTATTGTTCTCTGTCAAGTTGAATGTGTCCTAAGAACACTCGCGGTGTCCTGAAATGTTCGCAAATAAACCAAATGGGGGTGTACTCAAGACTCTTCTAAGAACACTCGCGGTGTCCGGGGAGTGTTTGTAGGGGGTGTCCTGAGGACGCTGTCCGTATTGTTCTCTGTCAAGTTGAATGTGTCCTAAGAACACTCGCAGTGTCCTGAAATGTTCGCAAATAAACAAGATGGTGGTGTTCTGAAGACGCTTCTAAGAACACTCGCGGTGTCCGGTGTTAGGGAGAATTCTCTGTTTAGGCTGAATTTCCTAACCTAGTGAGTCCCCCAGCAGCTTTGCTGGATTTCTGGAGTTTGTTTTTTCCATCCTGCCAAGAGTGCGACCCTTTTTCCTCACTCTTGGACGGGTATGTGTGTGATTCCTTTGAATGTCAATGTGTTCGATGAGCTATGGGGTCTTTTACTCCATAGGGTCTCATATGTTTTACTATGTGTGTCACACTGCACCCTACGTGTCGTGACACGGGGGCGCCCTAGCAGGTCCCCCCACCATAGACTCCATACTCGGGGACTGACTACTGTCTCCCCGGGCATGTAAAGTCACCACTGGCTTTACTAGACCTAAATTGCTAACAGAACTAGTACCAACCATCTTATTGTGGACGTACTGGTAGGAGTAATTCGATTACTCCTAGATCTGTTACTCGAGGGGGCACTGTCCCGTCCCCCCTCGTCGAGTTTTGGCTGGTGGCAGTGGAAACTACTTGTTATGTTCGACCCCGAGCATAACCCTATGGGATTCGTCCCATTGTTGGAGATTGATACTTTTTCTCGTTAATCTCCGACGTACCGCCGATCTACTTATCTTAAATAAGTTTATCGAGTGGTATTTTCTGCCAGAACTCGGTTTGTAAAATGGCATCTGTGTTCGTCTCTGTGACTCCTAAACCAAAGGTTGAGCCCTTTGTTCCACTTTTGGCGGGCCTCTGGACAGAGACCCTCCAAAGTGGTGCCATTCTGTCTGGGTTACCTCAGGGGTGTGGGAGGGGGTTTAGACACCCTGGACCGAGTTGCCTTGCCAACTCAGGTCGCACTCTGGAGTGATTGGCCCAGGTGGTGAGCCTTCCCACTCACCACTTAGCATGTGTTGATTGACAGCTAGGCTGAATGAATGGGGGGCATCTGCATAAAAGCAGGGCTTTTGGGACTGGATCTTCAGAAGTCGCCACAGGACCTAAAGAATCCGACGAGGGTAACGCTGAGCCGACCTGCACGACAACACCTCCGGTGGAGCCCTGCTGAATCGTCTCACAATCTCCCGACGACAGAGGAGATCTCCCTGCCGGAGAGTCTCTTCCCCTGGCTGGTGGGAACAACCAGTGTTCTTCTTCTTTATACTTTTTATTCGCCCAGGACGCAGTGGTCGAATTGCCCGTGCACAGCACCCGGCAACCGGATAGCCACTACCCCTGTACCGCGACCGAAAGGTGGTGCCTTGTGACGGAGCACTCCGCGGCTGGTTTCTTCCCTGGTGGTGCACCGGACATCTTTCCTTCGACGACGAGATCATCTCTACTCTTGGCCAAGACCCATCGTGCATCCACCACCAGGAACAACTGCCCCCGCCGGAGCTGCCCTCCACAACAAGGTACCGTAACCGCCTGGCTTCCCTTTTTCGATCGGTTCGTGAGAGGTATCTGATTCCTCCCCGTTCCGTTGGGTTGCCTCCAAGCTTTATTCACTCTTTGTTCTGAACTGGTTCAACCTGTCGCTAACATTTTGCTAACAAAGACTTGAGCGCATCTTCCGTATAGACTTTCCAGGACATCGTGCCTTGCCTCTCACCGAGTGGGCCTGGCCGCTGAACTTTATGATCTAATGTGATTATTGCCTTCTTGCCTTGCATTTTTCTCCGCTTCAGTACGAACCGTGTTGACTTCATTACCTGCCTATCTCTTTTTCTCCCTTTCTCACGAAATATTCGAGTGTCATCTAGGTTGAGGTATACACCTCTGTCTGAAAATAAGTGGTGCCGTTAGAACCTAGAGTTGTCGATATTGTGTTTAGGAGATCGAGTTTTCATTCCATTCCGCAGAGTAATTGCATTTTGATTTGTTTGCCGTGAATTGCCTTAGTATTTTTCGTAGACGTTCTGTTATAAATAAATAACTTAATACCTTTATACTAAGCCTTGTTGCGTGCTTACTTGTTTTGCTGTGAAGAATTGCCCTATCTTGTATACTCCCTATACTGACCAACTTTTCTTGAGAGAAGTCTGACTGCTCAGCCACAGCTACCAATTGAATCTGTGTGGTACAGACTGCTACCAAGTGGGTTCATCGCAACACCTGTAGTCCTAAATCTTTTGCAGTGGTCCCAGAGGGAACTGCACAGGTTTCCGCCTAACATCCGGGGAGTGTTCGTAGGGGGTGTCCTGAGGACACTGTCCGTATTGTTCTCTGTCAAGTTGAATGTGTCCTAAGAACACTCACGGTGTCCTGAAATGTTCGCAAATAAACAAGATGGTGGTGTTCTGAAGAAGCTTCTAAGAACACTGCCGGTGTCCCGGAATGTTCGTAGGGGGTGTCCTGAGGACGCTGTCCCTATTGTTTTCTGTCAAGTTGAATGTGTCCTATGAACACTCGCGGTGTCCTGAAATGTTCGCAAATAAATAAGATGGTGGTGTTCTGAAGACGCTTCTAAGAACACTCGCGGTGTCCGGGGAGTGTTCGTAGGGGGTGTCCTGAGGACGCTGTCCGTATTGTTCTCTGTCAAGTTGAATGTGTTCTAAGAACACCCGCGGTGTCCTGAAATGTTCACAAATAAACAAAATGGGGGTGTTCTGAAGACGTTTTTGAGAACACTCCCGGTGTCCTGGAATGTTCGTAGGGGGTGTCCTTAGGACACTGTCCGTATTGTTCGTTGTTAAGTTGAAAGTGTTCTAAGAACTATCGCGTTGTTCTGAAATGTTCGTAGGGGGTGTCCTGAAAACGGTGTCCGTATTGTTCGCTGGCAACTTCAAAGTGTTCTAAGAACACTCACATTGTTCGCGGACATTAAAAGTTTCCCATAGATCATAGTTGAAATGTTTGACTCTATGGATGTGATATGCTGCGGTGGTTGTTTCCAGGGCATAGAGTCTTGGGTGCATGGCCATTTGGCCATGCACCCAAGACTCTATGGCCTGGCAACAACCACCTCAGCATATCACATTCATATTTGCTTATAACTTTGGGTGAAAAACAAATGTATAAGGAAGAAAGGTATTAGATACTATGGATGTGATATGCTGCTATGGTTGTCCTTATTATTGTATACTTACTGTTTGGTCTAGTAATGGGAGTTCATGTTTTTCTTCTTCATTTCTGTGATAAAAGAAAATAGCATGTTAGTATTAGTATTTTGTAATGACTTATTACATTGTATAAGCAATATACTTTTATTTTTTTTCGACCCTCATATTTAGTAGAGTACAAATCAGAGAACTGTGCAATTTGCTCAGTTTCTGTATTTGTTGCTAAAGTCATTGGGTCTGTGGGAGAAAAAAAAAATCCATGTTGGATTAAAAAAAATGCTACAGTTTATTTGTTTGTTTGTTTTCAATGTTCACTTTTTGTTTCTGGCTAATGCTTTATACTTTGCTTTGTTGTATTTTTTTTTTGGAGCAAAACAGATTCTTCATTTGTTTTGATATTATATTGGAGCAGTTAGATACCAATTGGCGTATTCTAACTGTCTATTTTTTTAATATATTTTAGTGGTTTTGATTTATCTGGATATTGTTAAATTTTGGGACAGTTAGATACCAATTGGCGTATTCTAACTGTGTATTTTTTGGCCTAATTTAGTGGTATTCATTTATCTGATTAGTTGTTGTAGAATCTTTGAGCTGTTAGATAGCTTTTGGAGTATTCTAACAGTTTATATTATTTTAACACAAATTTATAATTTTGGGACAGTTAGATACCAATTGGCGTATTATAACTGTGTATTTTTTGGTCTAATTTAGTGGTATTCATTTATCTGATTAGTTGTTGTAGAATCTTTGAGCAGTTAGATAGCTTTTGGAGTATTCTAACAGTTTATATTTTTTTAACACAAATTTACTTAAAGGTTTAAATACAGTTTATTTATCAAATTTTGGTTTTAAGAACATCAAATAAGCGTTTGTAAGATTTGCTGGTAATCTCTGCTTTAGAGTAATGGTACTATCATTACATTCATACCATACACATTTCTCTTTTATATATGCAGTGTAGTGCCCTGAATTGGTTGTGTCTCCTGCGTGGTAGATTATACTTATTGTTGTGAAGGTTTTCTTACCAAGTGATATTTGACCATTTGTGAATCCAGTCAGCTTGCAGTTGTTTTTGGTACCATCTGCATTGTAACGTAGAAGCATTAGTATTACGTATTTACTATGTGTTTGTATTACTAACGTGGAGCGATTATCTGAATTGCAGGTAGAGCATAATCTACCATGGTTTGCATTTTGTACAAGTTGCTGAAATGGAATGGATTCACAATTTGGTATTGATATATATATGAAGCGTTCATTGGGGATTTCTTCTTGTGTCACATTGTTGCAGAGAGTGCATGTATGTTTCCACATGTATGAAATCTGAAAGATTTCATTTATAGGTATGTTTTTGTTTTACAGTACTTGTAGTAAGTACATTAGAAATTCTTGTGGATCTTCCTGTGAGTTTATAGTGAATTTCACCATTCCAGCACAGTAGTCCAATTGTCGTCTTATTCCAAAAACACTATATGTGTTGTCAGGATTGTTTGCTGCATTTCTGTGAAGTACTAACATTTGCAAACACAATGGGTTTGTACTGTGTAAGTAGATGTTGTCAGCAATTGGTGGTAATTGAAATAGAAGATTCATTGCTACATTTGCATAGCAACTTACACCAACTATATTTGAGAATTTAAATGGTCCAGGTAGTTCTGTATCTAACTGCTTTTTTTGGAGTT
Source organism: Ambystoma mexicanum (assembly GCF_040938575.1). Classification (NCBI taxonomy): domain Eukaryota; kingdom Metazoa; phylum Chordata; class Amphibia; order Caudata; family Ambystomatidae; genus Ambystoma; species Ambystoma mexicanum. The sequence goes on from NC_090931.1 coordinate 1,368,560,950, forward strand.
TGTCTTCCTTCTTTAAAGAAGTACCTGGTTTACTTTCTCTAATTGATTCTTTTTTGTTTGTGGTACTTGATGAAGTATTAGTTTCTTTTACTCTCTTTGGAGGATTTGCAGTGACGTCCTGTTGCATTTCTGGTTGATTTAGTTTTCTTTTACAACGTTTTAGTTTTTGTGGAACAGAATATGTGTTTAGATGGGGAGTGTATAGTGAGCGAAGTCTATTATATTCTAAAATGCAAGGAATATCAGCGTTTACTTTACTTGCATCAAAGTTGATTAGAAATAGACCGTCAAGTGTACGTAAGCGTGATAGTGCTACGTAGCTCATGCCTTCTTTAAAGACTGTGTTACCAATATCTATCATTGCTTTGTCTAGGGTAAGACCTTGTGATTTATGAATCGTGACTGCGTATGCAAGAGTTAGAGAAAATTGTTCTCTGCGTACATACATATCTTTGAAGAGAAGGAATCTAGCTGTTGAGCATCCTATCCGTTTTACTTCTGAAAGTTTGTCAAAGAGTATATTGACAAACTGAATTTTGTTGTCACGTGGTTATGTTTGAAAGCCAACAACTGTACCCAGTGCTCCATTAACTAGTCCTTGGTCCACGTCAAGGTTACGTTTAAGCATTACTCTGCAATTTAAGGATAATTTTAACATCTTTTCTAAGCCTGCTGTGTTTGAGATTGATTTTTCTAAATTATTTAGTCTTGTTGTGGCTTGGTCACACATGGGTAGTGTCATACCATGTACATCTAGTTTGTCTGTGGCGCTAATTTCCATTATTGGTTGCATTTCTTTACTTAACATTATTTCATTGAATTTGAGACAGCTTGAAAGAGTTGGCATTAAGGCCATACAATTGACATTTTTGTGGGCTAATTGTTCCATAACATCTGTAGCACATGCATTATCGCCATAAAGTGCATTAATGTGCCGGGTTTTCAATGTTGCTTCTGCTTCTTTAGAAAGTATACCAACTCTCAAACATTTTAAAATGTTGGCATAAGTTAGATCTGCACATTGGCGCATGTTTTCTGTTAAAACTCAGTATTGGAAATGTTGCCAAAGGTTGACATTTTCAATGCTGCCAACAGTTTTACGGCAGAGTTTGTGCCCTAATGTTTTAAAAATAGGTTCACCTTTTACTGGTGTTAATTGAAGGAGATCTCCAAAAACAATAATGTGTTTTCCTGCAAAGAGCTCTTCATAGTCTGTTTTGAGTACTTCTTGTAATCTGAGGTGAATCACAGCTAATATCAGGTTGGAGACCATGCTCACTTCATCTATTAGTAGCATTTTCATTTGTTTCAATACTCTGCGTAATTCCATTGCAGCTTCTGCAGAAAGTTTGTAATAGTCTAATTTGTTCTGGTGTTCTACTGGTAATAGTAGTAATCGGTGTAATGTTTTGCCAGATCCAGCTTCACCACTGACGTACAGTAGTATAGGTTTATAATTATGGCAGGAACATTCTTTATTTTCATGTTTTACACCATGTGCAATTTGTTTTGTTACTTCTTGAAAAATGCTACTTTGCTCATTGTTTAGTTTTGATTGTAGTATAGTTAAGTCTTCCTTATCTTCATACTGACACATGGTGTTTTCTACTTCTATCATAGCTAATTCTGCCTCATTTGTTATTAGTGGTTCTCCCAGTGGTTCTTGGCTTCCTGTTACAGAAGGTTGACTACTGTCAGGAGTATCCTTATCTAGTTGGGCTTGGAGTTCTTCTTCATGTTGCTGTTCATTGTGCAACATTGTTTTGTACTGTGTAAAGTTTACATCAGTTATAGTGCTTTCATTTGCATTGAAAGCATCCTCATATGAGTCATAGTTATCTAGTAATTGTTCTTCTTTTCTCCATGGTTTGAAGAGTTGTAGCAGGGACATGTAATATACTTCTTTATGTTGAGGAGTCTTCAATGACAATTTGATATGATTAATTACATTTGGTTTAGTGAGTTTAACTAAGCTGCCTTCACAGTCTGTCACTCTATATTTACCTTTTTTTTCATCAGGTTTCATATTATTTTTATATGTGTAGTTTTGGGCTATTTGGTATAGACACATGTTTTCCAAAGTATTACTTCTGTTTGGGTAGTATGTGTCCAATAAATTGTTTTTTAAAATGTCTTGGCTGTTTGGGATCATGTGTGCCTATTGTTTCTATATCTTCATATGATTTTAGAACTCTTTTTCTAGATTTAGCTGGACCAAGACTTAGCCATACTATATTTTCAGATTTACCATACAATGAAGTACCAGTTAAACGATCAGCTGCTTCATAAGATCCACATTCTCTGTGGGTGAGCATTGTTATGCCCAAGCTGTATAATTTCTGAGATACTGTTTTATCTGATGACAGGTCACTCCAGAGGTCTTGGAGCTCTGTCTTTTCTGCTTTAGTTAAGTATGCTGTGACATATCGTGCAACTGCAGTAGAATTGTCTGCAGTGTACTGCACATCTATGTTTGCATTCCATAAGTGGGCAATGATTGCATTATAATCATTGATATATTTTTCTTCTTCTTTTCTTTTTATGTAATATGTATTTTTAGGTTTCTTACCTTTAACACTATGTCTAACTGAAGACATGAGGTTGTTTACTTGACCTGTATTTGTAACTGGTCTAGGGAAACCAAATCGGCATTTGGTGTAGTATTTGCCTTTGTTTTTGTATTTGCAATGACAATATTTTCCACATTTGTGTCTTTGAAATTGTAAAATTTGTGCATGAAGATCACTATTTGTGGCTTCTGATGGAATTTCACAAGTGACATATTTTTCAATAAACTGTAAAACAGTGGCATCACTGTCTTGACCAAATTTAGGAGCATCTTTAATCCATAAAAGCATGTGGATATGTGGTGCTCCTCTGTCTTGGTATTCTTTTCTCCAAAAGAAGTGTTGCACTTCTCCAAGGGGAGGAACAGTTTTATTACAAATAAAATGTAGCATAGCAATGAAGCGATGGTGAAAATATCTTGAAACATTAACAGGATCCAAAGAACAAAGTTCTCCAGGTGTTAGAATATCTATGTTTGTTTTGTTTTTATTTGATATGTGTAGGAAATCATGTAAATCTTCCCATGCATATTCTGCACAACCCAATGTAACAAACCAAGTGGGTGGGCCAAGGTTTCTGATCATACAACGTACATCTCCATGACGTCGAAACCAGTACTCTTTAGTACCACGCATATTTGCTAATAGATTTGTAATATTTGATTGTAAAACCTCATCCTCTTGTTGCACTTTCTCTAATAATTGTGTAGCTGTCATATTTTGAAAGTGTGATCCTGATTTTAATATGTGTGCAACTCCGTAACATAAAGTTGCTAGTTCACTTTCAAAGAGTAGGTGGAATATGTATTCCACATTTTGTCTAAATCTGGGATCTTCAGAATACATCCGTAATGAGCGGTATTGTATAATGGTCTACAGTATTTGATATTGTAGCAGGATCTAGTAGCTCAAATTGACCAGCTTCTTGTGTTTCTTGAATTATTTCAGTTGTATCTTTCAAGTTTTCTTCAATATTAATTTCTTTGTAATATTCATTATTCTCTTTAAGATATTGGAAGGCTTGTCTAACTTTATATAAATCTACCAGCTGTTGCCATATTTTTTTGTCCTTTGTAGGTACTCCATTTACTAATATAATTAAAGATTGCTGCATTGGACGCTGCACTCCTAGAGTATGCACATTTTCTTTTAGATTTAATGGTAAATAAACCATTTTGGTTGAAGGCGTATTATTGCTTGAAATGGGTGTACTGTTTGAATTATGATGCTCTCATATAAATTAAGTTGTTGTAGAGGTTTTGGTACTGGGTATAATTCCAAATTATTTGTCATAGAACGTGAAGGAGTTTTGTTGTTGTCAGGTTTTGTAGTGCAATAACTGCAAAGTATTAAGGGCTCAGTTATTTCATATTTGTTTTCTGCTACAAGGTAGAGAGCTAATTCAAACCATTTAGAATCTTCATTGTCTTCTATTTTGTATGATAGGTCCACAGTTTGTGTGTTACTTTTATAAAAAATTCTACGGCAACATACACATACATGGTTTGGTACTTCAGCTGATGTACTTTTAAATGTTAGTATTTCTTTTTTGTATGTGTTTAGCAAAAGGTTGCCATGTGTAGAATTGTTGCTTAATTGGTTTAAAGCTATTTCATTCTGTAAATGGCTTTCACTTCCAAAATATTTTTTCTGGATACAGTGAATTTCTTCAAGTAGGTATTTTGCTGTACCATGTAGAAGGATGTTATTTAACTTTGCTAGTGCTAAAGCAGGACTTTTAGCATAGTACAGTTTATAGACTAGATTTCTTATAGTTGAATGATGTGTTGATATCCTTTTCATATCATGGAATGTGTTTTTACAAGTAGGTCCTGTAATGCAGGGCAATGAATGTCCTTGTAGTCCTGTGTACTTGCGCACTGGACAGGTATCTATATTTTGCAGTAATTTAATTTTGATTTTGTCTTTGCTTTTTACATATTTATTGAGGAATTGGCATAAAGATTTGAAACATTGTTTGGGAATGTTACACATTGACGTGCATGGCCATTTGTACACTAGACGTTCTGATATAGTTGAATGGAGGGGTAATTCTACGTTTTCAGGGCATATTTTTGTAAGGAGTACTTCTTGTTCCATTATGGTATTATTCACTTTTTCATAACCTCGACCACTGCTATTTATGGCAATTGTATTCGTTTGCTTTTGTTTGTACGCTTCTTCATTAAAATATGGTTCTGTGCTTATAGTGTGATTCCATTCACCTCCGCAGATACTTAAGAAGTTCTTTCTGTTGACATTTCGCTTATTGAGAAGTCTTTTTTGTAATTTAGTTATTAGTTTTGCAAGTGGTTTCATTTTGTTTAACAGTAAAATAAATACATTTCTTTTGAGAAGAATTGCACTGTCCATCAATGCTTCTAAGATTAATTTCCTACGATAGGTTTTAAGCATTGAACCTAATTTCTCTCCTGTTTTTATAAGATTTTGAAGGAATTTGTGGCGGTACATTTGGGCTAAAAAACTTTTCTTGGTATGCTTACTTTGCACTATATTAAAATCTAAAGAAGTAGTTTTATCTGTAGTGATAGCTGATTTTCTGTTAATTGTTTTTTGGTTTGTTTTACATTTTGATAGAGGAGGCAAAGTTTTTGTACTTGAAACTTCTTGTGTTTCACTAAATGACTGTATTAGCTGTTTTGTTTCAACTTTTTTTTACAAATTCTGCCAGAGATGATGCTTATGTTGGACACTTTTATTTTCATTTGCTCTACTTTTGCGTTGCTTTCTACGGACTTGACTTTTGGTAGGCATTCTTTAGGGTCTGTTGAAAAAAATAAAGAAGATATGGGTTGAGGTGTTCTGGAATGTATGTATGCTGTGTGCATGATTGTTTGAGTAAGATGATAAAGATGTATGTAATGGTGTGTGATTGTGCATTGGGAACTACAACTAGTAGGGACAGGTATTCTTGAATTTATGTGTTACTAAACTGGGGTTCTTCAGATGACAAAAAAAAGTAAGCTACTGGTGTGGAAAAGTACAAATAGTAAATCTAATGTATACAATTAAAACAGTTGTTTGTTCTATAATATGAAAATTGTAGCGGTTCAGTTGGGTAATTTGTGTGTCCAAAAATAGGAATTTGTGGACCATTCTGGCTGTAAATTGCTGTTTAAGACATGGAGATTTTTGAACAAAATGGTACACAATCTCTATTTTTAGGCACAGAATTAGCTTGTATTAACGTTATAGTATGTTTGAGTAATAATACAAATATTATGGTGAAATTCTACTTACTTTTTTTCTTAAATTAACAGGTAACTCCTCAGTTCTTCTTCTTGGAATATGGCTGCTTCTTTTCAGGAGACTGGTCTTCACTGCAATTGTAAAAGCTTCAAATTAGTAACTTTGTTTGTAAATAGCGCTGTTTTTAAATTAGATATTGATTTTTTTAATTGAAATCCTCAGTGCCTTCTTTAAAACCATTAAACTAATTTATTTACATAAGATACATTGCATCAGTTCAGTACATATGATATGTTCTTAATGAACACATTGTATTGAATGACTAACTGTAGCAAAAAAAATATCTTTACTATGTCTTGTGAAATTTATAATATACCAGTGAATACCACTATTTCTGTAACTAAGCTGTTCTAGGTAATAGCGCCTCAATGTCATGTCTAAATTGAAGTAATTAAGTAAATAAATAAATAAAAACAAAAAAATATGAAATTGTATAAGTATTATTTTAAGATTTAAACATAGATTGTGCTTGCATGCAATTTTGTTTGAATATATGTAGTCTATATATTTCATTTAACAAATGTTAGTTTAACATGATTTGAGTGTGTGTGTATAAAGAAAGTAAATAGTATAAAGGTTTATAAGTGATAGTTGATGTTAGGAAATTGAAAAAAATACAGTAAATTCATTTTACAGATTACACAATCTAAAAGTCTGTTTGAAAATGTGTTCATCTACTTTACAGAAAATATGCATACCTGAAGTTTGTGTTCATGCATATGGATATGCATGGAGCTGCAAGTAGAAATCTTGGAGACTTGTACAGTATTTCTGGTAGATAGTGCTTGCCAATGATATGACACTTGTACTCAGAGAGATTCACAGTACATTTGCAGTGAAGATCTATGATGATGCAGTTAGATGTAGAGGTCTTGAATGTGATTGGTGCATGGTCATGTGATTTCTTAGCTACATCCAATGAGGGAATGGCAGAGAGAGTGAAGTGGAAATGGTAGAAGGGCTGTTCATTTTACGATAAATCCGCGGACATGGCGGTAGTTAGCGGACATCGGGAGTTACATCCGGGGATTTTTGGGTTCAGAAGTTATGCAAATGAGAATGAGTACTAAAAGGGATTGGTCAGGAAAGTTTAGTGGGTGTGTTGTGCCAGAAGATAGTTTCTCATATACTGTTTTTGCTGAGAGAACAACAGATAGCTATGTCTGTGTATTTTAGGAAAAAGATTGTATGGATTTTGGGAGATTCATGGATATATTGGTTGAAGGTGCATGCAGAAAGCTGTAGAGTAGCTGTAGATCTTGGATTCCCACATGTGGAAGTACACTTGCATGGAGTACGTGGAATGAAGTGGTTGGACTTGCTACCTCTCTGTGCTACTTTGGAGACAGAGCAACATCCAGACATAATTGTAATTCATTGTGGAGGGAACAGTTTAGGACATGTGCCTGGAATTTTTTTGCAATTTGCTATGATAGAAGGACCTGGGAAGGTTATGGACATGTTTCCTAATTCTCAAGTGATATTTTCACGGATTGCGTAGAGACAAATGTGGCTTCGTTCTTCTTCATTTGGTCCACAAATGGAAAAAGCAAGGCGCAATGTTGGTAAAGCTGTTTGTGCCTTTCTAAAAGATTTTGGCATGTCTTATTTTCACAATGAAAATATTCTGTTTCGTAGTACAAACATTTTTCGCAAAGATGATTTCCATCTTACTTATGGTGGCAATCAGATTTTTCTGAGAAATGTACAAAATGCATTGCGACCTTTTTTGGAATTACAACATCCATTTTGAAGTAGGTGTTAAGCATTTATAATTTTTGACTTACAAACACCTCCCAAAGGCTCTTTTCAGAGCCACCACATCCTCCCAGAGAAAATTGCAATGTTTGTGATTGGGTAGCAACCCAATTTTTTAAATGTTCGCGAACTGTCCACGGACTTCTAAAAAATACAAAGGGCCCTGCTGCATTTATTTTCACTTCTATTTTTTAACTGTGAACGGTGGCTCTGAAAAGAGCCTTATTTTTTTTTTGATTTTTGATATTTCATATTTTTTTTGGTTTGTTATACACGACACACTAGGAGAGGAGGGGAAAGGAAGGTAAAGGGGGGACACCAACCACAGGGATGAGAAAGGGCGAGCTGAGAGAGGAAGATGTAGAGTGGGTTTTATTTGGGTAGTGAGCAGATCTTCTCGTGCTCTGAGACGATAGTCTCAAAAGCACTACAACCTCGAAAGGTAAGGGTCATCAGAATTCTGTATGGCCTGTGAGGCAGCTTGAGGAAGACGCTGTCCCACAGAGGTGGTCCTTGTGGTGACAGGATCAGAAACAGAGGATGAAGTAGAGGAAATCAACCTGCTACGTTCTCGCAAGGTACAACCCTGCGAATAGCCCTAGAGTGAAATGACGTCAGGTGTCGCTTCATAGTAGTGATCCTAAAGCTGTACTTACCGTGCTTCCCGTGACTGAGTATCATTTTGCACTCATTGCAGGTAAGGGTTCGCACGAGCCTTAGGAACATTCCCATGAATGGTAAACAACCGCCACACCCAAGACTCACGCCTAGTGCGGGTAGTAGGGTTTTCCTCTACCTCATTCTCATCATCCTCTTCTTCCTCCTCCGCATCCTCACTCCTGTTCCCCTCTTCAGGCCCTTGGGGAGGTTGTGGTGGTGGAGGGGGTGGGCGTGGTGCTGAAGCAGGTGCAGCACCAGGTGGCAGTTCAGCAGCCAGGGATGCCAACAAAGATGCGGTGGCAATCTGCAGTTGGCAGCAAAATTCGCTGTGCTCTGTAGAAAAGCCAGAAACACAATAAGAATGAGCTCTAGGGCGTGGTCTTTTATAGGAGTGCTTGTGCACGGTCCGCGGACATGCGCGCTGTCCATGGACAGATCGAACACAAAAAAAAGTTTGAAAAGTTCCAAAAGGTATGTAGAAACTCAGGATTACTATGTGGGACTTGTGCCATGGTGAGATTTTATTGAAAAATAAAACAAAGTCCGCGAAGGAAGCGCATGTTCGCAGGACACCAAATGCACGGAGATTGGCTAGCGCATGTGCGTTGATGTTCTACGGACACTGTTCGGGTCCTGAACTAATTAAAATTGCGTCAAACGTGAAATGAACATTTCAGGACACTGCGTGTGTTCTTAGAACAGTTTAAACTAAACTATCAGAAAGTGCTCATAAGTCTATTGATTATCTTTATGCACAAAAAGGATTGCTGTTTTTCAAGCTTGTGTCTTCCCGTATGTAGATGTTTCATATGATGTGACTGGACTCTAAGGGAATTACTGTAAGAACCTACTTGAAGAATACGCCTACAAATAAAATAAAATGTTTAATTTCTGACTGTTACTGAAGAAAACCATGTGGCCTAGATATGTCAGCAAAAGAAAAAAGAGTGAGCCAGACATGTGATGTCATCCGTGATGTCATCAATGACATTTGTGATGTCATCTTTGATGTCCTGGGTGTTAGTCTTAGCAGTGCATGGTGGTGGCGCGAGTTATGGTTTTTGGCGAATTTCAAGGTTTTTTCGGTTTTACTTGGAACCATAACGTCCCTTTGACAAAGTTTTTTCACTGAATTTCATAGGTTTTTAGCAGCTCAACTTAACCATAACGTCCCTTTAACAAAGTTTTTTCACTGAATATATATATATATATATATAGAGAGAGAGAGAGAGAGAGAGAGAAAGAGAGAGAGATTACTGTTCTTAGAAGAGCCGGGTTCACCAAAAGTCAATAGATTTTGATAAAGATACACAGATTGAAATGCTGTTTAACATGCCTTCATACATTTGGGACCAGGATCCATGCAAATGAAATCAATACAAACAGTGAATGACACATGCAAAATGTCAATACATACAACTCAAATACAGTCCGATCACTAGTGTCTACTATATACACTGACAAAAGAATATCAAAATGTGGTTTGCCCAGGATTGGACAACGATTTTCAATTGATTCATTGTACACGCGAGTGCTCAAACTCAAATCCAACAATGTTAAGAGGAACAAAGGACCCCTGAATGTCTTTGTGTGTATATAGAGACTTACATCATAGTGCCTTTGTGTGTGCTGTGGACAGAAAGACATTTCTTGGCACTTGGACACCCATTGAATGACAAGGAGCGACAAGCAGCAAAGTGATAGAGAAGGTTGGATGTAGCAGCATATGACCTACTTTGGTTCCAAAAGAGTGTTGGATGATTTAGTAAAATGGCCATTTAAGATGATAAAAAAGAGCCACGTGTACTAATGCCAATTGAAAGTACAGAGTTAAACATATGCAGACGATGTCAGTCGTAAATAAGTGTCAGAGGAAGCCATGAATATTTCGTTTTTTGTGAGTCTTATAGAAAAAGTAATCCTGCATTAAATACAGGTAGCATCGTGTGTACCTTTATCGTGAATCAATCACAGTAAGATTTAGGAAGATGCGGATACGAGTTCACACTGGGGCTTCAGAAGACACTACATGAAACATAACAATACCTAGGGAGTGCAGAATGAGGCAGCACAAAACTGCTGGTGAGGCAGGGCAGAGTGCATGGAGAGCCCTGTGACAACACAATGAGGTCCATCCAGCCGGTGGGGTGAAGGCACTTACATGGAGGAAGTACCAGACTACAAAGGAGCTCCTGCCATCCGAGAAGAGAAATAACATTATGAGACATTACAGGACGAATGGTGAGGCCAATCAAGATAGCAAGGAGGATTGCACTGGAGGTTCAGCCCCAATATGGAAGGGAATGGACAATGCGACTGCACAAGAACTGAAATCAGCTAGGGGAGAAAAGAATGTACACTACAGTGCAATATTCTTGATTTTGTGATAGTGCACCTTTCAAAAGTAAGCCAAGTGGTAATAACTGTTGATTGATGTAGCTGCATGTCAATGTTTCAGGTACAATTGTGATATTACTCCCAACTTCATTTAGGATGTGCTCATACCCCCAATCCCACCCCACTTTGGGGATACCAGTTTGGATCAAGAAATTAAGTGAGGTGCCAAATCTCCAGGATACTGCAGCAGGAAATAAAGCATGCTGCCTTGCACACTGCCCCTCTCCTGCAATGTGCCCATCTCACACCCTTCAGTCAAAAAATCTGTCACAAAAATGCTGCAATAATGACAATTTTGTGCCGCAAAACGTACATGTTATTGCAACATTTTCCATTTCGTGTTGCAATATCCTCCAGGGTCTGAGAATTGGCCAACTTCCAATCTCCAAGGTTCTCCCTTAAATCGTGCACCTGCCATTGGAATGCACTCTTAGCACTCTGACCTTGTTATCAGTTGCAATTTTTTACGCAGTCTAAGATGTCAATGGGCTAGAATCTGGTGTCTGGGTGCATCCTGCCATGCATGATATAATAGGTTATTTATAATGCGCTTAATACCAGAGGTTTCTAAGCAGGGACCCGAGGATCAGAACTGTGTTGCTCCCAGTCGTCTTGCTTCCAAGGCGAGCATGTTGCCCCTGACCTATCCTCATGAGACGAGGCATCTGGACTGCCATCATCTGTGACTAACAGCTTTAAAGTGGTGTCAGAGTCATGGTTTGAACTGTTGCTGTAGACTGGTTTGCTAGAGCCCAATTGCAATGCAGTAGGCTGCGAGGTGAGGAACATAAAAAGTTCTGCCTAGTGCTCTGCAATTGGTATTCTGGCATCTTGCCATGTGGGATGGCAAAACACATTCAATAGTGACTAGTTTGAATACTGTGGTGAGGATGTTTAGAGTGGCAGGGATGTGTGTGATGCCGGGGTAGTACTACACGCATGATGCTGCCCACTAGTTCTAGCCATTTGAGTTAATGCATGTTTAAGAAACATGGCAATATGCTATTTGTTAATGTGCGCCTTGGGCCACTATTGGACAACGGTAGACCTATAGGGGATCAGATGAGAGAAAGCCATTGGAAAATCATAAAAGGAACAGAGGTGCCATCATGTGTTATGCATGTCAATTTCTTGCATATCATGTAATGCTACCTCCAAGGCAATTCAAAAGACTGTAGGGTAAGGCAAGAAGGGGTTTGGGAGTATAGGGGATGAGGAAAACAGCAAAGAGTGAGGGAAGTTGAAACAATGCAGTTGAGACCCGAAAAGCAATGAAGGGGCGATGGGTAAAAAATAAACAGGTTCTGGCAGAGTGCTCTTAGGGTGCACTCTGAGATTCAAAGTGGTGCAATGATTACGCTTTAGGCTGATTTACCCTGCCTAATGTCATGGACTCATTTCATCCTGACCATAACCTCTTTTTTATTGAATTAAGTCTGTTCCTGTTTTGTTTTATGTGCATCCTGAGGCCCGCAGGCGTGTGGCACGATATATACAAATTCAAATAAATAAATAAATAAATAAATAAATAAATAATTCAGATGGTTATGTCCGTCTCCCTTCTCAGGTGGGATCAGGTTTCCTAACTCTACCTGGGTGAGATATGTACTTGGGAGCTCCGAGCTACAGTGAGCTCAAGGGTCTTCTGTGAAGTCAAGGGCATTGTAGTTCAAATGTTTTCAGTTTGCTCAAGTGACATTTAGTATGATTTCATACTGTGGTGAACAGTGGCGCTTATATTCAGTGTATTAATTTTAGAAGAGGGGGTATACTGGTAAAATGAAACATACATTTAAGTGAGGGAGGAGCACAATGTAAGAATAATTTGGCAGTATGCGATATCTAAATGAAGCCATTTGAAAATAGGTGCAAAATAGGTGCACAATATGTGCAAAGCAGTTTTCGGTAACAGCCAGCAGGCAATTTTTCAGAGCATTTAGTAAAACGTTTAGCACAGTGTGCTGTCATTTTAAAATGCAGAGGTGCACATTTTTACACATTGAATGTTTTCATGTGTGCGAACTGCATTAGAAATACATAATTAATTAACCGTATACTAATTGTCATACTAATATATTAACTGCCCCACTAACATGTTAATGCAATTCGACATGCACAATTTAAAATCCACTTTATTCTATCCATGAAGAGATGCACACTCTGAAATTCATACTATGTTAGTGTTTTTGTGGGAAAGCAGAAATATGCCACTGGCAGGGAGGCAAATGGAAACAGTTGCTTTGCAGGGCTGGAATCTTCATTGTCTTGAAAAAGAAAGGGCTGGTACAGGGCACATTCTTTTATTCTGATTGGTAAGGATTGGAGGTGGATGGGCCACATCAATGGAGGGCTGACCTAGGGGTGATAGACAGGAGGAGTTTTCTTGACGAATAAGGCGGTGGGAGGAGTTTAGTTCGAGCTGAGACGAGCTACAGACAGTGCTTTCAAGGAATGCTGCCGGACCCCATGTAGCTGTGAGTGCTGGCTACAAACTTAAACAGCTGGGAGGTCCCCACACCAGGAGGTTGAGTTGCTGGCTTTGATGCAAAGGGGTTCTTAGCACTGGGTCTGCGAAGCAGCGAGGTCATGCAGATAAGGTCCTGACAACAAGAGTTTTAAACTTCGCTTGTCCGGGGTGAGTTAGGTGCCAAGTGAGGAATGAGAATGAATGGCAGATGAGGTAATTTGTTGGCAGTGCAGGGAGTTAGAAAAAATAATACTGCATGTTCATGTCTCTCTCTCCACAGTGCTGAACACCAAATTATTTTTTTTTGCAATGTGTCTGTTGTTTTCTGTTCTCTTTTTTATTTTGTAGGCCTGATGCTGTGATATCATGTGGTAAAATGTAACTATGTTTATAATGGTTGTGTAATACATAGTTTACAAAAAACAAAGGCTGGGATTTTGGTGTCATTTCATGCATCTGTGCATCTGTGAATCATTTCTATACAAGGGAATCACAAGGGTTTGATGTTTATACCATAGCGGTAAATCATTTGCTATTTTACCACTGTAGCTAAAGTAACAAGCAAGGAAGAGTGAATAAATACCTGCAAGGTAGGAAGGTGTGTGTATGTGTTTTGAATGTGCTTTTCTCTGCATGCATTAGAGAGAGCTGTGTCATCAGGACACATAGATTACTGGATGTAAATAAGCCAGTAATTGTCATGACCACTGTGAGGGGGCACACGTTGTGCCACAAGTAGGCTCCCACCATAACCCTCAGGGCCTTAAAACCACTGCAAAAGTGTTCCTGGAGCCAGACCTGGTACCTTTGGCACCAGGTTCATATGTAGGAAGGAAGGGCTGTTCAAACTAGGTCCCATTTATGTACATGGACCTTTAAATCCAACATGGAAGCACCCACACAGACTAGTTCTAAGAACAAACCCATGTGGTCTGGTGTTTTAGGTGTGGCAGGCCTGGAACTACTTTCCCTGGTACTACTTTACCTCAGCTATATAAACCACACCCTGACTGCAGAACACGCTTCGTGTTATTCTGTAACCAGCAGTGTGACCCTCACCGTGTCCAGCTCCTGGTCTTCAGCATCTTCCTGTAATCCTGCAAGAACAAGAACAAGATTATTCTGTCTTATCTGAGAAAACACCATCCAGCACTCAGCATCTCAACTCGGCTGCAATCTGTGGAAACTGAGAGAAGAAGAAACATCACTCACCTCACCAGTACTAGCTTAAGGACTTCCGGTGAACCGCTACCACAGCTGCTGTTCGAACATTGCAACCTGCAATAATGAGAAAGGGAAAAACAATATTAGAATGCGCACTTCCAAAACATCGAATTCAATCAGTCTTACCTGAATTCCATTGCGCTATGCCACGCTTCCAACCGGAGCACCGCAGAAACATCTGCAAAGGAAAAGAGACATATTCAGGTTCGTTTTCAATATTAAACAACCACACTGCACTGTACTTACCTTAACGGATTCGAGGGGCCTGTTTTTCATCGCGCTCTCATCCACTTGCAGAACCACAGCGGCATGTGAGGAGAAGAAGAAGAAAAACACAGGTTAGCTTTAAAAGACAATAAAGGCACTGCACTTCGCATTTTCTCTTACCTAGAAACGTGCCTCTCCATCCGGCACGTCAGCATCAAGACCTTCGCACCTGAAAAGAAGGAGATAAAGACATTAAAGAATTCCCACCATAAACAGAACAAAGACTTACAATTAACAAACCTACCTGCCTACCAGCAGATTCGGGGTCACAGCAGGCCTGGGTCCAAGGAAGGCGTACTGCACCAGTGAAGCAACTCAGTCAGCTCGCCAACAAATATCAAGCACCCCTGCACAAGAAATGAAAGACGGATAGCTCACCCTACAAATAACTAAGATTCATTATTCAGCACTGGGCAACTACGCATCCAGGGTTCCAGATGTCAGAGCCTTCCAGACGCCACCGGGGATATCAGGTGAGCGTAACAGTAATACGAGCCACATACGATAGATGGCATTATGAAAAACTCACCGGGTTCTCTAAAAGTGTGATAGGTCTGGGTGGTTCTCTACAGGCGACCAATAGACATTCTAATAGAGAGGAAAGGTGTGTTTTGTGATGGGGTTGTAGTATAAAAAGATATGCTCACCACTATACCAAAAAATAAGGTAATTCTGAAAAAAACACAAGGTAAGATACTACTAAAATTACCGCCAACACAAGCTAACATTATAGTATAACCAAAATAGGGTAATACTGAACTATCTCTAATGGTAAGGCTAGTTTACCACCAAAATATCATGGTAAGAAAATACCACCAAATCCCAAATTTGCTCCAATAAGACAAAACCTCCTACAAAATGGTGCGTTGGGCCTGTGGGAACAGAGAGTAGAGGAACTACTGGGCATGGCAAGTGTGTTCCTCACCAACATACGTGCATTAAAGAAAACTCATTTTGTGAGAGCAGTGTGACACTGAAAGAGAATCTCAGAATGTCTCAAATTGATGCCACATTCCCAGAATTGGTGAAATATTTGGAGGTAAAATTATATGCACATAGAACATGGTCATCAAATGTTGCCACAGAGTGGCATGACCGTATCTATGGGGAAGTTCAGAAAGAACCACTGGACAGCATTTTTGAAGAAGGTAGCATAGTTCAGGTATGTATTCTGATATTATTTAATGCTGCTCACAAACATTCAGAGAAAGACTGTTTGATACAGTCCTGTGCCAAAATATGGTTCATTTTAAATAGGTATCTGTGAATGCAAGAAAATGATGCCAAGCTAATTAACAGACTAAAATTTGAATTAGATGGAACTAGTGAACAGGAGAACAAGTTAAGAGCGGAACTGGAGGTATGTCAAAAAGCCATGCAATCAAAGTTTAAAGAATTCGACACTCAATTGTCTCAAAGGAGAAAACAGTTTGAGGATAGTGAACAAGAATTAAAACACCTGAAAGGGTTGGTAGGTCACATTAGAAACATAAGTTTTACAAAGAGAGAATCTAGAGAAGAAAGGGGAGCTCCAGACTGTTGAACAAGAGATAGCTACATTTTTTCAAGAATGGGACAGGCGGGACAAAGAGTTTAATGAATATCAAATGCAGATGAGCAATATGCAAAATGTGATTAATAAAATGGGTGATGAAAACACTTACATGCGTAAGGAAGCAGACAAACTCCTTAAAAAGTGCAAAGATTTGGAACAGCAGATATGCGATTTCAGGTCTCAGGACAAGCGACAGGGCACCACATTCAATGGGATTCAGGTGAATTCCATTTCTACACGGGGAAATAGCATCCCGGTGGCTGTGCTGGTATCTGAACTTGGTTGCAGCGCTTTTGGGGGGTTGACTCACCCATTGAGGGTTACCACCAATCCCATACACATGAGACAAGGGTTGAACTACAAAGTAATGCAATTCCAAATATAGCGCCAAGTAGCCCTATGAAGATACTGACATCAATCATGGCCCTGATCAAACCGTTCAAAAAATGAGGGGAGTGCTGTATAAAGGTGTATAGAGGACCGCTTAGAAGCGGTGCACAATATGTTTAAAGCCCTACATATACCCAAGGAACAATACAGACAATACTTTCACTTAACTCTGGATGCTCCCACAGCGACTATCATCAGAGGATTGAATGAACAGGAGAACATGTCATGGGCAGAATTTGAAAAAGAGGTTGGGCGTCATTTTTCTCCATTTCAATCATTACTAGAGGTGAAGAAAGTTACATATACAATCGCAGCTGGGACAAATACATCACCTTTCCAATTTCTTCAAGACTTAAAAAGATCCTTTTCTCGTTTTGATGTATCTTTCAATCACAATTCCAATGAGTTTAAAACCACCTATTTTTCGGTTTGCAGAAAGGCATTATATCACAGTTAGTCTGCGAGTTTGATTGTGAGAAGTCCCTTGAATGGATTGTGCACCAAAGTACCAAACTGTATGAAGTTCTCTACTGTCAGGGTAGACAGGGTGATAAAATGAAAGAAACAAGATCAAAAACTAAAGAATCCTCGGCAATAGTAATGGAGATCAGGTCAGCTAAAATGTCACTTAAGTCTGCTCAAAGCCCAGGCAAAAATAATATGACTCCCTAACAGAGGGGTACTCCACAGAGGTTGCCGCCCTCGGCACCGATGTTTCAGTCACATGATCCTAGTAATAGTGAGAGTTACATTAGTCCCAGGTACTTAGAAGACACACCCCGGGCAGGATATCGGCCCAACATGGCAGGCATGAACAACAATCAGAGACAAAATCAAGATAAAAGAAGTAATAGTCCCTACCATTCATTGGGGACAAAAAAAGCAGATTTCACCCCAACACCATGATATATGGCAACCAGGACAGACCATGGTATGTGGATCGATTTATTGACAATGGGAATCAGCATATGGAACAGTACTCACAAAATGAGAGACTATGAATTATGCTCCACATCAATACAATCAATCACTGCCACCAAGGGATTACAACCAAAGAATGATACACCCCTCTGCCCGCTTCCCATGAATCATGAGTTCAGAAACAATTCAAATAGGAATCACTCTCCTGAGAAATATCAGAACAGATGTAACCAGGGGGAGAACAACCAATACCGGCCTAGGCCGCAAAGAGAAGATTCTAGAAAAATAGACAGGTTCCAGTGTCTCGAGGCCCAGGTAAAAATGTTGGCTGAACAAATAGGAAAACTCTGTACAGTTCAAAAACAATCATCAAATGAAGGGGTAGAAGGTCATAGAAGTGACCTGGTGGCTTCTGATAATAAGTGACTAAGTATTAATGACACCTGCAATGATAAAAAGACAGATTTCCATGAGCCGGTTTTGCATAATGGTCCTGAGCTGCTTGATTATTTAAAGATGAAAATACCTGCAAATGAACATGAGACAAAAGTTGTGAACACATCTAAAAAAGAGGTTTGGTTTAACCTAGTGTTGAATCAAACATTGGACGTCTGTACAAATGAAAAAGGAAAAGGGGAAAAACATAAAGTTCCAAAGGAACAAAGAGACAGATTTAAGAAAGACAATGTATGCACTGATAAAATAATTGGTGAGGGAGTAGATGTGAATGTTAGAACACCACTCCTAGACAATCAAGATGCTAATAAAATGCTGGCGGTAAAAGTAAGTACCAAAAAGGAGGCTACAGATCAGTCACCTGAAGAGTTCTTTGAGCCACATATGTTTGAAACAATTAAAAAGACTGATATCATGACAAATACCAACAAATGTCCAGAATTAGAAAATGGCAACCTATCAGGTGATGTTTATATGCATATTCAGTTGGAGGATTGCAGTGTGAATGATTACCGGACGTAAGGGCGAACAGTGGCCACACTTCAAATGACCACTGAACATGGGGGGATGGGCAAGGTTTCTCGAATAGTGTAGGGTGTCCTGACCCATGTTTGAGCTACCCTGCTACAACATTTGGTGCTGTGGGCTTGGGAAATTCGGGATGGCGGAAGACCCACTTGTGCGCCAAAGTCCAGGAGGGCTGCGCAGTTGTGCGCACACCGGAATGGTTGCCTAACTTGCCACCCACCAGTGTAAAGAAAGGTCTTTGTTAACAAAATCCACTTTTACTGATGTCAAAAAGTTGCTGAAATCGTGACTCATTGGACCACTTTAAAGATTCAACCCTTTTTGTGGGGTTCCACATAACCATCTTACTGTAAGGAGCCCCATCAAAACAATGTTAAGCAAGGATTTACTACCATGTAAGAACCATTCCTGTTTAGAATGCATTAATCCAAGAAAATCCCAAAAATGGGTGCAGTACCAGTACTCACCACTATCCAAAAGCCGGCGTTTTAAAACCCACTGTGTGTTTTTCTGAAGGCAAGTCAAAATGCCTATTTTCAAACATTGCAATATGTGCAAAATATTTACTGAACACCAGCAGACATTTGGCAGAATGGAGTTTTGTGTGCCTACAAAATCTGGGAAATGAAGAGCCCAAAAACAATGCTTATAACAAAAATGCTATGGAGTCAGCAGCTTAAGCCTAACTGAAACTGGATTTAAAACCACCAAAATCGAAAATGTTAAATTAAATGAGTGACCTATGCTTGGTGTCACATGCCTTTTTAACTGTTGAAATGTCATAGTTTGGCACTTAGAATCAGCATTCTAGCTGCATGTGTAAAATTACAAGTTATTTTAAAAGCAACAAAAAGTTAGCTGAAGGTCTGGCTTAAGGAACTTGATTTTGCCTAGCAACTAACCCCCATCAGGAGTGAAACTTGAGTCACAACTATGTTCCCAGGCCAATGTTCCTTTTGCTGCCCACACTAAGGATATGCCACCTATCTGATAATTGAATTTCCTGTGCTCTGCCAGAGAGTGAACAAAGCCCTCTCCACTCAGGCAAAGGTTTTTATTACAGACGTCGTAAAAAGTGGCTTCCTCCTGGAGAAGCTGGGAGGGGCACTGCCTGTGAGAAGCAAGCTGGCTTGGCAGAAACTGGAAAGACTGGTTTCAGTACCATGTGACCTGAAAAGACACACCCCTGCAGCAAGGATATGGTTTTATAAAAAGGTGGATAACTCATAGTGCGGACATGAGAAAATTTTATAAATGATACCATAATTCTTGTGATTTTTCTGCCCACAGTTTAAGACGTGGTAGGAACCGGTGGTATGTTCAGGGGGGTTTTAGCGGAAAAGTGGATATTACTATAAAGGTGTGCATGTTAAAAATCTGAAACTTCATCAGTTAATGTCCCTACCCCCTGCACACATGTATGTAAAGTTGGGTCCGTGTCGGAAATTGAAAAAGCAGTTAAAAAGTCAATTATGTACACTCTTTGAATGCGAGCTCCTAGAATGAGCAGATTTGGACAGAGACATGGCTAAATTCAGCCACACCACGTATATGTAATTTCAAACAACTGTGTAAATCTGAAGTATGTATTTTGATCATATATAGATTTGGGTGCACAGATGATAAGGGAGGTTGTTTCAAGAGATCATAAAATGACATCACTCTGACTCACAGTTCAGTTCGCCAATCAAGTAAGGAATGGAAGCCTGACCAATGACGAGTGAGAGGGGCAAGTCTAGTGATGCAACACACACACCCATTCTCAAGAAACAGATAAAAGCAGAGAGTCAGGACACATAGAGAGATTCAATTTCATCTGCCGCTGGAAGCCCTGCCGGAAAAATCCATACTTACCTCCATCAAACTCCAGAAAGCCAAACTAGAGACTTCAATCTATCCAGAGCAGAGACCAGACCAGAGAGAAAGCAGTGCTGTACTAAGAGACCAGACCAGAGAGAAAGCAGTGCTGTGCCTAGCAGAGACCAGACCAGGCGCTGTGAGCAGAACCCGGAAAGACCTGACCAGACTGTTGACCAGATCGTGACCAAGTCGCTTTCCTGTTCAAAATCTCTTGTGAGTACTTAGCAAAACTCAGAACACATCTCTTAGTTTAAATTCATCTAATTCAATCTATTTAACCTAAGTAGAACTGCCTCCTATCTGTCACCTGTCATTTCTAGTAAAATTTGTCATTTTGAAAAAGTGTGCGTTTAAAATTTACAAAACCAAAAACGACCTTTACTAAATTGCTCATATCTCCGCAACCGTTTGTGCTAGAGACTTGCAATAACTTTTATTTGGAAGCTGAGATCCCAGGCTTTCCTAGGACCCCAAAACGGTAGAGATAGTCCTCGCGGTTCCTCTGTAATAGCGCTCGGCGCATCCGCGAATTTTGCCGCGATTTGCAATTTCTTCACATGTAAAAAACTGCTGCTGCCTGATTTCATTTGCCAGAAATTCGTTTAACCTGTTAATCATTCCTGCATCATTGCTAGTGTGAGCCTGGACTAATATTAACTAGATACCACTCACCCTGAACCTCTAAAAGTGAATTAAAAGCGTTTCCAGCATATTTCTCATTCATTGCCAGCACATATCAAAGCATTTGCCTGTGTTTTCAAACTTCTGTTTAAGCTTGCTGGATTGAACTAATTACAGTTGATTGCATCTTTGAGAACTGTGTGCGTTCCTCCCATTTCCTTGCATTGCATAAAGAGGGGGGGAGGGAATAGCCCGAGAAAAGTGATTACATTGTTTGGTTGAAATCATATTGCGTATTTCTGTACTGCTTCATTGAATATCGCATCCACCTGAGCTTACATAAAGCATCCTCTACCACATTATACTTTTGTTCCTAGTTACCAGTGTGCTACCTTATCCATTTCATGTCAACTCATTAGTCATTATAAAGAAGTGTGCTAGTGCCAGATTCTCCGTTGTTAATCTTTATCATATCAGATTAAGTGTGATATTCAATTATTAATTTATTATAAAGTGTGATATCTATATTTTAATTTATCAAATAAACCTTTTAAACTTGCAAAACCGAATTACTTCTTGGCTCAGTGGGGTCAGGGGGATTCCAAGAGAGGGGTGTTATACAAGGGTAGTCATCCAGAACGCATGAACTGGACCTAAAGATATATCAATAAGGGTTTTCATTCAGTATTATAGACTAGGCGTTAACTTGGCTGTAGTGCTGAATTGAATCCTCTTACAATAGAAATGAAAAGAAAGGAGGGAAACATGTTCTTTCATTTACCAGTGTGCTTAGCCAAGAGTGAGAAGGGTCTGAGAAAAGTGAGTCCTGAAATCAGTAATAATTCACACTTTTTGTTTGAAGTTGAGGACAGGTATTATGCTCCCATTACTGTGGAAGAGAAGTGCACTGACAGGCCACAATTATGTCCAAAGAATTGGTAAAAAAGTGTCAATGAAGGGAGATCTCCACAGAATCAGATCAAAGTGAGACAAAGTGAAGGCCCAGTACATAATTTTAACGGTGAGAAGGTACCTATTGAATGTGTCACTGAAGTTGACATAAAGATAGAAAAACACAAAATGAAACAGGAAGTATTGATCACATCTATTTGTGAAATTCCATTCTTGATGGGAACAGATTGCCTGAAAAGATTGTCTCCTCTTATTGATGGGGTAAATGAGGTTCTGTGGTCTTTCACCAAAAAAAACATTAAGGCCTAAGATAATAAAGTCACAAAACAGCAGTGTAAATGAATGCCATACTGTTGCCAAATCAAATTATGCAGTGGAAGTGTATCTGCAAAATAGCTGTGTGCCTAGTGTCACCGTTATTTTAATGTATCAGGACAAAATGCAAAGTGAAAAAGAAAAATAATCCATGTAGATTTATATGGATCCTGGGAAGAAATGGCAAACTGAAATAGATGAACACATGTTGTGCTTCTATTTAAAAGAAAAGACGTGCAAACAGAACACCCTCTCTAAAACAAACACAGAAAAACACATCACCACTCTTGCTGAAATACATATGGAGGATGAGCAGCCATGGATTCATATTGGTATAAATGGGCATTCTGAAGTGGTAAAAGTCACTTTGGCACTTGAACAGGAAAGGAGTTTTGTTAATGAGAAATTACTTCAGAGAATAATGGAAAGGGAGGAGATCCCAAAGTTTAGAATTAAAAACCAAAACATTTCCAGATTGGAAAATCCAGATTCTGAAAATCAAATTGCAGGAAGGTGTATAGGAACACAAAATGACTTTTACCTGGGCAATTATATCATGCACAGGATGTGCATCGTGTTAGATTTCCTTAACAAAAAAGTATGGTCCCGGCTAGGTGGGCCTGCACCCGAATTTGAAGACAAAAGAAAGGCTTATCATTGTGCACAATTGGTGCCATATGCAATTGAGCTACAGTTGAAAAAGGATACTACCATTCCTCTATAACACTAAAACGCAAAAATGGACAGCAAGTGAAGGATTCTGATGCATTTGTGTGCTTGAATGAGTCCATGAAAGCAAGGGCTGGACTATGAATGTACCCCATTGGAAGATATTGGGTAGGAGTCCGTCAAAATCATGGTGGATAATAAAGGATGTCAAGATGTTCATTTAGAAGAGAACTCTGTGCTAGGAATGGCAATACAAAAATCACATTACACTGCAGATTTCAACAATATGGTGATTGGAAATATCCTTGAGAGATATGTAGATGCACAGGGAGTTTTGCCAGAGTCCCTGGATTCTCAACCTAAAGGGATGTTCAAAGTTCAATCTGTGTACACTTATGATTCCAATGAGACAGTGTGCTGTCACCAGGAGAAATATATATTATTTGATTTAAATGAAAACGAAACAGGAAATCAGCACATTGAAATGGAGACTGATATGCCAAAATATTTAAAAGTGGCAATTCCGCAGATCGATACAGCCACACAGTTGGAAGAAAGCACAGAGGTTCCTCCATTGGAGGATTTCCTAGAATTTTCAAAAATGGTAGAGGAGCAGATTCTATTAGCAGATGCCTGTGATAGCGAAGAGGATAAGAATGAATTGAGGAAAATATTTAGGAGTTTAAGGAGGTTTTTGCTGAAGACGCATGATTGCGGCCTAACAGATTTACATGTTGCCACATTACCAGAGGGGTGTGGTAGAAATCCAGTATTTGTGCGACAATATCGATTACCACTGGCATGCTTAGAGTCATTGGCTGAGCTAAGTAAACATTTTGGGTCATGGGGAATTATCAGACCCATTCATAGTACCTCCAACGCTCCCATTTTGAGTGTATTAAAGCCAAATGGTCAATGGCGTCTGTGTGCAGACCTGAGGGAATTAAATAAAAGAGTGCCAAAGTCTAGATGGCCGCTACCATTCATTGATCAAGGGCTTGCTCAGGTGCATGGGTCAAAGGTATTTACCGCATTAGATCTTACATCTGGGTACTGGTGTGTTCCATTGGCAGAAGACATTCAGAATTTATTTGCATTTTCATTAGATAAAATGCAGTAAGCTTGGTCCAGAACACCATTTGGGTATGTCAATAGTGAGAGAGAATTTAGCATATTTTTGAGAAATGCTATGCCAGATGCAGCGGAAAGAGGGACCATAATTTATGTAGATGATGTCTTAATAAAAAATAAAAACTTAAAATTGTAATTTTGATGAAATTAGACATGTACTTGACCAATTGCAGAAGGTGGGTGCCAAAGTATCTTTACAGAAAGCCCAATGGTGCAAGAAAAAGTTGAATTTCTTAGGCCATGAAGTACCTGAACGCAGGTTAAATCCACAAGAGAGAAAGGTGGAGGCCATACTGAAGGTGAAAGATCCTAGCAACATGAACGGTTTAAAAAGTCTATTAGGAATGACAGGATATAACAGGTCATGTTTCGAAAATTATGCTGAATTCACTCAACCATTGGCTAAATTATTGAAGCTA
Organism: Ambystoma mexicanum; assembly: GCF_040938575.1. Classification (NCBI taxonomy): domain Eukaryota; kingdom Metazoa; phylum Chordata; class Amphibia; order Caudata; family Ambystomatidae; genus Ambystoma; species Ambystoma mexicanum. The sequence continues at coordinate 1,368,585,337 of NC_090931.1, forward strand.
AATACGCCCTGGAAATGGGAAAATGAACAATCTGAGGCGGTTGATAAATTGAAGACATTTCTCATAAAGGCACCATGCTTGGCCTATCCCATAGAGAATAAAGATTTTTTTATAGAAATAGGATTCACTGAGCAGTGTAAGTCAGCAACTCAAAAACATGATTTGAACCATAAAACTATTGCTTATGCACATAAGGCATTTTCTCAGGTTGAAACTAAATTCAATGAATGTGAAAAGGCCCTTTTGTCCATTGTATGGGCATTACAACATTTTCGTCCCATTGTTCAAGGGTAGAAGGTAATCATTGAGACCAATCATCAACATTTGCAGTTTTTACAGAGTAAAAGGATTAGATCAGGCAATCTAGCACAGACTAGAATTAGTTAATGGACAATGGCATTGCAGGGCTTTCCCGTAGAAGTGAGATATGGCCAGAATAAAAAGAGCCCAATTACTCAAGGATTGGCAGATCTACATGACTATGCAGCTGAGTGTGTATCAGATGAGGTAGAGGTGGAGTCCAGTTTGCAGGAATTTGAACAATCACTACACAGAGCTTTTCATGAAAATACCTGCAAGGAATTGCCAATTGTGTATGTCGATGGATGTGCTTTTCACATTGAAAATAACAGCAATAAACAGTTGGTGTCAGGGATTGGAAATGTCCGGTTGAGATGTGAGGACATTCCTATTATAGGAATGAGAATTGGCGCTAGGAGGAGCCAGATAGCAGAGTTAGCAGCTATTTATAAAGCAACAAGTACTACTGCGGTTGATAACAAATTCAGTGAAATTGTCCTGGTGACTGATTCTGATTATGCACGAAATAGCTTTGTAGAATATTTGCCTGGCTGGAATGCAAGAGGCATGCTCACATATAACAAAAAGCCCCTCAAACATGGGAAAATGATTCAAGCTATAGACAAATTAGTGTCAGAGAATGAGTTAACAATATACTTGAGAACAATTCATGGACATTTGAAAACACCGGGAGAGGATAAGGAGGGAAATGATAGAGCAGATCAATTAGCTAAGATTGGGGCTGTCATTGGAGAATAGTTGCCCATTGAACACTTAATTGGTGAAATACAAGTAGATGAAGTTACACGCTCTAAATCTACAAAAGAAGTCAGACGACCTATAGTGCAATGTAGCTATGATACACCAGATCAGGATCTAATTAAGGCACAAAAAGAAGATCCAGTATTGGGGGTCTATTATGATTATTTGATGGACCCCGAACAAAATCCTTTAACTGAAAATGATTGTACAGGAAAAGAAGAGTTGAGAGTGTTATTAAAGAACAAAAAACAAACTAAACAACAGGATGGTCTGATGATCAGGGAATCCATAACAGGGCAGATACAGTGGGTGGTACCTCTTTCATTCACAGGGCTAATGTTACACCATGTACATGATGTGATAACTGCAGGATACAGAGGTTCACAAAAAACTTTAGAGATACTGAAAGATTATGCTTACTGGCCACACATGTCCCAAGATGTGGAATTATATACCAGAGGGTGTCTTATATGTGCACAATTTAAACCTGCTTCACCAATGCATAGAGCTCCATTAATGAAAAGAGGCTTAACCCTTCCATGGTTGGATTTATAAATTGACTATGTAGGGCCTGTAAAGAGATTGAGTAGGGGAAACCGATATCTTTTTGACGGTGGTATGTTTAATGTCGAAATAGGTAGAATGTGTTCCTGCACCAGATTGTAGTGCACAAACAGCAGCTACATTGCTGGTAAATCAAATATTTTCAAGATTTGGATTACCACAAAGAATAGAGTCAGACAGAGGAAGTGATTTCACAAGCGCCTTAATTCGCAAGCAATTGATCTGTTGTGGAAATACGAAAGAAGTTTGTAGCAGAGGCAGGTTCTAGTTGGGATTTGCAATTACCTTTAGTGTTGATGGCCATTAGATCGACTCCTGCTAAAGCAACAGGTATCAGTCCTCATGAGGTGTTGACAGGAAGGAAAATGGTACTGCCACAATATTTATTGTAAAGGACGCATGAGCAAACACTTTTGAGTGCATCTACAGTTTACTAGTATTTGGAAGAATTGAGAAAGCATTCACAACATGCATTTTCATGTGCGCAGCGAAATTTGGAAAGAGTTGCTGATAGTGCAAAGTCCTACTATGATAAAAAAAAATCTGTCAAAGAGTATAAAATAGGTGATCGGGTATATACGTTTAATTTCAGGAGAGGTAAACATAAAAACTCAAAATGTCTTGCGTCATGGCAAGGCCCATTGAAAATCCTAGATAAGGTATCCCCATTGGTGTACACAATCTTGAAGACAGAGGGTGAAATAGCGACAGAGATATAATTAAGCCCTGTCATCCAAAGCATGAAATAAAGAGGCTTGAAGGGTGGAGACGGGTTAGGTGTACTAACTGCATGGGAAAGAAAGCTAACCGTAAGATAACTGATGAAAACACAGTGAGTTTGTATGTTAATGAATGAGTGAAGAACTGTTGACTATAATGTATGCTGAATGAAAATAACAAAGGTGATGTTGTATTCCATGGGAAACTAAAAATATAGTAGTATAGTAGTAGATGAAGAAGCAATGTTAAAAAAACAACAAAAAACATGAAAAATGGACACTAGGCTTTTTATGAAAAATGCTGAGTCAACTCAATCTATTTGGCACAATGTGATAAATTTATTCTATATACAGATTTTTGGAAATCACAGACCCAGTACACCCCATCTTACATGGAGTATTCGAAAGGGTTAATTCTTATCCCTTTTGTCTGTGCCTCTTGGAGCCTTGTTTTGCTCCCTTAACATTAAGACTTGGCTGGTGGCAGTGGTAACTACCCTAACTTTTCTACCGCGGTTATATTATATAACCATGGTATTGTTTTAGGCTATTATATTAGCCTCGAACATAAACCCGCTTTACCAAATACATTTTATTTTGGCTCCGGCTGGGTTTGTTCGCCATTTCTTTTTGTTAAAGTCCTTCAGTGTTCTTCTCTGCGCGCCAAACCAGGGATGATTCCTTTGTTCGCTGTCTTTTTTAAGGCTTCTGTGCAGAAGCCCTCCTTAAGGCGCCTGACAGTCTGGGTAGGCAGGATGTGAGGGAAGGGACTTCAGACCCCTGCAATGGGTTGCCTTGGTAACCCAAGTCGCACTCTTGTTTGATTGGCTAAGGGGGCTGGCCTTGCCAGGCCAGCCACCCTGCTGTGTGATGGACAGCCAAGCTGTATGAATGGGGGAAAACTGCATAAAAAGCAAGTCTCTGGGACTGGAAAGACAGAGTCGCCACTGGAACGCAAGAACCAATGAGGACCTGGAAGAAGAGGACCCCGACAATGACTGAACTGCCCAGTGAAGCCCTGCTGCAGGTCCGAATCTTCAGAATCCAATGACAGAGAAGAGCCTCCACAAAAGTTGGTGAAAAAAAAACACAAAAGTTGAGTTGGTGGGACCAACCAGTTCACCCAAACTGCAAGCCAGGACCCCTTCTCTGGTCGAATTCACCATACAGAGCTACAGTGGGCCGGATAGCCAGGAAAGTCGGACCCTGCTTGTGTTTTAAGGAACGCACCTTTTATTTGTTGCTTTGCTCTGCTGCTGATTTCTTCCCTGGGTGGTGCAGAACCCTCCTGTCTTCCTACTTCGTGTCAACTTGACAGTCGCTTCAGGAACCGTGAGCCTGCAGGAACCACCAGGAACATCCACCGCAGGTACAGCTCCCTCTCCTTTTTAAGTTACTGTGCAAACCCGGTTGCTCGTTTAAAATATCCTGTAGAGAATCTAGAACCCACTTCTCTAAGGACCACACCGCACCAAAAGCCCATTGCTTCCACATCGAATGGTTCTGTTGTTACCTTGGAAGCTGACATAACTCCTCACAATGATGGGATGTACTGCAAGGCAGGCACTGTGGGATCAACTGCAGCAGCTGGGATGGGCTCGAGTCACATTACCTGCGATAATTCATCTCAACAAATATGTCCCATCTTTGTAAAAGGAGCAACAAAATCTAAACACAAATCAACAACTAAGGCAGCCAAAACCAAACCAAACTTCAATTCGAAAACATCTGAGTCAAAACAACCATTAATCAAAAAGCAATCAAAAGCACAACTTACAAGCAAAATACCGCTCGAGCCCAACTCTGCACATCTGGCGAATCAAACTAAACAAAAGAAGGTTTCCTTGTCAACAACTGCTGAATCGCCCATTGAGCAAACTCAGATGAATCAGAAAATAAAAACCTCATTGGATACATTGCATATTGGATTCACACATAATAAGCATGACAGTTGCCACAAACAAAAACACATGAAAAGCATTCTCATCCAACAATTATGGAAAAAAGTTGTGTGGCGGAGGCCCACACTCATGTCTCACATCGGAATAAGAACAAGGTTTGCAAACAACCTAGTTCACAGGATACATCTCTTCAAACAATATAGACAGAAGAAAATATTGCATCAGGAGAAACTGTCAATGAAACCGATGCATTATCTTCAGACCTGATGGACTTGTCAATCTATTCCGTTGACAGTTGCACCCTATCGAGTGCAGATCTAGAAGAAGAAGAGGATGGCAATGTGAGCATCTCTTCAGTCCACACAAACATGGACAATGGACGTTCAATTCTCATTGACAAGCTTGATCATAAAAGAGCTCTAAATGGGCCCATCAGACTACATATAGAGAGGCCCATGCCAATCCCGGCATCCATTCAGACACGTGAAAATTCCGACACATCGAGTCCACCATCTCAAAAGACTTCAAAATTGAACAAAACTGCATCAACTATTCCAAGGGATAAGAGATCAAACAGAGAGTCAAGTCAATCTGCAGGTGCAAAGGCTGATTCAAATTCCGCCCCTATTAAACAAACAAACGAGCATAATGTTTCGGGGGTGGAATCAAGTGAGGAAATTTCCCGGATTTCACCACTCAAATTGCCATCTCGCTCAAAAAATCAAGCGGTACATAAATCCCGAATTCTTGGCACCAACATCAATCCTCTTGAAGATGGACTCTTACTTGAAAGAATGATCACAGAAGAAGATGGACTGATCATGAATCGAGCAAATGTCATAAGATTATTACATCATGTTCCATCACTTCGCTCATTAACATCCAACTATCTAGCGAGAGTTGAATTTCCGGAAGAAAATACACTGGACCGAGTGCTCATTTATCCAATGACTCCGCTAATTACACAATCTTTGAAACAAGACATTTCCCAACTAAGATCATTAGGATTTGATCTTACTGAATCAAAAACATTGCATGGCTCTTCAAAAAATATCCAAACTTCTGCAGATCTGCACTCAAAACCTAATTCTAAAATTGCTCATGGGAATAACAAGTGGCTCTCAAAACATCATGGCACGAGGGATAGCTCTCTCGATTTTCATGACCGACGCAGCTATAAAAATGACTGGCAACAAAACCAGTCCCGCCACTCGGACCGCTATAGATCAAATAGAGGCAATTCAAACTACCGACAACACTCTAACAGGCGTAGAAGTTCACTGTCGCCATCACCCAGGAAAGGACACAGCCAGGAAAGATCATCTAATAAACAAGATACAAAGACCCCATTGGTTGGCACAGAAGAGAACTGGAAATGGCTCATGGAGTTAGTGGCCAATAATATCAAGCTGCCATAGGACGGGCCCTCATCAGCGGAAAAGCCCCTTAGAATAGCATCATGGAACACAAGGGGCTTTACTCATTTGTTTCAAACAGGATCCAATCAAATCGAAACTCATGGCATATTCTGCTTTCAAGAAACATGGATGCATATTCCACCTACAGTTGAAGGATATTCAAGTCATCTTAATCCAGCACTTAAAGGAGACACTGGTAGACCCATGTCCGGCCTACTCATCCTTATTAACAATCAGCTTTACTTTGTAGTAGCCAAAGAAATCATGCCAACTTCCTTAATTCAAATCATAGTGAGAACCATAAAAATTGGCACCAAAAAAAAAAGGAAAACGATCATTGTCATCGAACGTTATTGGAATCCAGCTTCCATGGCAAGTTTGAATTTCCCGGACCAAATTGAAAAATGGCTAGCGCACTGTAAACAAAAATGGGCAGACCCATGGTTCATCATGTGTGGTGACCTGAACTCAAAATGCTGGGATGAAACCGGAGGTCTTATAACAGTAAACACTTTCTCAGCATCACCAGCAGAAAAGAGAGGTTATAAGTGGAACATCACCATGAATGTGAATAAACTAGGTTTACTTAATGGAAACACCATCGGAGACATACCAGCAAATATCACCAGAAAACATCCAAATGGTGGCCATATTATAGACTATATATATATTTCATCAGAATTAATTTCTGCAGATAACAGGATGATATAAATATAAGAGATCAAATCAAAACCACCTACTTCACAAACAGTACATCGTCATGTCTTCGACCACCAAGTTACACTTCAAAAGAAAGTCCTGAGGCAGAGTTTGAACAGTTTAAAATGAGACAAGTCTGACCTGGCCACAACCAAAAGGAAACAAATTTGGCAGTACCATCAAAATTGGCTACGTCGATACAAAACGTTTTTGGACCGCAATGATGAAGAACAAATGCTCTACATCATTAAATCATCCAACTCTGCAGAGATGTGGAGACAGATAAACCAACTACAGATGGATCAAGATTCATTGATAACATCACCTATCCTCCCGGCAGCTTGGATTTCCAACTACAAGGGAATTTTCAATCAAGAACGTGATGGCACGTCTTTTCAGACACCTCAGCAGAGACCATCGAACATGTCATTATGAAGCTGTCAAAATCAAATGCACATGGACCGGACGGGATAAGCAATGTCACCCTTAAAGAAAATCCACAGCAATGGGCCAAGCTTTTATCAATTCTATTCAATTATATTACAACTACCCAAAAGATACGAACTTCTTGGAAAGAATCTATAATTATACCCATTCATAAAAATGGGACCACCAAATACCGGCTAATAATTGCCCAATAGCATTGCTGGACTCCATGGGCAAAGTCTTTGGCACCCTTGGCACCCTTGCACTACGAGCATTGCGGGCATGGGCAACATCTTCTGGCCATTTTGATCCTTGGCAATCGGGCTTCGTGCAAGGCATTGGAACAGCACTTAACATCTTCATTCTAAATTTGCTGAAAAGACACACAGAAAGAAGGAAAGACCTAAAAATGTACATTGCCTTTATCGACTTAAGTCAAGCCTTTGACAGCATCTCACGTCCACGGCTATGGACCAAATCGAGTAAATGTAACTGTTCTGCTTCCATCATTGATCTTATTTGAGAATTTCATCATGATACTACTCTTAGAGTCCGGCTGAATAAAACAGGCTTATTAACCGCAACTATTCCAACTAACAAAGGCTTCAAGCAAGGCTGTCCAATGGCCTCGGAAATATTCAATCTGTTCATCTCTGGCATAGAAGCGGCTGAAAACAACATAAGATGCTTTCCTCCATTGATAGCAAACATTCAAGTTAGTCGTCTAGTCTATGCCGATGACGTGGTCCTTATAGACCAAACTCCAATAGGTCTTCAAAGACAGCTAAAAGCATTGCAACTCTATGTGGAAAAGAACACTTACAATCAATCTGAAAAAATCTGCAATTCTACCCCTCGGTGTTCAAAAGTACAATGTGTTGGTCACTATTGGGAACTGAGATTCCAGTAGTACAATCCTTTTCATACCTAAGGGTATGTGTCAACTCAAGCAAGATTGATGCTGCCTCGCTTTGAACCCTAAAAAAGAAAGTAACTAACCTGATAGGCTTAGGTAAAATCATCTTAAGACGTTACTGCGGCTTCAGCCTAATTCCACTCATCAAATTTTATAAAGCTAAGGTGGTTCAGATTCTCACTTACGGTGCCGAAACCTCCTTTAACTTCAAACTCAAAAACCTGGCAGCTCTAGAAGGTTATTTTTGGAAAAACACACTGTGCCTTCCCAAAGCTACGCCAATACAAGCTATACGTCGAGAGCTGGGTTTAACCTCCATGCTAGCCATTGTAGAGTGGAAGATACTCTCATTCTACAGAAAGTGCATGGAGGAACATCCCAAAGGCGGCTTCCAATGCCTCAAAAAAGCACTTATGGAACTGCATAACCCAATATTGACCCCATGGCAAACAGATTTCCAAAGCTTGCTCGAAACTACAGGAGAGCAAGTTGAAACTCTGATTAACAACCCGAACAAGGTAAAAAAAAAAGCTTTACTCCTGTGATTCATGTTGAACTGAAAAAGAATGGTCAACATGCAAAATATATGGCAAACCGTGGGAGGATAATAAAAAACCAAACACTCTGCCCAGCTACTTAAAACAGTTTCCACACTGGTACTTTAGGGATCAATTCCTCAGATTTCAGCTCAATCTCATCAAAACAAGAGAAACCAGCTGGCCGCGGAATAGGCACCTGGCCCTTTGACTTGCAGACTATGTAAAAATCCTGAGTCAATAGAAAATCTGCATCACTTGATAATGGCCTGTCCAGTTTTATCGCCACAAAGGAACACTTTCATGATTCCTATCATTACAAAATACAGATATAGATCAAAAGATCTATGGTGGAAAATGCTGCAATCAGGAGAAAAAACTGCAATAATTTTGGCTGTGGTTAAATTTTCCATTTCCATACAGAAGCAGCTGTCAGTGCTTGAAGATCTGTGAACTTTATTTTAATAGAAAAGGCAAATCTTGGAAAATTGTTCTTAAATTGATAAATGTGATAAAAGGTTGTAAATTGTATAACCATACATATCATAAATAAATTTAAAAAACAAATCGTAGTAATTGCTGTACTTTGTGTAACTATTTGATACTGCTCACTTACTCTTGAGATAGGTCTGGCTGCTCTGCTGCTGCTACCACTTTAACTGTGTAGTACAGGCTTGTATAAAAGATGAAATTGTACTGTCACTTCTAGTCTTAATTGTGTGTGGTGTTCCCAAAGGGTACTGCATATAATTCTGCCTAACACTCTCAAATCAGCAGGTAAATTGGCCATTATAATGGAGTTCTAAACTCAGGTATGGAGAGGCCAAGTGTTCATTATTTATAATCTTTCTAACCTGTTGTGTTCTTTTCCCTTGCAGGAGAGGTCTGGTGGTGTGGAGCAGAGTCTGATTGCTCGAAAGCCGTTCCGCGGCCCCGGATGAAGATACAGCGAAGATGAAGAAAAGAGTATGAGCCCCCGCGTCGCAGGACGTCCTTATCGGGTGAGGAAAGGCTCTGACTCTGATGGTGATGTAGAGCAGGTAGGGTGCACGCACAGCGATGGAGCGGCTGGAATCAGGTAAGATGCGCCTTCAGCAACAGAGAGGCTGGGATAAGGTAAGATGCGCCTTCAGCGATGGAGCAGCTGAAATCAGGTAAGGTGCGCCTTCAGCGATACAGAGGCTGGAATAAGGTAAGATGTGCCTTCAGTGATAGAGCGGCTGAAATCTGGTAAATTGCGCCTTCCACGATGGAGTTGCAGGCTTCAGGTAAGATGGTCTTCAGAGGTGGAGTAACAGGAACCGAGCTGAGGAACAGCGGTAAGCGGCACGCTCCAAAGCAGAATAACACAAAGCGGCGGCATGTGGTTGGGCTGGCCTTAAATAGGCTGGCTCTGGGCCTTCCCTTTGGCCCCCCCTTGTGGTTCCACCTTGCCCCTCCCAGGGATTCTTGCACGTGCCTCCCAATGATGTTCTATGGCCATGCTGTATGACCATGATGTATGTGCCTTAGGCACAGAGTGTGCAAAGCACACTTTTCTATGAGCCTGGTGCCAGAGGCACCAGGACTGGATCCATTTGGACCCGGAGGGTGAGGAAGGCCTGGGCCCTTGCCCAATGGCCATGACAGCAGTTGACTCATGATCTGGACATGATCCAAAAGGCTTTGGATGGAATTAGAGGTGGATTGAATGAACAAGTAAAATTTGTCAATGAGACTGCTATTCTGTTAAATGAGCAGGCTGAAATTCTGCAACACAGTACAAATGTTGTGATTAAACATGACGGGGTGTTAAGTGATATTATGAATATAGTAAATCCTCTTGATAGGTTGTTGACAAAATATATGGGAGGGGTTCAAACTGCAATTTCCCAATTAATTCAAGGACATATACCGTTATACTTTGTTTCGCAGGAAATGGTTCATCAGATGCTGGTGAGAATTACTCAAAGAGAAATAGAAACAATGAAAGTTAAAATTGCATTTGAAATGGGCAGTGCAATGCCGCTATATGTGAATTTCGAAAGAATGGAAATTGGATTCTTGTTATGTGTCAGATATATAGCTCCTGAACTTATTTACCAAACTAAATGGGTGCATAATGTGGGATTTTGGCAAGATGGCAAATACATAAAAATCAAAACTCCGGAGGTGGTGGCATTTCAGTCAAGGGAACCTGAGGTTTACTTGATCCCAAATCTGGACACATGTATAACGTTTAAAGAACAAAATTACATGTGTCCAGGTAAACCATTTGTTCCTGGTGCTGCAGATGCTATCTGTGGTTTGAAACCTGACCCAGGTGTATCGGGAGGATGTGAAGTGGTAATTAGCAATTCGGGTAGTGAAGACTTATCACAAGCTAAACTGGTTAAAAATAGGTGGTTCGTCAGCACCTCTTTGAAGAATTATACAATTACCCATTTGAATCATGGGACATTCGTTGTCAAACAACTGAAATATAATGTATTTTACCTATATGTTCCGAAGGATATGATTGTCTCGGTTGGGGGTTTAATGATGTTCCAAGTTGCGAATGACATCTGGGAAAGCCAAGTGGAAAACATCAAGTTTTTTCAAAGGGACTCATTCCCGATTGACACAGATATAGAATTTTTGTTGAGTCATAAGGAAAAGCACACCATTAAGATGAATCTGAGGAAAAATAATATCACTTTTAGTAGTCTGGGTGTATGGAGGTAGATATGTTTGGCTCGGGAACCTGGGTGGAACGCACTATGGTGTGTTTGGCAGTGTTGGTGATGGTGATGGGTGGATGGCTGATTGTTTTGTCTATAAAGATGAGGATTTTGATTATACTACTAGCAGCAATGGGGAATGAGAGATATCCCAATGTGGTGTGTTTCTTCCAATTATAGACGTGTTGGTTATAATTGTCAGTAAAAGGATGGTATGTAAGAATAATTGGGCAGTATGCAATATTTAAATGCAGCCATTTCAAAATAGGTGCCAAATAGGTGCATAATAGGTGCAAAGCAGTTTTCGGTAACAGCCAGCAGGCAATTTTTCAGAGCATTTAGTAAAACGTTTTAGCACAGTGTGCTGTCATTTAAAATGCATTATATGCATATATATATTAACTGCCCCTCTAACATGTTAATGCAGTTCGACATGCACAATTTGAAATCCACTTTATTTTTTCCATGAAGAGATGCACACTTTGAATTTAATACCATGTTTGTGTTTTCTGTGGAAAGCAGAAATATGCCACTGGCAGGAAGGCAAACGGAAACAGTTCCTTTGCAGGGCTGAAATCTTTATTGTCTTGAAAAACAAGGGCTGTTACAGGGCACATTCTTTTATTCTGATTGGTAAGGATTGGAGGTGGATGGGCCACATCAATAGAGGGATGACCTAGGGATGATAGACAGGAGGAGTTTTCTTGATGAATAAGGCAGTGGGAAGAGTTTAGTTTGAGCTGAGATGGAGGTACAGACGGTGCTTCCAAGGAAATGCTGCTGGACTCCATGTAGGTGTGAGCGCTGGCTACAAACGTAAACAGCTGGGACCTCCCCACACAAGGAGGTTGAGTTGCTGGCTTTGATGCGAAGGAGTTCTTAGCACTCGGTCTGGGAAGTGGCAAGGTCGTGCAGATAAGGTCCTGACAACGAGAGTTTCAAACTTTGCTTGTCCGGGGTGAGTTAGGTGCCAAGTGAGGAATGAGAATGAATGGGAGATGATGTAATTTGTTGGCAGTGCAGGGAGTTAGAAAAAATAATACTGCATGTTCATGTCTCTCTCGCCACGTTTAAATGTGCTGCACACCAAATTTAATTTTTTTGCAATATGCCTGTTGTTTTCTGTTCTCTTTTATATTTTGTAGGCCTGATGCTGTGATACCATGTGGTAAGATGTAACTATGTTTATAATGGGTGTGTAATACATAGTTCACAAAAAACAAGGGCTGGGATTTTGGTGTCATTTCATGAGTTTGTGAATCATTTCTATACAAGGGAATCACAAGGGTTTGATATTTATAACAGATCGGTAAAGTATTTGCTATTTTACCACTGTAGCTAAAGTAGCAAGCAAGGAAGAGTGAATAAATACCTACAAGGTAGGAAGGTGTGTGTATGTGTTTTGAATGTGCTTTTCTCTGCATGCATTAGAGAGAGCGGTGTCATCAGGACACATAGATTACTGGATGTAAATAAGACAGTAATACAAGCCACATACAATAGATGGCATTATGAATAAACTCACTCACTGGGTTCTCTAAAAGTGTGAGAGGTCTGGGGGGTTCTCTACAGGCGACCACAAGACATTCTAATAGAGAGGAAAGGTTTGTTTTATGATGGGGCTGTAGTATAAAAATAAATGCTCACTACTATACCACAAAAATAATTCTGAAAATACCACAAGGTAAGATACCACTAAAATTACTGCCAACACAAGCTAACACTATATTATCACCAAAATAGGGTAATACTGAACCATCTCTAATGATAAGGCCAGTTTACTGCCAGTTTACCACCAAAATTTCACAGTAAGAAAATACCGCCAAATCCCGAATTGTCTCCAATAAGACAAACCCTCCTACAATCACCAACACATTGGCTATCATGTTTTGGCAAAAAGTGCATCATCAAATTCCACAGATGTCTAATTGCAATAGAAAATACTGTCAATTTGACTTTGCCCACTTGTCCAAAATATATTCCATAACACGTCTTTACTTGAGGCACGTTTCGCAGACCACTAAACATATTTAGTAAGTTACTCTGACTAAACTAGACTATGAACAAAACGACATTGAAAAATAAAATGATGCTAACATTTATGGCAACATTACTCGTCCAACATCACATAGCAACTCCCATCTGCAGCCACCAAAGACAGACATCAAATTAGTTATACTTTGAACATTAACTGGTAAAATAGCTATGATGAATACTGCATCTGTGACAAAGGTACATATCACAGATCGAATTCCAGTGGGGCCATTTCAGCATAATATCCTTCTTGGTTTATTTCAATTAATGTCAGGCTGTGCCAGATGTTAGCATATGGCGATCATTATTGACCGCCTCTCAGCCGATCAGAATGTTTAGGGCATAATTCATAGAAAATGTGCTAAGTCCCATCCAACTACTGAGCGCCATAAACAATGTTGCCCCTACTTGAGCATTTGAAAACTTTCTGCATATTCAGTAATCCGAGGACCAAAGAAAAAAGAGTTAAGCCTGGAATGCTCAAAGCACGCCCCCACGCATGCAAAAACCAGTGCCAACTAACAACATTTGTGCCTACCTTTGCCCCACCATACAGCAACCAGATGAAAGTGCATACTGCGAAAATGCGCCCGTCACCCCGTAATTCAAGGCAGTACCTGGGAATCTGTGGATCGTAACACCCAACTCCAAGTAGCACCCCTAACTCGAAGCGGCACCTAAACTGCGTACCATCAGCCCTAACTCCAAGCGGCACATAAACTGCAGAACGTCAGCCCTATATCCAATTGGCACCTGAGTTAAACTACAAACCGTCCCGCGCAAGGCAAGTCAGCACCTTGGCAAATCTGCGGACCGTCACCCCTAGTTTCAAGGCACCTAAACTGCTGCCTACACCCCTAAGTCATAGCAACTCCCTCAAGTCCTGACACCACTGACCACCCCGCTGACCACTGCCCAACCCCAGGCAGGCCCCTGCTAATGCACCCCTTCAACCCCCCTGATGTCTGTCACTACCTCAAGGCAGCCCAATGCTATTACCCCACTCCCTTAACCACCTGACACTCGCCCCACCCCCAGGCAGCCCCATCAAGTCCTGGCCCCTCCAAAACGCCCCTGACCTACTCCCAAATCCCAAGGAGTCCCCTCAATTCCTGACAGCATCCATCACCCTCTGACCACTGCCCCAGACATCCCTCTGCTAGTACACTCCCTCCCAACTCCACTGACCTCTGCCCTTACCCCAAGGCTGCAACCTGCTAGCACACCCACTCAACAGCCCTTGACCTCTGCTCCAACCCCCAGGCAGCCTCCAGAAGTCCTGACACTACCCACAGCCCCTTGATCACCGACACAAGACCCAGGCAGCCCCCTCCTAATACACCAACCTTTCCTCACCCCCCATTCTCCTGCCCCAACCCCCACACAACACCCTCAATACCACCAGGAATACCCCTGTTAGAACACTCCCCTTCCATCCCCCCCTAACCTCTGCACCAACCCTCAGGCAGCCCCCTGCTAGTACAACCCCATCCAAACCCCCCTGATCTCTGCCCCAACTCCCAGGAAGCCCCCTGCTAGTGCACCCCCTCCAAAACACCCCTGACCTACACCTCAATCCCAAGGAGTCCCCTCAAGTCCTGACAGCATCCATCACCCCTGACCACTGACCCAGAGACCCCTCTGCAAGTACACCCCTGACCTCTGCACTTACCCCAAGGCCACCCTGTGCTAGTACAGCCCATCAACAGCCCTTGACCTCTGCTTCAACCCCCAGGCAGCCTCTTCAAGTCCTGAGACCACCCTCCAGTCCCCTGATCACCAACACAAGCCCCAGGCAGCCCCCTCCTAATACACCACCCTTCCCTCACCCCCCAGACTCCTGCCCCAAACCCCAGACAACACCCTCAATACCACCCACTACCCCCCTGACCTGCACACCAACCCCCAAGCTGCCCCCTGCTAGTACAGACCCTCCCAACACTCCCCTGACCTCTGCCCAATCCCCAGAAAAACCCTAGCTAGCATACATCATCCCCTCACCCCACTGACCCTTGCCACAACCCCCAGGAAGCCCCCTGTTAGAACACTCCCCTCCCAACCCCTGACCTCTGCAGCAGCCCCCAGGCAGCCCCCTGCTAGTACAACCCCATCCAAACCCCCCTGACCTATGCCCTAAACCCCAGGCAGCTCCCTCAAGTCCTGACACCGCCCACCACCCCCGACCACCGGAACAACCCTAGGCAGCCTCCTGTTAGTACACCCCACTCCCAACAACCCCGAACCCCTGCCCCAACCCCAGACAGCACCCTGCTAGAACACCCCTCTCCCAACAACCCTATGATCTCCACCTCAACCAGCCAGGCAGTCTCTCAAGTAGGTCCTGACACCATCCCCCTGACTGTTCCCCAACCCCCAGGCAGCCTCCTTCTAGTACACCCCCTCCAAACACCATCCTGAACCCCTGCCACAAACCCCAGGCAGCCTCCTCAAGTCTTGACACCACCCACCACTCTTCCTAACCCCCCTTAGAGCACCCTGCTAGTACACCCGCATCCTAACACCTCCTTGACTGCCACACCAACACCCAGGCAGCACCCTGCTCGTCCACCCACCTACCTTTCAAATGTGGAGAAACAAACTACCATCACTTCTTAGGCTTGACTCCACCATGAAGAACATCTGCCACACATCCACCACCAACATGATCAAATGTTGCACTGATGTTGAATCCAGGACTGCAGCTTCTTCAAAGACTCTGTGGTACAACACACGCAGTGTCGATTGGGTGCTGAGTGTATTGTGTGATCGTGTGGCTGGACTGTTCATTTTTCAAGACTCAAGTAACTTGGTTAAAATGTGTGGTGGTGCATTTCTACAGCATTATTAACATCGGCTAGTTTTGCCTGGAGGCAATCCATCCAGCAGCAATCGACCTATGGAGGTTGGTCTCTGTGGGAACCTCAACCCAACTCAGCAGTTTAAAAACCCACCTCGAGTGCATCAGCGCGCATGTCGAGTGGGTGCTGGGGGTCTTGTGTGATCATGTGGCCAGACTGTGCATTTTTCAAGACTCAAGTGACTTGGTTAATTTTTATAGTGGTGCATTTATACAGCGTTATTACCATCAGCTGCTTTTACCTGGAGGCAATCCATCCAGCAGCAATCGACCTATTGAGGCTGGGCTCTGTGGGAACCTCAACCTGATCCAGCAGTTTATAAACCCATCTCAAGCGCATCAGCGTATGTGTCAAGTGGGTGCTGAGTGTCTGGGGGCCTGGTGGGTGAGGTGATCCTATCTCCCTCCCCCTCCCCCTTCCTGAACAAATGTTGGATCAGCCGGTGCGGCCCCTACGGTAAGAGGACCTAGTTGCAACCTACTTTTCGCCTATAGAAATGATGAGGAAAGCGACATTGCACAGTGCAGGGGGAACGCAATAAACGCCACACGATGGGAAGCCAAACAAAACATGACTTGCCAAAATATTCTAAACATACTTTACCCTCCCAAGCAGAAATTACAGCTTTTTTCGGGGCAAAGCCTGGTCCTGAACCACGCCATTCATCAATATCATTGGATGAGAATAAAGAACAATTCCTCTCACAGGCCTTTGATAATAATAACTATTTATTAAAGCTAGTAGTTAATTTGAAATGGGCCTCCATGGGTGGCGAACCATTGCAACCAGAAACAAACAACCTGGAAAACGTCATTAAGATAAACTTATCTGATACACCGAACATGGCAGTCTTCGCATCACACTCAGATTCTCCCAGTACCAAGGAGTCAGATAGTCAGAGCGAGTTAACTAACCTCAGTAATTCATCTTGGAAAGTCCAGGAAGATTCTAAGGCTTATATTGCAGCATTGGACACCAAGATTGATGGTCAAGCGCTGATATTGGCCACCATAATGGAAGAATTGCGGTCTAGTAAAGCTCTTACATTGAAATTGACTGATCTCTTTATTTCCCTTACGAAAAGTATAAAGCGGCAAACAACGATTAAGCAAATGACAAGAGCAGTGGGGGCTATTACTAGCCCATCACGTTGTCCAGTGAAAAAGCCGACTGCAAAGAAAGATAAAAAGGAAATAAAAACGTCAGTACCACCTGAAAGGAATAAGAAAATGTCTTCTGTGGGTTGGGATTTCGAGGAAGTGCATATTCCTCCACCAACGGAACTAAAAATTCCCTTAAGAACACACGCCAATTACAGATACCATACTTTCTACCTGAACTGCAAAAGCCAGAGGTTATAACAATATAGTTCAAACAAGAAGAAGCAAATGTTTGCAGGGGCACAAGGGTTAAAAAATGTGCCCCTGATGGTACCACCTGTCAGGCGTATTTGCAGGGGCCCTCGACAATTGGGCAGGGGGTGATTGTTTGAAAACTCTCAATCAACAAAAATGCACTTTAAAAAAGAACTGTCACTTAGGGGTGAGGAGGCGTCTTCATCTAACTTGTTCACTGAGGAATCGTCTTCATCTGACTTGCTCACTGTGGCACTCAGAACTGAAAGGAGTGAGCAGGACAATACAACGACAAGTCATACCCCTTCACAGGCCGCTGTATCAAAGATGACAGTGCCCATTTGAAATGCCAATGCCCTAAAGTATAAGGGTAATTGGATCATTTTGGAAGAGAATGCTCCCACTGTGTATAGTCCTTCTTTAAACAGAACCTCTCTTTTATCCTTATTTAAACAATTGCCATATGTGGATGTCATACAGTCAATGGATATGCAAAAAATAGAGTTGCCTCTTTGGAACAGCAACACAAACTGGGCTCTGGTATAGTTTGCCTCTACCTTAACGGTGGCCCTTTTGAAAATCCATTCTGAGATATTAATGCAAGCCAGTTATACACTAATTGCTTGCAGAAAAATCAAAGGTCTGATGCAAGGTGAAGAGAAACAGGCATATTTATGGGATAGACCAGTTAGCACGTAAACTTCTGAAAGAGCAGAATTGACAACATTGCAAACTCAAACACTCAAGATCATGAAAAAGCATTAATCAGCAAATATTGGATGCTGTTGTGCCCTCATAATGGGGCTAATTTCCCATCTGGATCAACACCTGCCTTGAGTTGGCTATCTTGGAACACACAGGGTTTTCCTTCTTTTTTGGTACAGCCAGAGGGGCAAAAACTGTTGAATGATGTTGATATATTTATTTTACAAGAGACTTGGTGCACTAGACATATTTTTATTGATTGTTTTCAAATTTTGACTCATAACGCCACACCCTCAAAGAAAGGGAGGGCGAGTGGTGGTTTAGTTATAGGTGTTTGGGCACATTTAAAAATTATCCCTTTCCCCAATAACAAGAAGTCAGCTAATGTCATAATGGCCATATTGCAGTTTCCCCCTTTCTCTGATGAAACATTGATCATTAACATCTAAGATCCCCCTGAAGGTGCTCAAACTAGCATCATACAAAGTATCTTGATAAGTGGTATACTCTATTGGTTGGGGAGAACATCAAATGGCAAAGTGCTGTAAGCAGATGATTTAAATAAAGTGACCCAACACCTGTCCGATAATACGACTGCTGGGAGTAGCAATCCTCGGCTCAAAATCATGAATTATTATGATTTGAAGTTTCTGGATTTGCTACCTATTTGTGACCACAAATTACAATACACTTGGTCCAATGGAATTGTGAAATCATTTATTATGTGATAGATAAGTCAGAGTTGAATGCTAGCTGTAGTATTGTTAAGATTATACATAACAAGTTAAGCAACCATGAGATTTTAGGTGGTTTTATGTTGGAGCACGAAGTTAAAAAGCACCCCTGAGTTGGTTGGAAAATGTTCTAACATGAGGGTAATTATGCGGGGCATAGACTCCAATGGGAAACTAGAGATATTAAACTGGTGAATGGGGTCTTAAGTCAAAATGCTTCTGCTTAAGAGGCTGTTTTTAAAGAGACCTGGGAAAGATGGTTAGAATAGAGGAGATCTCGCCATTAGAAGCTAATAGGAGAACTACTAAGAATAATATTACAGATAACTCAAAACCCTTTGATTATTTGATACTAGAAAGAAAGAAACGATATCGTAGGGAACATGAAGCTGTAAGAATCAAGTTCTGTACAGATCCCCAGTGCAGACAGTGGATGCTGCCGAATTTATCTACAAAATATAGAGATTGGCAGAAAATGTACAAGGCATTATTATGAGGAAGTAACTGACTGTATCTATTTCAGTGGTTAAAAAAACGCACAACATGGGAAGGTTTTTGGCGAAATTATAACAATTTCTGCATGTCCCTTTCATGCTAGAAATGAACCCGATTTCCCAGGTGGTTTGGTCAGTTTATATTCAGTGGTTGTTTTTTGTTTAAGAGAACATATCTTTTGAGTTTAGTCCAGTTGTATTTTTGGAGTCCGACTATATTGGAGTTCATAAGGGGGGCTTAGATGAAGCAGAGGTAACAGAGGAAAACTTAGAGCATTTAATTGTAAAATCTAAAGCCTCATGGTCCCCAGAACCCCATGGAATTCCAAAATTAGTTTTTAATGAAAATCCGACACTATGGGCGAGGGTATTAGAACTTCTCTTTACACAAATAATTGTTACTGGCCATTTACCAGATAGTTGGCGGCACTCTATATTGGTTCCTATTTTAAAGAGGGGAAATAGACTGGAACCATCGAAGTATCACCTTTTGGTGATGATGGATTCCAGCCAGAAATTGTTGCGAAAATACTTCTGGAACAGCTTGCTGGCTGGTTGGAAGCGAAGAACCTCTTGAGCATTTTCCAAACAAGTTTTCGAAAGAAGTATAATACTACAACTAACATAGCAGTACTAAAGTTTCTTGCAGATCAAAGAACCAAGGGGAAAGGTAGTTTTTATAAATATATTGGTATGTGGATTTTTCCAAAGTTTTTGATTTCGTCTCAAGTCCAAAGCTTTGGGCAAAACTGAAAAAATGTGGCATAGAACCACAACTCTTATATTTTATACAATCAGTGTACATAAATACATCAATTGACATACGACTTGGCTCTGAGGGTAATCTTACTGAGTATACATCTACAAACCAGGGATATAAGAAGGTATCTGCACTTAAGACCACACGTAACTTTCCATCTAGGATAAATGGAATTAAAGTCATCAGCTTGTCTTACGCTGATGCCATCATCTTATTTGACCAGGCACAAATTGGCTTACAGCAAACATTGTATGCATTATCCATTTACGCTAGGGAAAATGAAATGTCCATCAATGGCTAAAAGAATGCACAATTTTGCAGAGTTCTCAAGAAGTACTGTATCTGGGCTTTCCTCTAACTATTAGGCTATCCTCGTCTTACTATGAGGCTTTATAGTAGCAAAAATTCTGAAACAATGACTGGCCATCAAACATTATATTGAGCATTGTTGGCGAAGAAATACCAAAGGCTTTGTTGAAATTTACAAGATCAGCATAGTCCCCTCGATATGATATGCTCTAGACGTTCTACCATCAGCACATGTCATTTGGTTCGAGGAGCTTGAGGCAAAGTTATTACGGTCAATTATTAATATGCCCAAGGGAGTGCCAGTGGATCCTCTGAGACTTGAATACGGTCTTCAATGATTGTATTCATTATGGTCAGTTAAAAAAATGCTGTTATTTGCCAAACTGGGTGAAATTAATGGTGTCTCTAAAAATGTGTTGAAATTGTTGGGTAAAAAGACAAATGCAGACAGAACTACTTTATTTCAGAACTTCAAACCTTTATGAAAAGGTATCTGGCTGAACTGGGCTACCAACTGGAAATATTGGAAAGCCGACCCGATTATGAAAGAGAATTAAAAGCAAAGCTAGGGAAATGGATTTGGCTATTTGTATTAATACACTTCATGGTCTTAAGAGATACAGGGAATATTTGCTCCAAAGTTTCAAGATTGGAACGCCTCATGCCTATTTAACCAAATGGTCTAGTCCTGAGCTGAGGCGCTTTACAATGCAACTGTGCTTTAACATCATGCAGACTAAAGCATTGACTAGTCATTGAAAGAGTGACATAGCACAGGACGGTATATGCAGGTACTGTAACCTCGAGGTGGAGACCAGTCGTCATATATTGACTTCTTGTAGGGTATTGACAAATCTATATAGTAGAGAGAATGGCAGACCTGCCAGCTCGCTGTATAGTGTGAGTGGGGACCAATTTTGGGCTACATTCTGGGGGCACAATCGGTGGTAATAAATGCTGCACCTTTTTACATCTGGAAGCATGTTATGAAGGATAGAACAGATGGTTAAGTTTGAGGACAAAATGTTAATTAAAACAGATTATATGTTTAAGTTGGTGTGATACATGTGTATATTTATAATCATGTACATTTTAAGATGGATATTTTGTTGATTAATTTTATGGTGAATTGTGAATGTTTTCTTGGTATCTTTTTTGTGATGTTTGTAATAATTGCTAAAATGTGTAACAGCACATTCAGCTGCACATCAACAGGACAGCATACGGTTTCACCACCTACACTTCCACCGCTCCATTGTCAAGTGACATAGTAATGCAATGCAAAGCAATGTTACATTTGTACAGTGCTGTACTGACATTGCAGTTGTTTCAAAGTGCTGTGGTTGAATGTCATGGAGGACCCAAGTCTGAGGAATCACTGATTGTTCTGAGTAATCAAGAATGCCTGCTTGCAATTTAGCCTTTGCAAAGGTAGGTAGGTAGGTAGGTAGGTAGGCATGGGTTCCACAGGTCATGCCAGTGACCCAAGCCTCACAGGCCTGTGGATGGGTGATGTGGCTGTTGTCAGAGAGTGTGCTACTCAAGGAGACCAATAATGTGTCCAGTGGATCTATTTGATTACTGCGACCCCCAGAAGTCTGTCGGAAAAAATGCTGACTTTTACCCCCCATTATTTTAGCCCTGTTTACACCTCAGACAGATGCGGGGGGAGACCCCCGCACCCACCCCACTTGTATTATATCCCATACCTTCCTCCCACATATATATGTGGTGTAAGGGGGTCCGAAAAACAAAAAGTCAGAATTTCCTACTGTCGGAATTCTGGAGGTAACATTTTGGTATATTTCCTGTCCAGCTAGACTGTAAACTCAATCATGGGCCCCAAATGCATTCTAGTGGCAGATGTGATGCCTGATTTGAGAGCACATAGTGGCTGATATCAGATGGGGGTAGGTGGGTGGCCATACCTTGGGAGGCATACAGCAATCTCACATTGAGTGCACACATGATGAGTGTAGCCCACCAATACGCATTGATAAGCAAGTGCCAAAGGAACACTGAAACATCAGTGGACCAGAAAGTAATGCAACGTACAATAAACTCAAACGCCTGTAGCCAATGTGATATGATGAGTCATTTATAATGTGCTTGTACACAAGTGTTTCTAGGCATGACAAGACAAGGTAGGGAAAAGAGAAGGAGGACAAAACAAACAATCATATAAGGCTATGTGTCATTCAAATCGTGCAAGTGCAGGGGGGAGAGGGAGAGAAGTGCCAGGGGGAGGGAAGGGGGAGTGCAATTAGGGCAGCGTAGCTCTAAGTAAGTGCAGCCAGGTCAGTGTGCCTCTGGGTAAGTGCAAGGAGGCACGGGACTGTAGGGATGCAGTTAAAGCCCAAAGTTCACGGTAGGCCTGGAGGCAGTGCAGGGGCTACTGGTCGTGGAAGAGCATGGTCCCCATTGAGATTCAGAGGGTAGCCAGGAACTACTCAGCCCAGAAAACAGGTGAGTCTGAGGGGGAAGGAAGAGAGAGAGAGGAAGCAGAAGCAAATAGGAAGGTCTTGAGCTGCTTCCAGAACCTCAAGTGGTCCAGTTCAAGTTTGAGAGGGGCAGGGAGGCCATTCCAGAGGGAGGCCCCTGCAGAGGAGAGAGATCTACCACTGACTCACTGCCTGGAGAAGCATCTGACCCTTGGAGAGTTGGAGATGGCTGACTGAAGGGATTACAAAGGAAGGTATTTAGGAAGAGAGAGTCGGACGTATTGCAGGCACTGTCCCCAGAACATCTTGTGAATGCAGAGGGTCTAGAACCTGTTCCTTGCATCCACTGGGAGACAGTGTAGAGATTTCAGGGCTTGAGAGATATGATCTCTGGTCTTAAGGCCAAGGCCAAGTCTTGCACTCCTGTTCTGTATTAGGTGCAGAGGAATGCAAATTGATAAAAAGGCTGTTTCCGTAGTACAGCCTAGAGAGAACCAGGGCGCTGGAGACAGTGAGCTTTTGGGTGCGAGTGAGAAAAGGAAGAATACCTCTGACGGGGTACAGCTGGTAGTGGAACTTCTTAGTGAGGTCAGTGATGTGAGAAGAGAAGGAGAGAGTGGAGTAAAAGATAACTAGTAATTATTTTTGCTACAGGTACGATCCTTAAAGGGAAGCCGCTAAGACGCCATGTAATGATAAAGTTGGGAGGCTGCGAGTTACTATGGGCCCAAAGGCCACCCGTAGAGGCCTATGTGAAGTGAAATAGAGACAAAAGAGGCATGGTTCCTGGAGTATCACCGCTCTGCCCTGCTTGGTTAACAGGTACAATTATATGAGTCCGGTAAATTACATAAAAGGATTTACAATTAATAGACTGTTCAAAAAGGTTTTAATAGTCCCATGTGGTATGGTCAATACAGACGACACATGTTTCAATCCCCACTGGGTCATCCTGAAGGCTTTTTGTTAAATATACATAGTATCATCAACAACAGGAGAAACCAAATTCAGCATATTGCATTATTAGCACAATTAGCACTGTGTGAAGTAATATTGCAAAAGAAATTTTACAACGGAAAATAAACAAAAAAACAAAGAAAAAACAGATAACGTACCCCATGGTTATTGTCACACGAGAGAGGTATTTTAAGAAGCGGGTAAAAACAGAGAAAAGACATTGATCATGTTATTTATGGATTCAGTATTACACTGAAAAGCAAAATTAATATTCACCCAAGGTGAAAGGTATTGAACTCAATGTATTATGAAGTAAAACAGCTGGTTTGCTGTAAACACGGAGAGTAGATGATGGGTGCATGCCTGTCCCTGACAAGCACACTCAATTATCTCAGAGAATAGATGTTTTAAGATGCTGAGTCAGATTTGATAGTGCTAAATGACAAGTCTCGGCTGTATTTACCATACCACATGGAACCATTAAAACCTTTTTGAACAGTCGTTAAATTGTGATCTACACACAAAAGGAATTTGACTCCTTTTATTTAATTTACCAGACTCATATAATTGTTCCTGTAAACCAAGCAGGGCAAAGCAGTGATACTCCAGGACCCAGCCCCTCTTTTGAGTAAAAGATGAGACCAAGGCTTTTTGCCTCACCGGATGGTGCAGGAAGAGTGCCCCAATTACAGAGAGAAGCTATTTCTGTTTTCTCATTCTGACAGCAGTCCTTGCGCAGAAGAAGCCACAGGGGCACATGCCTCTGGACTAACAAAGTGGACTTTTAGATTCAGTGAAGATGGGTCTCTTTCCCTGAAAACAGACACTTGCAGATGCGTTTGCAATAGAGAAGGCATCAACTATAACCTTGGGTTGTCCTGTGGTTCTATTTGTGGAACACTATCTTTTTGCCATCTTGGAGTAGTCAAAGAGCATGCTGACCACCCAGAGGGCTTCCGGTTATGTAATTATCCTGACAAACTCTGCAATTGAGGTAGTAAGGTGCTGTGTGGTTAATCTGGCAACATTTATAGCAAAACTGGCTGAGAAAGGACACTACATGCATGACTGTGCGGCATACATGGACCACATGGAATGAAACATATGGGTAAAAGAAGAAAAGACAGAGGTAGGGGACATTGCTGTCATTGACAGGTTGTCGAGCAAAGATCCAAAAAACAGGAAACAGACATACTGGTGCTGCCACAGTATGTTACAAGAACGGACAATTCTGGATATAGTTCCAAGTATGATTGTCATCAGCAGATTTGGTTGCCATGATTAATGCATTAAGCATGACAAAGGGGAATGTAGGGAACATCTTCTGAAGTTGCGGGTGGAAGTGGTGATTAAAAAGTCTGCTGTCCAAACAGGCGGACAATACATGAGTTCTTAAGGGAATGATAGGGCCAACCGGGCAGCAAAAGAAACTGCCTATCTAACCGAAGGGACAACTCAATTATATCCAGGCAGAGGGGAGGGTTCCAATTATGGTTGCAAAGGAGAAAAAACACACATAATTTGAAAGAGCAGAACATTTCAACTCCTCACCGATTGTACAGATAGTTGACTTACAGAGGAAAGTTGCCCAGGAGGAGCAAGATCTATGGATAAGGAGGGGGTACTCTTTCTCACCTAGGCAGGCAGCAGAATCGGTGGCCATGATTAAAGCATTACGCATGACGGATGGGCATGTAGGGAACATCTTCTGAAGTTGCCAGTGGAAGTGGTGAGTATAAAGTGCACTGTCCACATAGGGGAGCAAGACATGATTTCTCAAGGGAATGATAGGGCAAACCGGGCAGAAAAGGAAGCTGCCTATCTAACCGAAGGGACAACTCGATTATACTCTAGCACAGGGGAGGCTTCCAATGTGGTTGTGAGGGAGAAAAGACACACAGAATTTGATAGAGCAGAACCTTTCAACTCCTCACCGATTGTACAGATAGTTGACTTACAGAGGAAAGTTGCCGGGGAGGAGAAAGATCTGTGGATACAGAGGGGGTGCTCTCTCTCACCTAGGCAGGCAGCAGAATCGGTGGCCATGATTAATGCATTAAGCATGACAGAGGGGCATGTAGGGAACATCTTCTGAAGTTTCCGGTGGAAGTGGTGATTATAAATAGCGCTGCCCACACAGGAGGGGCAAGGCATTATTTCTCAAGCGAATGATAGGGCCAAAAAGGCAGAAAAGGAAGCTGCCTGTCTAACTGAAGGGACAACTCGTTTATACCCAGGCACTGAGGGAAGGGTACCAATTATGGCTGCTTGGAAGAAAAGACATACAGAATCTGAAAGAGCAGAACCTGTCAACGCCCTACCGATTGTACAGATAGTTGACTTGCAGAGGGAAGTTGTCCAGGAGGAGAAAGATCTATGGATACAGAGGGGGTGCTCACTCTCACCCACCAACTTGGCTTTGAGGCAAAAAAGCATGGAGGAACCAGCATTGCCCAGAACATTTTTAGCTATTACTCTGGAACAATTGCATTTTCCTGCCCATGTCTCAAAAGAGCATGTGGCAGCAGGAATAGGGTGGTATGTCTCTAGATTACATGAACCTGTTGCAGAGTTTACTGGGAATTGTGTGGTGTGCCAAACATTTCTACATGGTCATATATTGAAAAACTTGTGTCATGGTGATGCGACTGGAAGGGCCCTTCCAGCATTTGCATATTGACTATGTTGACATGCAAGACAGATGTACCTCTTATAGGTACATGCTTGTAGTAGTATGTCCATTTTCACGTTGGCTTGAGGTGCGATCCTGTGCCCATAATGATGATAAGTTGGCTGAAGTACTCTTGGTGCGGGAGGTGTTTCCGAGTTATGGAATATGTGATGAAATAAGGTTGGATAATGGCCAACATTTTGCAAACAACCTTTCTAAGGAAATACCCAACTTATTGCTGAAAAAGCACTGCAGCACCACCCCCTCAGGAGATGAAGGGAGGGGGCAAACATAATGTGAAGAATCACACAATTCTCATTAAGTTTATTTTCTGCTATATGACTGTAAAGAAGGCCCAAGCAGGTAGAGAATGAAGGGAAAATAGACACAGGGGGGAATGAGAGGAGATGAATGAATAATCTGTTATTACTAGGGGCAGGATTATGTAGTGTTATTTTGCTTTGTTTCCTTCCTGTCTGGCTTGTATCGCTCAAATAGTACAGTAGCTTGGCTACAGAAAATGAAAAGATGCACACATGCTAAAAGAAGTATATTCAGAGGGGAAAGGTTTTATGATGCAATTAGGGGGGAGTGAGATACGGAAACATTTGTTATGATGAGATGAAATTGTGTGGCTGCGGATCACCAGGTATGCAGTGCTACAGTTGGCAAACATGGCCAAAAAAGGACTAAATTCAGTAAGAGAAGAACTCTAGGCACTGTGTTTGGTAGCTCTTTGTTTTATTTTTTATTTAATGGCAGCAATGGAAGGAGAGGCCTGCCATAAGATTGGCAGCAGTTGCTGCACGGCAGTCCCCAGTAATGATGAATTACAGAGGTGGTCAAACAGATTCGTACGATGCATGAGAAAATTATTAGAGACACACAGGATATCAAATCAGACAGTTGGCTGAACTCATAGTTTGCTTTGGTGCCAGAATGGCTGTCCGCCTCGTCTAAAATAACTGCCCCCATGGTTGTCGTGATGCTTTTTGCCCTCTGTGCAGGACAGTGGTTCATCAAATCCTGTATCTGTGTGAAGTAAAGGACTTGACATATATTATGTCTGCTAATGAGGTGGAGAAGGAGGGCAATGCAAGCGAAACTAAGCATCCCAGAATGAATGGCGGTGAGGTAGGTGTGCATGTTATTCCTCGTTCTTCCTCATTTTGCAGTGAACATGGAGTTTATGCATGTTCCAACCCCTATTTGTTTAATTGTGCAGGTCTGTCCCACACTTCACACAGTTTGTAGCGCAATGCGCCCAACACCATGCACAGTAGTGACGGACCTGTGAAAAGTCGTGCAAAGTCATGCAAGGTCTGGTCCATGAATCAGATTTTACATGCCATAAAGTGCTATTTTTAGACACAATGTGCTTTTGCAGTGCAGAACACATTCTATGAATTAGGCCCTTAGAGTGCAGTCAGTAACTACTGGTATTGACTTGATTCTGAATAGTCTTTTTTTAGAAGCATCTACTCAATAAGAGAGCCTGGTAGGCCTTGATATTCCAGGCAATCATATAATTATAACCTGAAAGTGATCAAGGCCTCCATGTCACACACCATCCACCATGTTATGCTTAACAATCAATTCTGCACAAATATAGATGTTTTGTTCATGTAGTAAAAGTACAAAAAATATTCAAAACAGGTGTACACATAGAAAAACCCCACAAATAACTGATTTGTAAATCAACATAAAACAAACATGGACATACATTCATATACAACACAAGGAAAATATACATTAAACATCACTCCAAGACAGAAAAGCAATAACATACACATATACTAATGTGAAAAAAACAGACACTGGGGACCGCCAAAACCTATTATTCCTTTTTTATATATGACCCGCCCTTCATTTTCAGTGTCTTGAATTCTTCAGCTAATCAGTTGACAAGGTATATTTCGGCCATTCTCTTACCGTAAATCGTACTCTGATAACAAACAGCCTTCATCAGGACAGAACCAATATTTTTCACAACCACCACATGTATCTTTCTTATATCTAAAAAAACACCATATGTACACCTGTATATTAGATTCAGCTGGTGTATGTGTGACATGCAACTCAGAACAGATATAAGATTCCATCATCAGTTATTGTATCTCCACACTCAAGGTATCAACCGACTACATACCTCCTGTGTGTAGCCACCCAATAGTTGACTCTATGTTGCAAACTCTACCGGCGCTCACTTTTCATTGGTGATTTCACCTATGGAAATGTATGTATATTGGTGGAAAGCAATTTTGCCACTCTTTTTTGTCCAGTGCATACTACTTTATTTGTGCACTATATCACAAATGTGCTTACCTCCCTCTTCTAGAAGCTGCCCAACATTAATGAAAACCATTCAGCTTTAGAGTATCACGTATATCAAGAAGTTCCTGTGTAAATGACAGACCTGTATATGTTTTAGACTGCCAGTGATAATACCTATACACTTTTACCAAGATAAACACTTCTTAAGGACTCACCGGCTGCCAGGTAAGTGAATCCCCTGCCTCTGAGCAGCCCCTATCAGAGTGGCCACTCCTGGTACCCCACTAATTGTATTCAGATCATTATGCCTGTCTGAAACACAAAAACACATAAGCAGACTCCCCGATATGTGTCAAAGTAGTTCAAGCTTTAAAGCTGCCCTAGTTAATAAATGCACGCTTGTACGTGGCAAAATACCCATGTAGTACGTTGTATTGAATAGCCCATATGGTATTGGGACACACAACCCATGTTATAGGTTCTGGAAACTAGCCCATGTTATATTGGGGCACACACATGGATACCCCCTTTATCTTCCCAATACACACTCAGGCAATATTGCTAACACTAGTCCTACACCCAGGTGTCACAGTTCACTGGGGAGATTGCTACGTTCAGGCATAGTGCATTATTCTTACTTTTATACAATGCATTTGAATAAACTGCAATGTACTTATGGCTGTAGCGTTCTTTCCCGTTCGAAGAACTGTATTACAACAACTAATCGCTCAATTGTGATTCAATCCAAGTACTCAAACAATCCTACTTGTTTCTTTGCGCAGGCCCGCCCCACACTTCGCAAAGTATGCCACACAAAGCGCTCAACACCATGCAAAGTAGTGACAGACCTGTTAAAAGTCATGCGAAGCCACGCAAAGTCTGGTCCATGAATCAGGAAATTTAGTTTTGCATGCACCAAAGTGCTCTTTTTAGGCGCAAATTGCCTTTGCAGCATGCAAAACATTCTAAGAATGAAGCACTTGTGCAGTCAATAATTACTGGTATTGAATGGATTCTGAATAGTCTTTCTTTAGAAGCAGACAGGGCAACACTTATGCAATTTCCAGGCAAGACCTTTTTCAGCAAGAAACTTCCTCTCTTGGAGGACTTTATTTTACTGCAACATGCTATTTAACACACGAGAGAGAAATCTAAATCATTGGAACATTATTTTCACGTTCTTCGTTTACTTTTACATGACACCTAACGCATGCAAGTTTCAAATTAAATGCTTAACTTCTGAAGAAAAAGCATGATATTTAAATGCTACAAAATGACAACACATGCAATTAACTAACGCAATATGTTTATTTATTTACTCACTCTAAAAGATGCATGTTTTACTTCACCACCACAAATCAAAAACATGCATTGCTACTACCAGCACCTGCTAATAGCATATTAGATAGAGGGAGGGGTCATTATCATTTCGGGATTTGCTCTCTGCCGAATGTATGGCCCTTAGCTTTGCCTCAGGCCATAACTTAGTGGCAAGTTATTATCAAGTCATAATGGCCCCTCCCTCAGTATATAAGGATCTAATAGTAATGTGCTATTGGCCATGCTCCAAATCCAAAAATGTGGCTTTATGTGTTGTTTAAACATCAAATTAATGGTATGTTGCCCCTGAGCTGTCTCGGGAGGATAGCTCAGGGGCAACGTGCTCACCTTAAAAGCAAGACTACACGCAGCAACACAGGTTCGGTTCGCGTTTAGAAACCTCTGGGTATTAAGCGCATTATAAATAGCATATCATATATATCCCACTTGGTATCAAGCATTGGATTGAAGTTAAATTGAAATGGAACTTCTGTCTTTAATTTAAGCAACGCAAATATAGTAATATCATTCAATTTAAATGGTATTGTATAAATCCTCATGCCACTGTTAGTGGCCTCATTCAGGTAAATATATTTACACTGTGAAGATGAAGCCTGTAATAGAAAGATTCACCTCGAAGTATCAACAGGTTTAATTTGCATCTTGGTTCAATAAACTCCCAAACGTGTTATTAACTATTCTTCCTTTGTATGGTTGTCAAGGTATTATGCATTCTGTCTCCATCGACCGTTGCTAGGTTCTGCTTCACACTGGGTGTGTAAATGAATATTCTCTTTGCAAAAGTAAAAAAAAAACGGAATTGTTCATTTGATGGCAATTGCTTTTGTTACAACGGGATACATTACTTTTCGTGAAAGTGGGTGTTATCAGAATAAAGCCTCCCTGCGAGCCTAACCACAAAATAATGGGTTCACAGTCAGCTTCTCAAACAGGAGGGAAATTAGTACACAACATATTTTAATGCTAAATATTCTCAGTGAGGTTAGCTTTGAACTAAATATACAACATTCATGATGTTACCAAAGGGAGCAATTCACAACACGTGGGCCAATAAACAAAGATGTGAAACTAGAGAATATGAATGAGTTAAATCAGGCATTATTTTTCTACATTTTCCATCCACAGATCAGTGCATTTACCTGTGTGCCTTTTAGAATCAGTGAGCTGTGGCTTAAGAACATTGGCAAGGCTAGTAGCTGAGAGCAAGTGGTCCTCATCTGAATTCCACTTAACCTCAGCAGAGGCCTTGCAATGCTGCATGTGGAACAAATGACATTTCTAATAATGAAGGAGCTCTCCACTGTGGAACACTAGGTAAAGACCTCTGCTCCTATACAACATATGAGCTCGGAGGATGATGATGACGAGGATGTACTTAGTACATGTCAGACTCTGAAAGGAGGAAGGAGCTTGGTCTGTGGGTGTGTCTGGTTGGGAAATTGATAGCTGTAAAAGCGACTGAAACTGAGGCACCTTGATTTAAAAATGCGGTTGCATTTCCAATAGAGAAAGTCATGTTTCAAGTCCCGCTCACACACTTGTGAAAAGGTGCCATGTTCCCTCACAGGGCAATGTTGCTAACAGGCCACTAAGGTGTTTGGGCTCTTTAACAGGGTGCAGCTACACATGTGTCTTGTTGGGATCTTTTACAGAGCATTGCAGTCCCTTAAAGTTCTCAGATGCACCCACAGGGTGCAACCACCTTTTAAAAGTTCAACATTTTTTTCAAAGGGCACAGCCACCCCTCAAGGTACTCTGTTCCCTTTTCGCAAAAGATGCAGTCTACTCCTTATTATCATAAGTTCTTTCACAGGGAGAAGTCACCCATAAAAGGTCTTGAGCACTTTGGTTATAGAATTAACAGCCTTTAAAGTTTATTCATGCAATAGTCTTTGAGCCAAAATGTACTCACCTTGTCCTCCAACTGGGACCATTTTATTCCAGGCTACCACCAAATGTCAGTTTATCCTAGGGCTGCCCTGGAGTTTCCCCAGTTTGAGTGACTGGTAGGTGTCACCTGCAAAAGTAACACGTATGTGTCCAAGAATCTATTGTCTCAAGCTGACGCCCAGACAGAAGTCTGATGGTGGTGTGATATTCTTCCTCTTGGCCATTCAAAGTTTTAAAGGGCAGAAATTAACACATATGTGTCCCAGAAATCCCTTTGGGGCTCCTTTTGGGGGAGAGGGGCACTCCTGTTGTCAGCACACAAATGTCCATGTAAGCTGAGCAGAAAAGCTGTTTGACTGGTTCCCCAGTACAGCCAATGCATTTAATTATTTATTTTATTTTATGTTGTTCTGAATCAGATGCAAGTCTGTTAAAATAAAACATTATCCACATTGTACCCAAACCCCCCTTACATTTCTAGGCAAGGACAGAGCCTTAATCACATTGTACTTTTAAAACAGGCATTTTTCTCTTTTGCAAAAGAACATTTTGACACATGGTGACTTCTGCTGGGATGTCCCCTTCAAATTTGGTAGCCTCTCCCATCTGGATTCCAAACATTATTTGCAGCCCTAGTCAGTTTCTCTTACAGAGCAGTATGTTCAAGGCAAATGGCCACTCAAATTGACATGTGCACAGAGAGCTAGGGTTTCTTTTGAAGGGTTTATTTTTGACACTTTATAGCAAAAGTCAAGAGTTGTTCTGTATGGCTGAGAGTAAAGTTTCTGGTGATTTCCGAGATCATGCCTTCCACTGCCTGTTAGTCAGTGATAATGCTCTCTTCTGCTGGAGCACAATCTGAATATGGATGGGCATAGCAGGGTCTCACTGAAAAAAGCAGTGTAATGTTGAACAAATGAAAAGAGGATCAGGGCGGCATTATTTTAAATGTAAAATATTTCCTTTTCCAAAGGGAAATTTTGAGCAAGCAGCAAAGCAGCACTGCTTTTCACTTATCTTCCTTGGTGCATGTAAGACAACACACTGGCCGCCTTTCTCAGTGTGCTCCCTATTCCATCTTGCCACATAGGTGTTTGGCAAGACAGTGCAGTGATCATTTTGTAGCTGCAAAATGCAGTCTTGATGTGAGGCAATGGTGCCAAAGGAGCCAGCGCAGCCATTCTGCTGGTAACAGCTGAAATGCAGCTTGGAGATGGAGCAGAATTTTGCTGAGTGGGTAAATGTATCCCACAAATCGCCCCCCACGACTCTTCTGAGACGTCTTGTTGAGAGAGAGTAGGGCAAAGTGGGGTTCATCAGGTGGAGTCCTTCTTCCATCAGAGAGCATACTTCACAATCCTCCCGTTATCTTTCTTTGGAGTGTGGAGCAACACCCTCAGCTTTTCCTTCGGTCTTTCTTTGTGGTGTGGAGCGACACCCACAGGGTTTCTTTTGGTCTTTCCTTTCCAGGTCCCCGGGAAGTCCTCCTTAGTCTATGAAGGAGTGAAACCCGTATGAATCTAGTGAATAAGTAAGAACTGGTTAAAACATTTTCCCACTGACTGCCTTCCTGGAAGGTTGACAGCAGTGGGACACACATGCATTAGGATCATTACAGTATGGAGACAATAACAGCACACAATCCTTCCCAAGACACAGATAATCCTTGACGTTTACTAGAATGTTTGACGATGCTCTTTTTTCACTGATAATGAAGAAAAGTACTCCCTGTTAGATAAATATACCTATAAACCTAACTGTTCCTTTCTGGTTCTTCTTTTTCTTGTTCTCATTCTTCAGATGTCTCCTCTAATTGACTTTCTCTTGGCTCCTCAATCAACTGCAAAGTGTGTCTGGGGTGACAACTCTTTAGCTGATTAATACAGATCCATTTCTCTTCTGTCAACTCTCCTTTGGGATGCGTATTCTGTAGGCTAGGCCTGGGATGGTGACCTCCTTTCTATTTTTGAACTTCAACTGCCTACAGTAGCAATGGGGTTGACCGGAAGGCTTTCTTTAGGATTGCCAGGGTCCTGGGATTTGCCCTCCAGTTAGGACCGGGCTTAGCAATTACTAGGATCCAAATTAATTTCTAGTCCGTCGAGGATATGGCTGCCCATGTAAAAGACGGAAGGAACACCTTGCACGAGCCAAAAATTAT
This sequence comes from Ambystoma mexicanum, assembly GCF_040938575.1. Classification (NCBI taxonomy): domain Eukaryota; kingdom Metazoa; phylum Chordata; class Amphibia; order Caudata; family Ambystomatidae; genus Ambystoma; species Ambystoma mexicanum. The sequence continues at coordinate 1,368,619,261 of NC_090931.1, forward strand.
GGTAAGGAGGAAACAAATACAAAAGCAAAAGTGAAACTAAGATTAGAGTCCATCATCATGTATACACATTGCATTGAGTGTTTGGGGCCTGCTTATTTTTCCATGTATCTGCATCATGAGCTCAGGCTAAACCCTAAGGGTAATAACTTAAGTACCTAAAGTTAGTATCAACAGCTAACAATACAAGAATTATTAGACACATATTAGTATACAAAGAATATGAAGAGCATTATACTAATATGGGGCGCATAGAGGGAAACTCTAGTGAGTAGGAAACACATACTATAACTAGAAAATGAAATTAAGATTAAAGTACATTGTCATGTTTGGAATTGTATTATCTGTCAGGGGTCTGCAATGTATGCACAGCATGAGATAAGGACAAACCCAAAGGGAAGTAACTTAAGAACCTAGCAAAAGCTTAAGGTATACACATACAGCACCTTTAGAGTATGTGTATGATGCTTTCAATGCCAAATGAACAGATTCAAGTCCATTGCTTAAAATGCTTATTGTCACTGAACAAAAACAACTTCCCAGGATATGTGATGTCATCAGTGAGGTCATTGATGAGGCCATTTGTAATGTCATCTTTGATGTCTTGGCTGTTAGTGTGAGCAGTGTATGGCAGTGGTGCATGTTATGGTTGCACAGCTTGCCATGACTGGTGAATTTCTTTGGTTTTTCGGTTTTACTTTGCAACTATAATGTCTCTTTAGCAAAGTTTTATTCAAAGAATGTTCATAGGTTTTTATTAGTGCAAATTAACCATAATGTCCATTTACCAAGATTTTGTTCACTGAAACTATATGTAACCATATCTATAATTTACACATGTTTAAAAACCTGTATCAGTAAAATGAAAAGTAAATGGTTTACATGTTTTTCTAGACGTGTATATGAAATATATTGTACTAGTCTGAAAGCCTGTCTACATGGGTCAAGGTGCGTGAAGAGAGACATTTTGAGAGTTTTAATATATCATGTGGTATATTTTATTGTAATTGATTGTCATTCATTTTAATATAAATGTTAGGTTTTCATTAACATAGTCAGACCACATTCCTAAGGCAACAGCTCCCTCTAGTGGTGAAGCGGGCAGTCTCTACTGAACATGACTGCATAGGACAAACATACATCTGGCCTTTTATCATATTGTATGATGTTTCATCATTTTACACCTAATGATTTTAATGGTTTTCAATGCTTGTGTATTGGTTGAGCCCCTTCAGGCACCCTTCCGATCTTTATCAATGAAAGTCAAAGGGACTGGCAAGCCTGCCAGCACACTGTGCATAGAAATGGCTGGAGAAATAAAATGGCTTCAAGCTTCAGCAGTTCCAGTTCTGAATTTTTCCGCTCACTTTTCCCACTGCCTTCCGGGGCCCAGTTTGGCATCCTCCCACCCACTCTGTCTCCTTTGTTAGGGTGTACCCTGTGACGTGTGGACCCACAAACAAATTATATATTCCAATGAAAAGATAAACATTAAATCTGCAGTGTTGTTGCCCCTACCTGCACCATTCCCACTCTCCTGTCCATCCCTTGCCAAAAGTTGGACATTTTAACTTCACCAATAGTTCACAAATTAGTAAATACTGGTGCCTGGTTGTCTGCCATCCTGCAAAGGTGGCTTTGTGGGGCCTGAGGAAGAGTGACCAGACATCTTGAGCCCAAGAAGTCCACCAGTGTAATCCAGGGTGCAGAGGTGTTGTGTGACTGTTTGAAAGCTACACTGCAGTGTATCACCCAGAGGAGGAGGGTACCCTGATATAGTGTTTGCTGCTCGATGCCCAGAGCTTGCTAAGTTCCAACCAACTGAAGAAATCTTCAAGTGGTACTGCATACCTCACATCTGTTCACTTTTCCATGGCTGACAAAGTCCAATGTCACCACCTGCACAGAAGTGACCGCTAGTGGGTTTCCCACCACTCTGCATAGAGGAACGAATGCTGAAGGTCCAAACTTGGTGGTGGCCCACAGAATAGTCCAGTGCTTGTGTCCAACATTCCAGAGGCCACCCTGTCATCCGTGCTGTGGCTGCAGCACCAAAGAATGAAACAGTGGCAACCGCAAACTAACAAAACCCAACACCTACTTCTGTCACTGCAACCACCACCACTGAAGGTCATAGATGGTTACCAAAGGACTCATCCTCACCTCCCATTCCTTGTCAAGGTCCACAGTGTGTTTTAGCTTCGTGGGATATCCACATTCGGCGTAGCAACACGACCAATGAGACCACCGAGACAGACCTTCACTGCAGCCTTTTCGACACCACTTGGTTCCCTTCTTCTGCTCGACAACAACAACCCAGCAGCTTCTTCTTCCAGGGGGAGTCCATCCTTGTGGGGCATCATCAAGTACAGCTTTAGTGACTCCACCACTTGACCTTCCAAGGCATCCAAAGTACTGTGACGAGGAAGAGCAACTTCCACCCTCAGGGTCCATCCACGGGGTCTCCGATTTGTCTTGGGCCTGGCTCCCCTGTTGCTTTCCAGGTACTTTGGGGGTGGTGGGAGGGGATCTTTAAAGGTAAAAACAGACAATTAATGAACATATAAGGACTGGGCATTAACATAAAAGCAAAGTATAAGGGATCTCCACACAGTTTTGCATCTTGCCTCTAAAAAAGCATTCTGGTAGTGTTTTAAAGTGTTGCTTACATTTCTAGATGTATCCTTGTGAGGTTAAACAGTGGTTAATGATCTTAGTAAATTGTTAGGACCATTACCAGTTGGTGCATTATTACCGAAACTAAGAATAACTGTGGTTCCACATAGCACTGTATATATTGTGTAACTATTGGAGGAGAGACTCTTCAGAAGAAAGTGCGTCTTACGCATGTGTACAGAACCACCTAAATATTATGTAATTTAATAAAAGAACTGTGTTGGCACACAACATGGTGTGTAGACATTCCTCTGTGGGGGTTTGGACATTCCTCTGTGGGGGTTTGGGGATTCACGGTACCTAGAAACAGGCCTGTATCACCTCCCTGTGAGTCTCAGCCTTGGTTGCTCATCCATTGCTACCCTTTGAGAGCTTTGGCGAAGGTGCCTCTGTGCCTCTACCCCAACTATAGTGGGTTTTATCACAAATAAAGCCCCTCCAGTCTTTACACATGTGTTTTGCTCCAGGTCAATGTTTGCTATAATGCATATACCATGATAAATTGCACTTGCCATGGTGCAGATGTTTTCTAATATGGCTACAATGTTTTTTGCAATAGGGTAAACTTTGTCCCGGTGCTAATACGGTGCAATTTTGCACTTGCACCATTGCAACGTTTCTGTAATCTGGTCCCAGAAGTGCATGCCATGCTTGTCAATATCATCCTTTTGGCCTGTAAGTAATTGGTTTGAGATAATTAAGTTCTTCATTGCTTTCCTTGAATATGTTCTTCATTTGCAGGTGTTTAGTTTGGCGACAAACACACAGAAAATCCAGCGGCTCTGTTATCAAAGCTTTGCACTTGTACAAAAAAGCAGAGCAAACAAATGTATAACCAATGTTGCTGTTTGGATAATACAAAATATGGTGAACAGGTTTATCTCCAATCGGTATTAGCAAAGAGGGCACTCCTGAAGTAGGCTCCTTTATTTTCTACTTTTGCTGCATGACAGGGATAGAAATGTAGTAAACACCATTTGTTTTATGTTGTGCCACACACATAGTACAACAAAGGAGACAGATTCATGTTTGCCATAGAAAAAATATATATTTTTTTCATAATATCAAAGCCTTTCCTCAATTGTTTGCACTTGTGCAAATAGATAGATGATCTGAGAACATCACATGACTAGTGCACACACAAAACCCACCTTGCAAGTACTTATAGTACGGCGAACATCTTTGCACGTTTGTGGTAAACTTCAAGATAGTGCGCGAAAGCCAAGTTTCCCAACTTCGCACTGCCCTAATACGTATGAGAAGTGAGAACAAACCCTGAAAAAAGTTGTTGTGACATTGCACTTCAACGGCATCCAATAGCGATATCACATCACAGATAACCTCTTCACACGCATTGTTAGGACCATTAAAACGCATTCCAATTGCCAGAACAAAAAAAACACTGGTTCATTTACCTCAGCGTTTCCAGAAAATGTTGCACAGTTACTACAACAAAGAAGTCAATAGGCTGTGTATTTTTGAAAATAAGAGAACACTTCGTGCTTCAGTAGCTTCTAATTGTGGCTCCGGTTATCATTCAGCAGTACCTGAGCAAGAGCAGTAGAGAGCAGCGACTATGTATTATAAAAAATACCATCTCTGGGCAGTGAAGTAGAAAATGGCGTATTAAAGAGCACAGTGGAGCTCATTTGTGCCATGTGACTTGTTTCTAAGTAAACAAAGTAGCCCTGGGGACCACCCGGCTTCAACAGAGAAACCGGAACAACAATTTAAATGCTTCTTGGCCTTTTAAAATGCATATTTTTAGATCTGTTCTATGCTATAGCCAGGGGACAAAGCACGAGAGGGCGTGATGGCAGAGAAGGAGTAATTCTTTGGAGAGGCGCTACCCTTAGCTTTTTAGCGAAGCCTTTGTATTCCTAAGGGGTACTGAAGTATTCTATTGAAAGCGTTAAGTTATCGCCCAAACATTCAACGTAGGCTCCCGAGGCAACTATTGCAAGAGGCTCTGGCTCCATTGAGGCATTTTACTGGTAAGTTGTGAAGGTCAACAGAACTGAAGAAAACATATAATATCTTTCACCTTAGAGTTAAAAGTTTTAATTGGCTTTTTTCAAGAGAGAAGGCAGACATTTTCAGGGACGTGAGACATCAGTCCTGGCAGTGCCTCCCATAGAGCTCTGAGTTATTTCTAGAAGTTTCTCTTTTCTTAATAACATATAGTGATAGAACACTGATAACTATATAACTTCACTTTAATCGTCACTATGTTTTTTTCCCCCTCGTCACTGTCCTTGTTAAAATGAGGCTGAGGCACACCCACTAACCGCAGACAGGCACCTTGGTTCCTCCACTCTTATACGCGTTTAATGGGTGTCCTACTCCCATCACCCATGTGTTCAATAAAAGTCCCAAAACGGTTGCAGTTATCTCCCACTTGGTGTGAGGGCGAGGATGCAGAACGCTGATGAGGAAGCATAGTGCTCAAAATTATGAGGATTACCAAGAAGAAATCTGTGCATTAACAGTTCTTATTCAAATGAGGATATACCAATTAGTATATGAAATATTGTGATTAAAATAATTCTAACCCAGTCATGCTGAATGCAAAACCCAATGTATAGTTTATAATACTAATAACAATAATAATAATAATAATAATAATAATAATAATAATCATCATCATAATAATAATAAATAATAACCATAACAATAATTAATTGTTATTATTATTATTATTATTATTATTATTATTATTATTATTGTTGTTGTTATTATTATTATTATTATTATTATTATTATTATTATTATTATTATTATTATTCTCAGGCAAAACAAAAATGTGGGAATCAACGAGCATCACAGTCCAGTACAGAGAACACACATGTAGCACCCGGGGACATAAGTGACAATGTATAGTGTGACAGGAAAATATCATTAGAGAGCCATATGTCTCCCCAATTGATAACGCCTGAGCTGCTGCCCAGGAAGTCAACCTTGGTATAATGTTATGATGGAGTGCTGGAGGGTGCAGGAACCTCCCAGTTATTGAAGCACGTGTGCAGAAGGATTCACAAACTTTTTATTATAGCAACCAGAGACGCCAGTATCTTTCAAAATAACCATTCAGCATCTACTATTGCACAAACTCCACAACCATCACCTATCACACAAAGGTAGAACAGCACACTGCCAAAACCGACAGTAATTTAAGTTACCTCATGAGCACTGGTCATGCAGCTGTGCTTAGAAGATCAGGAATGAAGCCATGAGTGTGATGACATGACAAGAGCATCCACAACCATGATTGCATTTCAGAGACTGAGAAATAAGCAAAGGTGTGTGCATCTGCAATGTTAACCTTTGCACAGGACATTGGTACGCGTAGCATTCCAAGTAACACAGCACACACGAGGGCAAAGTATTCTAGCTGGAGAATAAGAAACGTTTCACATGGGTACTAAGCACAAGACTGTGGCCCTTATATATAAGTGTGCCGGTCCGGAAATAAGGTGCCGGTAACAAGGTTAGTTCAATACTCTACAGGTGGATAAATCACAGAAGCAACGGCAACGTTCCTAATGGTGCCGATGCTTCAGTGTTCCAATTCCCATGGGGTCCTATGGGACTCCATGGGAATGGGAACTTACCCTTCCGCCACTGCCCATAATATCCCGGTATTATTGGGTGGTAGAAATGAGGACCTGTGACTCATTATATACTAGTGGTTTCACATTCCAAATGTCAGCCCACAAACTGCTGTGGTGCTGGAGGCAACAATCGCTAAATCAGCAATCTCCCGAAACCACATATACTGATAGCACAGAGCCAGACCGCGCCCTGTGCAGGACGATTGGCTGGGGTTGGTCACATTTCACTATTACAAGTACACCCCAGACTAGTATGCTGACCGTGGGCCAACATTTCAGCCCATCAACCTTTGTAGGACTGGAGCCAACCACGAACATACAAACACACTTTCACAAATATATATATACAGATGATAGAGAAATCTGCAGCAGACTTTGGGGTCATTATGAGATGGGCAGTATTCCCATGGTACATCTTTCAGAATACCACCCAGTGGGCTCACCATTCCGACACGTGGTCTAGGGAATTTACTGCCGGATTACAAGTGGTGGTGGCGGCAGAGTAAGTCCCCATTTTTTCAGAGTCCATTGGACTCTATAGGGTATTATTGGTGGAATTACTGCAGTGTACCTTTCGCTGCAGTAATTCCATCAAAACTTGGCAGAAAGCCGAAGGTCAATGCTCCAACCTTTCACCAAATGGTATTACCACATTTTTACTGCACTGCCCAACTCGAAATGAGGTCCAGATACTGTTTTGCATTGTTAGGCAGAGGGGATTGTACAGGCATAATGTACTTGTGTTAAGTTATGCAGCACACAGGTCCTTCCATGTCCCTTCTTACCACCTCATTCCTGATGGTGGCTAATGAAGTCGCCCACCCTATGTCTCTTTCAACCTCAGAGACTTCCCTCTGGACCATGGTTCTCAGACTAATTTAGATCTGCTCGTCTGGAAGTTAGGAAATGCGACCGCAAATGGCGCTCTAAGTATGAACTCTCTGACCGTCATATTTTTAAGGCAGCTCTCTCAGGCCTACTCTGGAGCTATCCTTCTGGCTAAGAAAGCCTACTTTGCGCAGAAAATTGTGAATGCCTTTAAATCAGCCTAAGGCTCTTTTTACGGTCATCAAGTCCCCCTCCTCTGCTTCTAAATACTTCCCCACCGTTATGCCTACTCAGGAACTGTGTGACTCCCTATCGGAATTTTTACATCAATAAGGTAGCCACTATTCATGTTAACATTGCAGGTAATCTTTCTGCTGCCCCCCTCTCATGCTATTGAAGGTTTGCATAGTCCTAGCTCCACTCTAGCTGCCTTTCACATTTTCAATGAGGACCTGGTTCAAAAGGCCATACTGTACATTAAGTCATGTGCCCCCTCTGATCCACTACTGCTGGCAGTGATGAAGGAGGTATCGGCTGACCTCCTCAGTGAAATTACTATGGCTGTGAACAGTTCCTGTCAGCAGACGTATATCCCCCCCTCATCCCGAGCTCAAAGCTGCCCTAGTCATTCAATTGCTAAAAAAAACCTCTTTGGACTCTACTTGTCCTTCTAATTTACACCCATTTCCCTCCTCCCTTTTCTGATGAAGCTTCTTGTGGCACCAGTCTCCTCTATTCTATCTTCTTTTCTTGAGTCCTCTAATTTCCTTGACCCAGCCCAGTCTGGCTTTCGTCCGGGTAGAGGTACATAGAGTGTTTTGGTATCCGTCCAGGATGACATGGCCAGGCTGGTTGACAGCGGTGGTGTCGGAGCCCTTATTGTTCTCGATCTGTCGGCGGCGTTTGACACTGTCGATCATGCCGTCCTGCTCTTCTTTTTAAGCCAGATTGGGGTCACGGGTCAGGCACTTGCTTGGTTTGGATCTTTTCTATCGGATAGGTCTCAAATCCTCTCTCTCTCTCCTTTCACTTCTAATGCCTGCCACCTTAGTTGTGGTGTCCCCCAGGGATTAGCTCTGTCACCCATTCTGTTTAATATCTACATCCTCCTGTTAGTGAGCCTTATCTGCTCCCTCAGCTTCAGGTGCTCTTCATATGCTGACAATACCAAACTCTTGATTGGTTTGGATCTTGATCAGGTAGAGGCAGCAGCAGGTCTGAATAAGTGCCTGGCAGTTGTTGGTGAGTGGGTGGACCACAACTGGTTGAAGCTTAATGGTGACAAGACTGAGGTGATGGTGGTAGGTTTCCCCCCTGTCCCTTCACTATGGATCCCTTCTTTCTGGCCCTCCTCTCTTTGCCCACTCCTGGTGCCATACACTAAGGTAAAAAACATGGGGGTTCTTATGACTAGCAATCTGTCTATGGCAGCTCAAGTAGCAGTGGTCTGCCAGTCTGGCCATTTTCAATAAAAAAACACTGAGAAAGACCCTCCACCTGATTCCTAATACGCTTCGTCCTTCTGTGGTAGCTACCATGATTATGAGCAAGTTGGACTACTGCAACTCACTGTATTTGTCTCAGTTTAAGGGGCTGAAATGCCAGATGCAACACCTTCAAAATATGGTTGATTGCGTAGTGACCGGCACCCCTTACGGGGCTCACACTACCCCCTGTTGCGTGCTCTGTACTGGCTCCAAGTAGCTACAACTACACAGATGACACACAAATAGTCTACAAAATACAAGACACTCAAGAAGAAAACAAAACTTTAGAGAACTGCCTTTGTGAAATATCCAACTGGATGAACTCCAGTTGGATGAACTCCAACTACCCCAAGCTCAACCCAGGCAAAACAGAAATAATGATCATCACAAAAAACAGAGGAGACAACCACTGCATCCCCTGTCCAAGGGAACTCGGTACAACTGCAGCCCCATCGTCAATTGTAAAAAACCTGGGAGTTCTGATGTATAACAAATTCACTCTAGAGCCACAAGTAAATGCTCTAATCAAGAAATGTTTCTTTCTCCTGTGAGCAGTAAAAAAGGATTCTACCATTCTTGTCATTCGCCAACAAAACACCACCGTCATCGTTCTCATCATGTCCAGAGTAGACTATGCCAATATCTTATATGCGGACATGCCAGAACGACTTCTAAAAAAACTACAATGCATACAAAATGTGGCGGCCAGACTGCTCCTCAAACAACCCCAAAGAGAACACATCACACCAGCACTGAAAACACTTCACTGGCTACCAATAAAGCAGTGAATCAAGTTCAAATCAATGTGCATTACGCACAGAGCAATCCACGACCAAGACGCGGAGTTCCTGAGAGAAAAATTAAGCTTACATCACCCAACAAGGACACTCAGGTCAAGCAGCAACATTTGTTTGGGACCAAAACCCTACAACAAAAGAAAATTCTGAGGATCTTCTTTCTCTCACCTTGCACCAAAAACCTGGAACGAGCTACCAAAGAGCATACGTAACACAAGAAATCACCTACTATTCAGAAAACCCCTTAAATCCTGGCTCTTCACCACATAACTAGAAGAACACCTACGGGGGCACACACACAGCTAAAACAATGCTGAGTGAAGAAACCGATCCTCCCGACCTCTCTAAGATATAGCCCATAAACAGAAGTTAACGAAGAACAATCTGCGGGCATATCAACTTACCAACTGAGAGATAGATATGATAGAATGACACCATAGAATTAACACAGACAGTTTGGGAAGGATGATGTATCAATAACACCTTGGCCTACAAACTAGACACATGCAACAAGGGACTAGCGAGAGAAAATAGATAGCAAGGGAGTGGGTGACTGCTAATTCACAGTACCAATACCAGAGTGGGAGACAATACTCAACCCTTTCTATTACACTAAGTTCAAAAACAACACAACTGGGAATGTGCCACACCATCACTCATAACAATTATATGGGCAGTAAAGATAAGTGGCAATATGCTTACCTATAGGACAACCGGATCTACAGAACTAGATATATAAGGTCCAAAATATATAACCCCACTAACCCAATGCTCAAATCTCTGCATACCTAACTCACATGAAAATCAACACAACCACCTTTTCGCTCAGAAACCCGCACGCACTTCACCACACCGCAACAACAAACAAACCACACATAAACCTCACCCACAGCACACAAGGTCTTGCATCGTTCCGATATTCGCACCAAAGCTCAGCGCACAGTGAAAACTGAACTGAAGCGGCCAATAGCACACCACTTCTCTCACTTTCCTACTCCCTCTTCAGCCGACTAACCCACACTGCATTCTTCTTTTCAGATCCACCTGAGCATCTGGGGACCCATTTTTTTGGTGACGGTGCGCAATACAAATCAATACAAATACCTTTAACATTAACATTAACATTAACGCACCAAGAGGCCATGCATGACGTTGTTAGAGGCATAACGACATAGCAGCATTAGACATGAACCTCACATTCCATCCGCACATCAGAAAACAATCACACACCCGGATATACAAAACACATGCCTACATTTCTATAAGGTAGAGGACAGAGACATTTACATATTGTCTTCACGTTTATTATTTTTTCATTAGCTTAAAATGCCACAACGCAGAAACCGCCCAAAGCCAGAGATCCCAAACAAGCTTGCAGAATGCTTAAATGCAATTAAGTTTATGGAACTGCAGGAGCACCTATGGGATCTGACAAAGCAATGAACAACTAACAGAGAAAATAGAGTAGGACAATGTAGAGGCCATTTTATGGTTTAGGGAAAATTACAATGGGCCATGGACCCTCGGCAGAAGCTGAGCTGAGCGAATTCAGGCTGCTCAGATGTACAAATGTGTGAGACGGCCACCAAGATACGAGTGACATTCCATTCCCTGAACTGCAGTAACAATGGCACAGTAAATGCAAATACATTGGAGTAATTCAGTGCTCCAGAAGCCCAACACACGGTCTCTGAGCACGTGACCCAACCGAGCTGATGATGAATCGAAACTATCAGCAGGGAAAAAGGAGAGATCTCACACCTCCAGACAGAATTTGCAACAAAGTCATTACATGAGAAGCTGAATGTTGCATGATATGGATGGTCACTCTCATAGTCTTTGGTGGTGCACACATGTCACAATGCAGACACATAGTTGTTCTTATTACCTTGAAAAGGTACATCTATAGCTGGGAAGCATTTTGTATCCCAGGCCTGGGGATGCCAGCTCTAGTCAATCACAGTTCAGGACACATGGGCTGGGTATCAAAGGGTTAGAGCCAATGATCAGACCCTTACACTGAAAGATTGGTTAGTTACAGCTATATTGAGGCGGGACAGGTCTGATATCTGACATGGAAGAGCCAGTAAACTAACACATTTATGGTCCACTATAGGTGGACCACCACTCAACACCCAATCCCGAGGGTCCCAGGTTTGTACTCTTTCGTGACATAAGGGTCTGCCAAAACTGGCCTGTGAGCCAGAGCTCACTGAGGTGTCCATGGATTCTTCTGTCCTTGTACTGATCCATGTTGGCTTTGGGCCTGCGTTCCTTTTGGGGAAGGGATGGAGTTGAGCCTTCTTTGAGTTCTGGGTCCGCAAACTCTTAGTAGCTCTCAAACCTACCTGGGAGTTTGATCTCAACAAGGGCACCCCCATCAAGGGGAGTAATGGAAATTATTAATAATGGTACATTTCAAATGGATACAGATCAATCTTAAAAGTCAATGCAGCAAAGCTGATCAGTAATTATGGAAGTGAATAGAGAATGGGGTGCCATAATGCACTGGGGAAAAGAGGGTGAGTACCTAAATAACAGGGTTATTCTGAAATCTCTAAGAAAACGAACAGTATGAAGATGAATTCTGGGAAGCAGAAGCTCTTATGTGATGAATGGCTAATTCATCTAGTTTATACCATAACCCATTTGTGGAAGCGACATATTGAAGTGGAAATTCCACTATAGCATAAACAAAAATATTTTGAACTCCACCAATGGTCCACAAGAGCATTGTAGAGATTTTCTAAAAAGGTGACGATGAAAAGAATGTACGTTCCTGGAAAGGGGCACACCTGCATATTGTATCTATATATGTTACCAGCCGGGTACGTACATATGTTTAGAACAGTGAAGATACATGACACAGGAGAATAAGGACAAGCTATTCCCTTAGAATTGGCTAAACTCCTACATTTATGCCGGTTGCTCAAACTTAAAAAGAGCTAGATTACCTCAGAGCCATGTTAAGTGTTCTTCGATTGTTTTGGAGACGCTCTATAAATGAGTTGGGGAATCAACAATGAGTGACCTTAAATGCACAATTGATAAACTGATGAGGGAGGTTGAAAAATGTGAACAAAACAAATGGAGAAAGGGAAAGGTATTAGTCTCACCTACCCCAATGACTTAACATATATTGTTTCCATAGCGGGCATTGGAACTTAAGGCAGAATCGGAGGAGAAAGAGGAGGAAAGGGCAACATCTTAGAGTTGGTAATAGCTTCACACGTGAGCATAAAAACTTCACAATCTTCACAAGCCATGTAGGGAGCTGTTGATGAATTCCAGGTCGGGAAGGTGAGCTTCATGGAGTCTTTTGCCTTACTGATTTGCTGCACCTGGTTTAACAAAGATTGGTTGTACTCTTATGAAACATGAATTAATCTGGGAGTACACTGCTAGCATCTTGGAAATTATTATCTTGTGCCTCTGTTTCTCAGTTCCAATCCTCCCTTATTCCACTTTAATCTTGGCACTAGCTGCCAGCTACTGTCTGGGCTCTGCGCGGATATGTCTTTCTGTGGATTCAGTCTTTTGAGTTTCCCCAGGACATGAGGCCTTTGCTCATTCAAAAGCATGCTGTGGCTTCCATTTAAAAAAAAATAATAATAATGTCTACCCAATTTCACTCTGGATTCTATGTTAGCAAGCTATATCTGCATGTTTGTCATGTTGCAGTCACCTTTTATAGTGTTATTCATGTTTGTGAATGCTAGGTTAATATTCTTCATGTCCTACCTATTGCATGTGCTCTTCATGTGGAGTGCATGTTTGCTTTGTGTCTAATGCATCTGATGTTACTGTTACAATGTTAGTTTGAATGCTTTTGCCATATTCAACTCATATTGTCTCCACATCCTGCTGTACCTGCATGGGATAAGGGTGGTGCTTTTGTCTCAGTGAGTACAGTCTCTATCCTTTGCAGTATTGGGGCAGGGGTTGGGCAGAAGCTATGAATGACATATGTATCTGCCTCCAAACACCCACAAAAGACACGGGCATAAAGACAGCATAAACTCAGGTGTTAGGAAAGATTTTTCTTTTAGCAACTTTCCCTCCATAGTTCTATATATCACCAAATGTGTTGCTTTTGTTTTGAACCTGTCATTACTTTTTACAGGGAAGTGAAGGCTGCAGCTTCACCCCCCTAGCCTTGTGTCCTTTGTTATGATGAAACTGACCAGGCCATCAGACTATCACTACTGGGAAACTATTTCCTTTTGTGTCTTTTACTTTTTGTAACTGTTTAACATTGCACATAGCATCTTACAATGCCGTGCTATGCAGATACGTTTGTATCAACATAGCTTTTAACACTTGGGATTTTTGGTTACTTGTATTTGTACCTAACAACTGCTGTTTTCATGGCTAATAGGGTGTCCATGTGTATATGGATCAGGCACTGTGTGGGACTGTCTGGTCCCACTACACATCGATGGTGCCAGTGAATCTTGGTGTTTGGCATGAGTGAAAACAATAACTTTCCCTGATTGGACAACAACTTGCTCTTTGAATGGTGCAGATTCTTGCTTTGGTTTGGCTTTGGCTTCCAGGCTTGAATTTGGATAGAAAGAGGACTCTGGCAGCCATTCCTTCAGATCATAGATAGAGCCAAGAATTCTGTGTAGAAGAACAGCTGATTGGAGAATCCAAAGAAGACTCCGGAAGAGGACACACATCTGGCCTGGGGAAGCCCTGTTGGACTGTTTGATCTGTGATGGCCTTGTGCAGTGCTTCAACCACTGGACTGGGGTGTCCAAGCAGTCTTGATATGTTCTCAAGGATCCTGCTGTCCTGAGCATTCGGGTCCCTGTCCCAGGACTGCCTGCTGGAATGACCAGCTCTCTAATGGGCTACCTTGCATGAACTGTCACCATTATTATTTGCTGCCTGAACTTCAGCGATCACCAGCTTCCAGTGTAAACCACCTTCCTACCAAACTTCAGCCTCCCGGGATCAAGGGATCCTGCTTTGGAAGGTCTTAATCAACTGTGAATGGAAGGACACCTTACATCTGTGAGTGGTGGCCATCATGGAACTTGCTTTCTGCATCGTGGGAAGTGTCCTGAAGAGGTCTGCATCAATGCTTATGGCATTTCCTCATCGCAAAGGTTTGTACTCTGCTCCTGTACCTGAACGGAAGAATCCTTGTAACCCACAGCTCCTGGGCCCCTCTCACCAAAACCAATGGTGGAAAAAAAACTCCAGTGACCCCAGTCGACCAATCCAGTCCTCTCGAAGACATCAGAGTCAGGGAGATAAGTAAACGCATTTCCCCCAGTCTTTCATAGGATAACATTGAGAACAAGTCTCTTTGTACAGTTTCATTCCACTGCTTTTTGGTTGTTCCACCTGAGCAGTGAAATCTGAAAGATAAGAACACATGTTTACTAACCAGAAACATTTGTGCATCTCTACTCTTGATCAATACCCAGCACAAGTGCTGTACCTGCATCAGATGAATTCTAGGGGGGAAGCATTGTGACTTTTGGACACAAGGCCCCACTCTTCATAGGGATTAGACGTCTGAAGATAGGGCATACTTCGTGTGATTTGGTTCCTTCTTAATGCATCACTTACCTTCTTAAATTGCATTTCAGCAACATGAGGTGACTGTATATCGGTTTATTTGTGAGTGCTGTATGATGTTATCACCTGCTTGTTTCATGTTATTGTTAGTTTTTGAGGTCTAGAATCAATATATTATTTGTGTACATTCCTGTCTAAATAAAATGATTGTGTGTTTCACTGTGTGGACCCCTGTCCCAACTGATACTCTCTAGAGAATAGCTTTGACTGTTCCCCGCTGCTACCTAGATTGTTTTTTGACAAACCTCTGAGAGTTCCCATGTTCACTATAACTAGGGTGGCCTCCGAAAATCTGTCCACAAGGCCAGATTCTAAAAATGCACCTTAACAAGTTGAGAATGTGTTGGTATCGTTTCTGGTGGTGTTCTGAGGAAAATATATTGGTGTAAAATAACTGTAAAAGAATATGTTTGAAGATTGTGTTGACACAGCATTCTGGAATTAATAAACATTATACAGCAGAAGAAGCCTGGGCTCCAGCATGTGTGCAGGTGTTAATGTCGAAACCTCATGAACAGCTGAATACTCTTTGTGTTCGGTGGCAAACTATATTCATCACAGAGTGACAGTGGTGAATGACTGTGTTTCTTGTCAAGGGAAAAAGTGGGAAGTAGCTGAATACAATGGAATGAAACTTCAGTTTCACAGCTTACAAGGATGAAGCAGAGGAAGGAATACAAACACAGATGTGAATGTGAATGTAGAACTACAGGCAGAAGGCCTGGGTTGGGAAGATGCATGTGTAAAACACAGACTGGAGTTGCTCCATAGCTTCACAATGAACACAGATGGGTTTGTGGCATGTTATATTGCATGCCATCACAAATAAGCACGAGGTGCAAATGAAATTGGAGGGCAGAAAAAGACAGCAACTTCAGGCTGCCATAATCCCCTCACCCCTCCTTTCCCAGACATAAGTGCACTGTTTTTACACATAGGGAAAAAAAGAATGTCAGAACATCTAGAAGGAAAGTAACAACGTGATTCAAGCATTGATCCCTATAGATCAAGCAGGATATGTTGCTAATCGAGAAAATGGGGGCACGAGTATTGACTGTTTTACAGATACAGGGAACAAATAAACCTGCAATTAGGCCTAGAGATGTTCCCACATTGCCACTATCTTCTATGACTGTAAAAGTTCTTGATACTTCTAATAATCCTGCGTTTCAACTTCTAATAATCCTGTGTTTCCCTCTGTTGCAGCTCACTGTATGGTGACTTTCATTCTTATGTCGGAAGAATTATTGTCTTGAGTCCCTACTTGCAGGTAAATATATTATGTTGTCATCTTTTTTTAAAATGAGATGCACCATTTACTATACACCAAAGGGGGTGTTTTGGGACATTCCTCATGAAAATTGAAACAAGTATTTGTGAATGTTACACACCAAGTTATCACAATAACAAACCGATGATTCTTTGGGTTCAGATGTGGTCCCTTATTATCCAAAGTACTTTCTTAGTTAAGATCTCAACATGGAAATGAGGCGGGGGGGGGGGAGGGTAAATCAGGATTGCGGAATTAGTTTGAATTCATGTTAATCTCTTGAAACTTTGCTATGTAAACAACAATTTCCCTTGAAACTGGCAGCAGAGAACGGGTTAGCCATAGTCATAGAGTCTCCTTTTCAAAGGAAATGATCACCCCAATTCCTAGCCTATGTAATACTTCATACTTCTCAGTGAAAAAGACTGGCAGGGACACATACCATTTTCCACAAGATATGTGGGCTGTGAATTAATTGGTTTTACCTACATTTCCTGCTGTCCCAACCTGGCAATGACACGTTAATTCACAGCTGCTGATGTCAATTGTTGTTATGTTTTGTTCTGCACTCTTCTCTATCCCCATGCAATCTGACAGCCAGTATTATTCACCTTTACTCATTATGGTTTCACAAAAACATGGCCTATTCTTCCACAGAGAGCCACACACACGTTTCACAAATTAATAACAAAGACCAAATGGCCTGCAGACAGTTTCCTTGTCACATCCCCTTCTTAGGAAGTGTGTAAGCAAGACATACTATTACTTAAAGGGCATGAGAGACCACATCAAACAATGCAGTTGTGTAAAACTAAAATGCTTCATTTGGGCTGTGGCATCTGAGCAGGTGCACAGATCTGGACATATTACCCAATAGAAGCAATATCAGAATTACCTAAATGCACAGTTATTTTCCAAATGGGATCTTTCCTAGGGGACAATGGATATTGGGAGACTTTGTAATGGACACCACTAGCAGATAAAGTATTTCTAGAGGTGTGCAGACAATTGCTATGACCCCCCCCCCCCCCACTCTTGGGTATACCAGATTACAAAAAGCTATTTGTTTTATGTTAGCATGAGAAATGTGATGAACCTCACTCCATTGCCCATGACAGCACTTTATGGAATATAGTATCAGCGGGGCTGCTGCCTTGCTTTTAGTCTCTTTCAATGTCTGCTCTAACTGTACAGTCTTTTTAAAATGTAGTATTAGGGTTGCTGCTTATTGTTCTACAACCACATGTGGTTCCCACATTATTGTTGAAAACAAAAACACAACAACGTTCTGCTTTACCTTGTCCAACATATGACCTTGTATTATGGAATTATGCAAATTGTACACTACCTCTATGCTTAATTTATTACGATTTATTACCCAATCGCGAGCTGGCAGGCTCAAGCCGGCCCACACACGGAGGCACTCACAATAAGTCACCTCCCTGTCGTGAGCCTGTCAGGAGCCTTATATGTGCCTGTAATCACTCCCCTTCACTATGATCATTGCCTCTCCAACCTGAGGTTGCACTCACGTGAACACTCACTAAGACCTCACAATGTATCTGACTTTGCTCCTCCCAAACTATTTTAGCCACATATACTCCGTGGCTTTAATGAGACGACTCACTTCCAGCTACGAACTGTGCCTTCGCTGAGCACTAAATAACTATGAATTGTGCCTCACAACTGTCCGTTTGTCCCACCTACTCTTAGTTTAGCTTCATTAAGTGTTACTGGCTGTTAAACAAAGTAAACTAATCCCATTTGTTATTTGGCATCTTGTTGTTGTGCCTCGTTGATCAACCGGCATTTCTTTACATACATATGACTGTCTGTGCCCACTTGATGCGAGTTTCCATTGCCATCTATCGTCTGAAGTGTGGCTTGTTAGCCTAATTCCACTGCATAACGCCCTATACACGACCCTCTAACTTCAACTGCATTGTAATGATGCGCCAAAACGAACGCTTTTAGCAGCCGCCTTTACGATATGCCAAATCAAGCCGGCTGCCTCCCACGTGCTATGCGAACCTGACTTTGATTTTGGTTACATCCTACATATTATGACATATCGAACTTGATGTCTATCTCGTGCTGTGCCTTGTTATAATGGCCCTGCTGAAAATCGGATCCGCTCTGGTATAAATACTGCATGGTACAAATGTGCATACCATTGTCTCATAACCCACCATGCGTGTGTAACCATCATGGTCTCTTGTTACAACTGCTAATAGTACTGACTCGTCCCACACACAGATGCGGAAGCATACGCACGATAAATGTTATTATCCTAGAGCCGAGTGCACTTTTATAGCTAATTATCGTACTGAGGTGACATCATTGTGAGGCAAACGTCATATTGGAGACAAACTAACTTTATGCAAATAATGCAACAACTTCCACTGTCTAATACCAAGAGCATATGGTCTGATATTGCTCATTCTAATACTACTCGACAATTGTACACAATTACCATACCAGTACTTTGTTTTTCCCTGATATGTATCTGTTACGACTTATTTCCTTTTACTATCTTACTACTCATGATTACCATAATATGATTATCATCCAATAACTACCATGCTGCTTGCACTAGACTATCCAAGTTGAGCAATTCTAGGAACCCCGCAGCCAACATTGACATACCAGCTACCTATGTAGCCCTTCCTGTCAAGCTTAGATGTGCATTCGTGTTATACTATACCAGTGCAAAGTTGGACTAGCCTGTCTGTGTTATACTATACCAGTGAAAGGTTGAACTAGCCTATTTGTGTTATACCATACCAGTGCAAAGTTGGACTAGCCTGTCTGTGTTATACTATACCAGTGAAAGGTTGAACTAGCCTTTTTGTGTTATACCATACCAGTGCAAAGTTGAACTAGCCTATATGTGTTATACCACACCAGTGCAAAGTTGAACTAGCCTATTGTGTTATACTATACCAGAGCAAAGCTGAATTAGCCTTTTTGTCCAAACCTAATTCGCATTATACCCAGTACAGTTGCTGCCATTGCAAAGCCTGTCATACTAGCGTTGAAGTTGGAACAACCTACCATTACTTTAACAAGCGCCTGGTACTGGCCCACTGTTGTTATATATTGAGTGGCACACTTACAGGTACCTCTGCAACTGAACATTATAGTATATGAGGTTTGCCACCACCCTCTATTTAATGGCTCTCATGACTACTCTACCCTCAATTGCATGCTGGACTACCCAAAATACCTCCCATAATACCATGACTAGCTACTCCCATTAGATGACAAGCTCTCTCCAGCCTAATGCCCTATCTAACGTGACCATAACAAATTTCGCATGTAACCTCTTTCACAGGAACCTCAACTTATGCTCAAGACTATCCAGACTATACAAACCACTAGCGAGACTTTCGACTAGTCATACTAACTATTCCAAAGATACCCTTACAAAATCGAGTACAACTAGTCGAAGTGCCAACCTCAAGACGACTCTGAAACAATCTAAACTTAATACATGTCACACCACCACAACCCATTGCCATAGTAAGACTATGCCTACCTCAACACTAGCCTTACCTAGCTATCTGCTCAAAGGAGCACTTATCAACTCAAAATCTCTAGTAGCACACGCTACAGAAATCGCTGATTTAATAGAATCAGAGAACTATGACTTCTTAGCAATCACTAAATCCTGGTTGCACCAAGTAGCAGGCACGGCTCTGATGATCGCTGTGCCAGCAGATTATACAATCTTAAGAGAAGATAGAACTAACACCCGTGGTGGGGGTATAGCAATTATAGCTAAATATACACTAGATATGAGATTAGTAGCTCCAATGCATGTCAACTCCTGTAAATCCCTCATTGTAAAGTTACCCATCTCGGACTCACAAACCATCAATACACATCTAATTTACAGGCCACCAGGCCCCATTGGCTCCTTCGAAGAGGACCTATCCATAGATGACCTAAAAATGCATCCTAGGTACTCCTACTAGGAGACATGAACTTAGGCTATAATGACTCTAATGATACTCAAGCCGCAACTATTGCCAATGAACTTGCCTTCCTACAAAAAGTTACTCAGACCACCCATTACAAAGGCAGAACTCATGACTGGGTGGCCGATTACAATTGCAACATCAACATCACCAGCATTAGCCCCCAAGCTTGGACAGACCATTCGCTTATAGCCTTCACCATTGACTCTAAAATTAACTATGTACCTAACAACCCCATAGCACCTGTTATGCCAACCAGAAATAAAAAGAACAGCACTTCAGACAGACTCTTACCTCTTATACTCCCTACATTAAATTCACTTCCAGAAAATTAACTTCCAGACTTACTTGATCCATCTACTTTAGTGAATTAATTTAGTAAAGTTGTATCAGAAGCCCTCAATACTATTGCCCCTTTAAAAATGAGGAACAGTAAACCAAGAGCACATTTAAATGCCTGGTTTACACCTTATCTTAAGACACTGAGAAAAGAAAAATGAAAAAGTGACTCCAACTGGAGGTTAACACCAACTGAGGTGAATAAAGCGAACCTCATTAACATCTCTACAAAATACAAAAATGAAATACGACGAGCTAAAAAAGAAAGCTTTGACAACAGGATACTTCAGGCTAAATCAGGTACTAAGGAACTTTTCGTCATACTAAAGGAATTAGAAATCCCCATTTCTGCACCCGATGACTGTGTCAAAGACAAGACATGGTGCGCTGACATACAGAAAGCACTTACTGACAAAATTGCCACTCTTCAAGTTAAAATTGCCAAAAAAAAACAACATCCACTACCCAACCCAGAAATTAATTGATCCTACCTAAACCAGAACTCTGCTTCAACTTTTGGGTACCCGGCAATCAGGATTCAGACCTTAGCATGGAACTGAAACAGCACTCATTGACCTCAAGGCACAAGTTGATGAGTTGAGAGATCAGGGTAAATGTGCCTTATTATTACTTCTAGATCTCTCAGCAGCGTTCAACCTGGTGGACCACACTGTTCTTTGCAACCATTTAGAATCAGCTGCACACTAATTACAACACGCCATAGCGTGGATTCAATCTTTCTTGAGTAAAAGAACTATGAGAGTCTTCTCCAACTCAGAAGCAGCTGAATCCATCCCCATTTCAAGCGGTGTTCCCCAGGGTTCATGTGTCTCCCCCACTCTGTATAATATATTTACCAAGCCCCTATTTGATGATCTGGATTGTCTTGGTGTCACCTACACTAACTATGCAGATGACACTCAGATTCTCTTCCCACTTGCAGGGGATTACAACCAGGATTTGGCCTTGGTGAATAAGATATACCTCATCATCCAGGCATTGAATGGCACTCCATGGCGTATGCCTGAACAATGATAAAACGTAGCTCATCATCCTGGGGACCACACCTACCATCAACAAACTTGGCGAGAAATATACTTCCTTCAACATAGATGGCGACAAGATTAAGGTAATGAAGGAGGTAGAAACACTAGGTTTTTATCTTGATTCTGGTCTCACCCTGACAAAACAAGTGAATTATATGGCATCCGCGACGGCTTACACATGTTAACTGATTAGATCAGCCAAACCCGTCCTTTCAATGAGCAGCTGTATCACACTGGCAAGAGCACTTGTGTTATCTAAGTTGGACTACTGAAACATACTCTACATTGGAGCTAATAAATATGTCACTCAGAAAATTCAAATACTCCAAAATAATGCCTTGAGAGCAGTGCTAGAAATGACCCAAAAAAATAACATTTCCACAGGCAGGAGAAATAATAACTGGCTATCTACTCTTGATAAAATCAAGCTCAAAACGAACTCCCTAACTTTCAAATCTCTCAACAATGCAGCACCTCTCTACCTCACTGAGAGGTTCAACAAAAGACCGACATTCCGACCTACTAGAACAATTTACACCAATTGTTTGACAGTTCCTCCATTCAAACGAGCTACCATTGACGGAAACAGCTTCCCTGTGAAAGCTGCACAACTATGGAATTCCCTGCCTCCGTGCCTGAGGGAAAACCAAACATGCCGACATTTCAGGTGCAACATTATCAACTGGTTTAAATCAAATGATCTTTAAATCCAGACCAGAGAGCGAAGGTCCTCTAACCTCTCTGGCCCTTTCAGCCCCCTCTTGACCTTTCTCTTACTCTAATAAACCCTCATGACTTCCATCTGTAGATATCACTGTACATTACCTTCTTCTCGTGCAAACTGGCTACACTGCCATCCTTATTATCTGTGCATTCTGCCATTTATGCTATGCTTTGTACTATAACCTGTATGTTCTATACCTTTGTATGTAATATGTAATATGTGATTATGTAAATTCCGTGTGCCTTATTATGTAACTTTGTAAGCCTAAAATATCCTTTCTCTCCGCACCCTGATACCTCTGTTGCTGCTGCTGAGCCCTGCATATGTGCAGCCCGCGATTGCATTCTGTTAGCAGCAGGACCTTAAAACCATGAACGGATCTGTTCAACGTTCCACTCCAGATGTTGAGGTGGAGGGCTATATGGTCAAGTTTAAAAGACGAAAAAGTGAACATGATATCAGGGTATGCTGTTTGTACTGCAGCGGAAGTAATTGAAAGAGTTCAAATCCCTGGTGTAATTTCTGCCAAAAATGTGAAGTTTATTGGAATAACAGAAGCATGGACCTTAGCTGAAGGGAAAAGGGAGATACTGTGCGTCGCAAAATGCAACAGGTCCCTTGTTGATAGCTCCTCACTCACATAATAATAATAATAATAATAATAATAATAATAATAATAACTAATACGTCCAGGGGACTGGTGGTTCAGGGACCGAGTGAAAAGTTATGCAAGCAGTTATGCAGTTATGAATGCAAAGCCTGCTACATCAGAGTTAGGTTGTGGGCATAATCACCACTGGCAATCAAGGAGTCAACCCCATAACTTAGGCCTCTTTTGCCAATCTGCAGTCTGACTTTATACAGATGCCTAAAAGTGTGGGGTGGGAATTTGCCTTGGTTATCCTTGATATCTCTGAAAACTGGATGGGAGCCACACATCAGATTGTCAGTGAATATCAACAGTGACTGAAGAACACATTTTATGGGGAACGTGATGCAAGAAACCTACAAATAATGTGTTTTTTATGCGGTCTCCACTGCCTGTATCGTCCACAAAATGTGTGGGTGGTAAAAGAAGAAATGGGGTGCTTAAAAGAAAAATCACAAACATATTTTCAAAAACTGTCCAGAAAGGGACAAAGGCATGTGTTGCCTGCCTTAATGAGTATGTGTGGCCGGGCAACCTGAAAGAACAGTTGAGCTCTGATGAGATTATGACGGCGGACTGATGTCCTTACCAGATTCACCCCCAGTACCAGTAGGGGAAATGTTGAACTACTAGACCATTTAGTGCTCCAGTATTTTCAGAACCTGGTAAAAGTTGTTTGTGTATTGATTTGCATCTCCAGCAAAACCATCAAAAGACACTGAATTGCTGGCGCACCCATTCAAGCCAGTGCACTAAGTGCCTGTGAAGAACACATCTCGGTAAGAATTGACCTGCACCCAAGAGGCAGGGCACTTAAAAAGTCCTTTCCATAACTATCACTATAATCCACTGCAGAGAGGTCCCTTCCTGGATCTACTCTCTTATTTGTCAGCAAGTTACACTGCCCCCGGGTGAGCTTACATCTGGCAGTTCTGGCTAGTGGAGGTAACGGTTTGTTGCTAGGTTTTTATTTTGTAGTCTATCATTTATAGAATTGAAATATTTAAAAGAGTTAACACTCCTGTTCACTTCCACTCCACATCAGGCTAGGGGGGGCTGTTTAGAGCCATTGGCGGTTGGCATTGTGGGACACGAGTGAACTGGAAGGCCCTCCCTCCACATCTTAAAAGCATCAGTTCCAGCCTGGAGCGATGGATGTCTGGCATCAGGCTAAAGGTGACTGTTATAGGCACCTATCTAAGCCCTGGAGGAGGCACAGGAATGGTGTGGTTATCATTTGCCACATATAAAGAAGTTCTGCACTTTGGAATTTCATGGATGGCAGCACATGCCCCTCTGGTCTGTTCAAGATGGTTTGATGGTGATAGCATTCACATCACATGCTGATGTTGTGCACTTCCAGATCTGATGCCTACATTTGAAAGACCCGGGGCAAAGATGGAAGTGTAGATGTTCCTTTCCCTTCTATCTCTGTAAATGTGTATTTATCCTTCTCATTCCCATCTTCTCTGTCACTGATTTTGTAATGCATTTGTTGTGGCTATCACTCAGATAGGGGATCATCTTGATCCTGCTTATCATCATCAGTAGTGTCACACTCATCAGTGGCTGATAGTGATGGTGTAGACTAGGAATTCCCCATAGTATGTGCTCCTCTACAATGTGTTTTACTTCCCCAGGCTTTCAGCTGATGCAATCTTCAACTCCCTTCCCAATTCTTTCCCACAACACCATAGAAAAAAAGGCTCATGTGCTATCTGAAAAACTGAGCATCTAGTGCTTTATCCTGCACTCCAGACAGATGTGAAGCAGAATGTGTGTGTGAAATGGATGCCAGAATTTGGCTACACATGATTCTGACACCCGTGATTAACAGCACATCTTCTGTGGCTGATGTGTAATTCCTCTACCTAGCCCCATGCATACCTTCCTCCTGACATATCTGGATGGTTGTCCCGGGAGGATAGCTCAAGGTGCAACATGCTCACCTTGGAAACAAAACGACACAGAGCAACACAGTTTCGATCCCTGGGTCTGTGCTTAGAAACCTCTGGGTATTACGCGCGTTATAAATAACCTATCGTATCATATCATATCTACAGGCATTGGTAGTGCTCAAAATGGCCTCTTGTCCTACTTAGCCACTAAAACAAGATGGTCATTTGGTGTGCACTCAATTAAAGCCTCCAAATGTGTTTTACTGCCACTAAACAATTCCTAAACAATTCCTAGATTTCTCTCACTGTTACTACTATGTTACCTTGTCACAAACCTTAGAAAACAGTCATTTCTCCGTCACAAACCAGTAGAACACTCATTTACAGCCAACACATGTACACTCTTACTTCCAAACAATTCTAATATTTATTTTCTTTGCAGATATTATTTTGTCTTGTCATTTATATTGCCATCTTAATTTACAATCGTTGAGTGTAATGTTCTTCCTGCCTAAACATAATTCTGATGTATACTCCTCACTCTGTAGTCGATGACAAGAAATCCTACATGCTTGTATATCATGCAGGTTGGTCACATGGTTTCTCTACAATATTATATGATATGATATGACATTTATAACACGCCTATACACAAGTGTTTCAAGGCACGTCAAGGCAGGGGGGCGGAACAAGGCGAGACAGACAACGATCCTACTAGGCCAGGTGTCATTCAGATCGCATAAGTGCAAGGGAAGAGGGGAGGGGAAAAGTGCAAGGGGGAAAGGGAGAGGGGAAGTGCAGTACAGGGTTAGTAGAATAACAAAATAAATAACAAGGGCCAGCTGGTGGCAAGTGCAAGGTAAGTGCATACAAGTGCTGGGAAGGGGGGCTGTAGGGATACAGAGACAGTCCCACAGTGCAAGGGGTTGCCAGGGAGGCAGTGCAAGAGAGAGTGGCTGGGCCAAGGACCGAGATTCGGTGAGTGGCCCGGATTGCAGATTCAGTGCAGTTTCAGTAATTTTAGCAGGGGAGAGGGGGAGAGAAAGCGGAGGCAAAGAGGAAGGTTTTGAGGTGCTTCCGGAACCGGAGATGGTTCTCCTCAAGTTTCAGGGAGGCAGGAAGGCTGTTCCAGGGGGTGGCCCCTGCTGCGGAGAGAGATCTACCCCCAATTCGTTGCTTGGAGAAGCAGCTGACCCTGAGGGAGTTGGAGGCGGTTGAGCGAAGGACTCGAGAAGGAAGATATTTAGGAAGAGAGAGTTGAAGGTATTTTGGCCCAAGGCCCCAGAGGGCCTTGTGGACAATGCAGAGGGTTTTGAACTTAATCCTCGCAGCCACTGGGAGCCAGTGTAGTGATTTCAGTCCGGAGAGATACGGTCCCTGGGCTTGAGGCCAAGGACAAGTCTTGCGGTCCTGTTCTGGATGAGTTGCAAAGGGCGGAGAGTAGAAGCAGGCAGATTTAGATAGAGGCTGTTGCAATAGTCCAGCTTCGAGAGAACCAGAGCTCTAGAGACAGTGAGCTTCTGGGGGAAGGAGAGGAAAGGAAGGATACCTCTGAGGAGGTGTAGCTGGTAGTGTGACTTCTTAGAGACATCGGATATGTGAGGTTTTTTGCCTTGCAGGTAGGAGCAGGAAGAGGACCAAGAGAGGCCGGCCAGAGAGCTGCAGGGAAGGAGGGAGTGGGTGTGCCGATGAGTAGAATCTCAGTCTTACTGGCATTAAGGCAGAGGTCATTTGCGGCACACCATTCCTGGATTGCAGAAAGACAGTCAGAGATGAGGGAAGGAGAAGAGGAGGCCGAGGGTAGCTGGAAAATGAGCTGGGTATCATCCGCATAGCACTGGAAGTTGGGGCAGAGAGCGGCAATGAGGTGGGCAAGAAGTGCCAGGTACTGGTTAAACAGCCAGGGAGAGAGGTTAGATCCCTGGGGGACACCACAGGTAGAGAAAAAGATATCAGAGAGGAAGGAACCCAGTTGGATCTGGGAGGGTCGATTGGAGAGGAAACAGGTCAGCCACGCCAGAGCCTGACCAGTGACCCCCAGGTTGTCACGGAGACGGTTGAGCAGGATGGTATGATTGACAGTATCAAAGGCAGAAGAGAGATCAAGCAGAATGAGAACACATGGAGTGTTAGAGTCAAGGTTCGAGAGCAGGTCCTCACGGATGTTCAGGAGAGCAGTTTCTGTGCTTCTGGCAGCTCTGAAGCCAGACTGGTGGTGGTGGAGACTACCAACAGATTCAGTATGGGGATTAACCTGGGAGATGGCCAGCCTCCCCAGGAGCTTTCCCAGGAAGGGAGTGATAGAGATTGGGCGATAGTTAGCCGGGCAGGAGGGGTCGGAAGAGGGTTTCTTAAGAAGGGGGTGCACAAGGGAGTGCTTGAGGGGGGATGGGAAGACTCCAGAGGCGAAGGAGTGGTTGCAGAAGTCAGCCAGGGCAGGAGCCAAGGAGTCGATGTGGTCCTTGATAGTTTTGGAGGAGCATGGGTAGACCTGTTTTGACGAGACTTTCATAGATCGGACTTGTCTTGAAACCTGGTCAGCAGAGAAAAGGGGAAAGGCAGAGAAAGGGGGAGGAGGGGTGGCTGCAGAATGGCCAGAGGAAGAGCAGGGAATAGAGGGGGGGAGGTGATAGGAGGAGAGTGAGGACAGGATGTCCTGAGTTTTTAAAATGAAGTGAGAGGCCAGTGCCGTGCAGAGGGCCTGGGAGGGGACAGGAGCGGTAGAGACTGCAGCAGGGTTGGCCAGCTCCTTGCAGATTTTTTAGTTCGGCCGAATTGTTAGATGCCGCAGAAATGCGGGCTTTGATAAGGGCTCTCTTCTTGGTGAGAACGGAGAGCCGGTATTGCCTTTGGAGCAGGCGGCAGGCCAGTTTGTCAGAGGATGCGCATGAAGCACGCCATTTCCTTTCTGCCACGCAGCACTTGCGTTTAATGGTGACGAGATCCGAGTCATACCAGTAGTTACATTTGGCTTTGGGCTTCAGGCGGATTCTCATGACAGGGGCAAGGATATCAAGAGCATCAGATATAGCAGAGTGAAAAGTGGAGAGGGCTGTGTCAGGATGGGAGTCAGCCGAAGGGGGGTAGGGGAGCGAGAAGGTGGCAGCGAAATCCTCAACTGACACGCGCTTCATGGGTCGGATGACCGAGAAGGAGGGTGGCAGTGATGAGGGTGGCTTTGCCTGTGGGGTAGGGAAGGTGAGGTGGGAGGATAGGAGAAAGTGATCACGCCAGGAGAGAGGAGTGGAGAGAGGGACAGAGAGGGGAAGGTCAGAAGAGATCAAAGCATCAAGAGTGTGCCCGGCAGAATCTGTCGGCCCAGACGGGAGAATAGAGAGTGAGAGAGAGTCACAGAGGTTGCGAAAGAGTCCAGAGGGGGGACAGGAGGCATCCAGGTGAATGTTGAAATCTCCAAGAAAGAGGAGTTGAGTGGTTGCGGACAGGAGTGTGGAGGAGAGTTCCGCCCACTCGGAGAGGAAGGAGGAAATTTGACCAGGTGGCCGATAGATAGTAGCCACGTTAAGGGAATGGCTAGGAGAGAGAGAGAGTCGGCAGACAAGGCATTCAAAAGAGGAGTAAGTCTGCGTAGGAGTGACAGTGGCAGGAATCCACTCAGGGAAGATAAGGGCCACACACCCCCAGCACGGTTGGGCCTGGGCACGGAGAGGATCTTGTAGCCGTCAGGTAGTAGTGTGTCAAAGCTGGTGACAGAGCTGTCCGTGAACCATGTCTCAGTGAGACCAAGGACGTCAAGGTCCGGTTCCTCAAGAAGGTGACAGATGTCAGAGGAATGTTTGACGGCAGAGCGAGAGTTAAGAGTGGCAATGTGGAGAAGGCTGCCAACCTTGAAGGATTTCCGGGGAGGGGTACAGATCAGAGGTACGCCCTGCGGAGGTGAAGGAGCACAAGTGGTTTGGAGGCAAGATAGCTGAGGACAGAGGAGGGGGGGACAGCAGGAGAGGAACGGAAGTTGATGAGGCGCGGGAAGCGTCTATCAAAGAGGTGAAGGTTGGCCTGAGGGCCTTGGACCAAGACGGTCCCATTAGCGTAGACATTAATAATGGCCTTAGAGGAGTGGAAGGAGGCCAAGAGGACATCCCAACGGGTGCCACCATTAATGGGAGAAGAGGAGAAAGGAGAGAGCACAGAGACCATATGAAGGGTCCATAGGTCAGGAGAAGGCACGAAAAAGAGGATGTCAGTGAGAGTTTCCTTGGAAGAGGCACTGGTGTAGGTGTCAGCGATAGGGAGGCCTGGGTTGGGGACCAGGATGTCCTTTTTAAACTTTTTCCTACCAGATTAAGTGAGGAGAGCAGGATAGTCAATGGAGAAGCAGTTAGAGAAGATAGGTGAGATAGAGAGCACCATGGAATAGGAGAGAGGGGGGAGAGACAGACAAGAGCAAGCAGACAGGGAGTGAGCAGCAAGCCCTAGTTACCACAATTCGGAACAACAGTGCACACAGTAATGCATATTAGGTAACCAGTGGAGAGGCCACCTAAGTTTGAGAATCCTGCGAGGGGAGAAAAAAGCCCAGGTTTACCACAAGTTGCAGAACACGATATGCAATTATATTGGTGGTACCATTACAGTCAATTAGCGCTGCTCAAATATGAGAATCCTAGAGAGGGAGGAAGAGGCCTAGGTATCACAGTCTGATAACAAGGCAGGCGGAATTTGCAAATAGAACAGCAGAGGATTACAGCTGGTGAGCGGAGGGAAAGGATGTGCAGGAGGTCAAGGGGAGGGGGCAGGCACCTGGCGTCCCCTGCGGACACCTGCAGACACAAACAGGAACCGCCCTTTGCCTGAGGGGCCCTTAGCCGTGGGGGCTGCAGGGCAGGGGGGCTGCCCAGGAGGGTCAGTTAAGAAGAGAGGGGTGGGGTTGGGGGGGTGGTGGGAGGGCAGACAGGCGGGAGGGAGGAGTGGACCAGGAAGTCGCTGCAGGGGTGGTGGGAGGGGGAAACCAACGTGCGCTCGGAGTGCAGAAGAAACAAAACAAAATAAGGCAGCAAACAAAGAAACAAAACCTCACAGGACCCCGAGCGTCGGATGGGGCCTGATTCTGCTACTGGACTGCCGGCGAGCTGCTCTCTCAACGCTGTGCTCTCAGAAGAGGCGAGCGGGGAGAGCAACCGTTGGGTAGTCCAGAGAGACTATCTGTGGCACCAATCAGAGGGGGGGTGGGCCTCCAGGGAGGCGGGAGGGAGGATGGCATACACAAAATGTTCTACCTCTCCATATTCTAAATAGTATATCAATGTTCATGTGCTAACTGTCCGAAATTGAAATTCAATATCAAAGTTGTACTGCTCCCTCAATAAAATCCTGTTTCAATTATCTCTCACTTAACTTCTCCAGCAATCTGTATCCTCTGTCTTTGCCTACAAGAGTGATCATGAATGTGACCATACATGTCCCACTTATAGCAGGTTAACCCATGTCACTCATATGTCTTTACCAGAATTCTAAATGAATTTCAGGGAGCCGTGCTTTCATTTCATTGTGCATTATTCTGGTTATTTGGTATACATGAATATGTTCTTCCAGGCTTATTGAATAGTAGCTGATCAAAAAATGAATATGTTTTTTAAGTAACATGGAGGAATTGGTAAGGAGCTACACTTGAGATGACAGAAGCTTCATAGTGTAAGACAAATTGTACACAATGGGAAGTTGAAATGTCTGCTGAGAACTAGTCGTATAGAACTAGATATGGTTACACAGACTATTGCTTTGATGGTATGGCAAAGTGACAACAAATAGCACCATATATGGATAATCTTACTTGACTGATGTGGCCTCTAGACACACAACGACACCGTTTTGTTGTTCTCTTTTTAATCCAATAATGAGTAATGAAACATTAAGTGCGACAAGGAAAATCCCTTATATTCCGATACATGCACTGAATCTCAACTTTTACAAAATGGTTTCCTGTGTGCAAGAAATAGGCACGATGTAATGTTCTACCTGGTTTCTAGCTGCTGGGGACATCATGGGACTTGTGCCTGGTGCTCTGATGCATGTCTGCATCCCATCCACCCTCACTGATACATCAGTCAGCTGAAAGGGTAATAACTGAGCAGGTGTCCAAGGAGAGACACTTCTGTGTCGAGAGTTGTTTGGTCCCTACTTTGCCCCTAGTTATGACTGCATATACAAATGAGAGATGTTTTAGCAACTCGTCCCCTTTTAAGTCCTTTCCCCCACCAACCCTCCCATGCAAAGACATGTATCTTTGTGGATAGCAGGGATGTCCAGCGGAGTGCTGACACTCAGCTTTGGCCAGCTTTGTCCAACAACGACTGTTGAATCCCCTCTTGACTGAACTGCAGCAGTTTCATATCACTCCACAGTATGGAATATTGCAAGCACTGTGGTGGTTAAGCCTCACCCACACTGTCCTGCTTGGTTGCTAAAGTCTCTTTTTACCCCTGAATGTCTTGGTTTAGTCTCTGCATTTCCTGTGGAAGCGGACATGGTGTGTGCGCCACACTGTGTGTAACAGCGTTCAGTCACCCACGGTGCGGTTTGCTGGATGATCTATGTTCCTGCCAGGCTGTAGGCGCAGAGAAGTCCTTGTTAGTTCCTGTTATGTCCTCATTAATCAATACTTTGTTAATAAATATGCAGGCACCATTGTATGTCCTTCTCTAACTTTATTCTTAATCTAACTGAACTTCCTACATGACAGCATTCTAGAAGTCCCTTTACCCATAACGTTCTATATTCCACTTAACCCAACATTGCCTACAGACCCCAGCAACAATAACAATACACAACAGTTCCTAAGGGGTGCACGGTCCTTACCTTTTCCGACTGACATCCGGGCATCTGGTCCTTGTGCCTCTGGCTTGCAATGCATGGAGAGGAGGCACAAGCGGCATGCAGAATACAGGGCCTAACTGTGGCCAGCTAAGGTAAATGGTAACATGACTGCTGCACAGGAGCCATGTAGTAATCTTCATGACGTTTCTATGTCACCAGCCGCGGTCACGTAGTGGAGCACGACACAGGTTGATAGGTGCCCCCTCTGACCTTCAGAATGCCTCTTCTTATATTTGTGTACCCTATTATGCTGTAACATGCATTTTGCTGCATTGTTGAATTGGTGTCTTAACAATTTTAATTGCTCCCACTTTTTAGGTTATTTGCAACAAAACAATAGAACGCGACTGAGTCCGAGAGAATGGGCAAGGGTAGTCAGCGGCAGTGAGGTACCATATCAGTCCTCCAGTAGAGCGCCACTGCGCTACAACGTGATCTCTGGCTTCACCCTCTCAACTGACACAGACATATGCCCCACAGGAACTAGCCCTCAGTGAAACCTGAGGCAGAGGGCGAGGGCAGTCAGAAGTAACTCACATCTACCGGGGATGTTCCTGGGGGATTTTACTGTGCAGCACTGTCGCTTAGTAGCTATTTATTGCCTAGAAAGGTAAGACCACACCAGCATGACATTTTAAGGGTTTTAATCCACTGTACCCATCTGTTGTTGTGATTCTGCTTTTTAAAACCTTGTCTTTGCCAATTTTATCTTACTAGTAAGCTGTTTTAAATTCCTTTAATATTGCAATGTTACTGTACTTCGTTACACTCTTTAGCACATTCCTTGCACAACATCCTATTTTTTTCCTCTGAATTTTTGCCTCATTTCAATGTAAGGTCTCTGGAGACGCTGAGGCCATTTAACTACTCATGAGACTTGCCCTAAGGATTGTGGTCGGATGGGACGGAATATGGTAGCCCCCTAAACCTTTTGGCTGTTCCGCACTGTATCTGGTGATTCAAGAATGCTAAGCGGAGGGCAGCGACCCACCTATCACCTCCTAATGGCACAAAGAGGGTGGCACAGCTAATGGCCCCCATAACGGAGGTCAATGTGTTTATTAACAAGATTGAGATCCCTGTATGGTTTGCGCGTATGGCCCAACTCGGGGTGCCGGGGGGCAATAGTCCATCTAAAGGCACCACAAAATCCAAGACGAATGCTCAAACTCAGCAAGCTAAAGTACCATTTACCAAGGCATCTAATTCACCTAAATTGCCAGGGAAATTCTATGACTGCAACCCTGTGGCAATCCGGAAACAATCTAATAAGGAGAGGGCAGCAATTACCTTTTCCCAGTGAAACTCTACATGTCAAAAAGATCTGGCACTGAAAATAATATTAATGTGCCAAATACAACTTTTCCATCTACAGAGCTAATGACTGATATTTGCATTATTGTTGAAAATACATTTCAGCCATTTGCGGACCGAGCCTTTCACCAGGGATGTAGTATGGGCCTGAAGTTCAGTCTAGTGATTGCTCAAATGAGCTAACCCACCCTTGCAATGGCAACAAAAACATCTCTGGTGGTAACTATGAAGGCCCTTTGCCAATAGAAAAGTGCAGTAACTGTAGTTACCATGAGTGATATTACCCAGCTGCGTAAATTGGCAAATTGTTTAAAGATTGAAGTGTCGTGTATGGGGAACGAACCAGTGCTGGGATACAAGTGCAGTGTCCCATTTGTGGGAGAAGGTGTAGGTTGTGCAAAATATATTGGTAGGCCTTTAGTGTTAGTATTTTACTGTTTGGTGCAGCAGTTTGCACACATATTATCTGCAGTTAACTTTGACATACATGTGAAGCATCATAAAGCCTTGCAACAATGCAATGAGGTTTTGGAATTCCAGGATAGAGCAGGAGCGATGTGTAGCAGTTTGCGTATTTTGCTATAGTGACTTATGTAGTGCTTTTAGGAGTATTGGAACAGGTAGTTGAAATAGGGTACAAGCAAGACAGTGAATCAGAGGGGAATTGCAGTCAACGTGAGGGCTATGTGCTGAGATAGCGAGAGTCTCACCATTTTCTATTAAGGGCCTAGTTGTAATCCATGTCCCTTTTGGTAGGAGAAGATGCCGACCCCATTTGAAGCTGAGTCTCTGTCCATTTTTAATTAGAAGAAAAGCATTTTTCTCCCTGTGAATGTTCAGACATCCAAGTACGAAGGAAGACACCCTGCGTGGTGGCTAATTGTATCAAGCCGTGCTTCTCACAGGAGCTTGGAACGGAATGTCGGGTCTGGCCTGGAGATTAGGGCTGCAGTAGAACAGGCCAGATCTATCAGAATGAATCAAGGTTTCTAGGGTGTCAAGTGGTCCAACTAGATTCCAGAGCAATACTGCCCACATCGAAAAGTGGTTGGCCCATTTGAATTACAGCTAACTGCAAAAACACGATAAAAACATACTTTTTCTAATTTGTTTTATTTAAAGAGCATATGGCTAACAAATAAGGCTTTTACACTAGAACATATAACCGTACAAATGTAAAAGTCAATCAACATGTAGATACAATAAGAATAGAAAACTGCTGCCGCATACAATCATTACGAGTTTGGAGGTAGCCATGGCGCTATTAGCGCCCCAGCTGCCTCCAAACCCAGGTGCGGTCTGACTGAATGGGGACTTACCGGGTCATTCCGACCTTGGAGGACCCGGTAAATCCCCATTCAGTAAATCATTCCCCATTCCCATTTGAGCCCCCATAGGGCTCAATGGGAATGGGGAAGGTGCTAATAACTGTGGGCCCGTTATTAGCTCCAAGGTCCCTTAACGGGACCCACAGAGAACGGCTGGTCAGACCAGCCATTCCTGCTGGGACCCGCTAAGGGACCTCGGAATAGGGCGGTAAGGGTTTACCGGCACCGGCATTCCTTACCGGTGCCTGTAAACCCTTACTGCCCAACTCGGAATGACCCCCATTATCATAACAAATAAGCAATACATAAAAGAACTACTTTAGAAAGTAATATGCTTCCATTATAAACATTACAAAAAACTAGCATTATACAAATTACAAAACTGGCATATAGAATTGTGACTATTCATGCAATCCTAGCAATTGGCATGCACTTTCCCAAATATAGTAATAATTAGGGATTCCGCCAAATAAATCATAGCCAAAAACTGGTCAGAGCCAATGATGTTCAGTCTCGTCACAAGGATCTCGTATCCCTTATGATAGTATTCAACCAAACCAGTGCATTTCGTCAGAATATGTCTAGTACTTTCAATATTGTTGCCACATCGTTGACATAATTGGTTCTCTTTGGGAATACACTTCCATATACCAGTATTTTCCAACAGAGGTAACATCTTCAATCTCAAATAGAGAATATAACATCTCAGGACAGAGCTACATATTTTAATAAGATAACTGCTAGGCTTATCAGTGTGAAAAGTGTTTTTGTAATTTCTAATGGCTCAATTGTGAGCAGGATATAAATATGTGAAATTCAGGCCTGAGGCAAGGTGCCCTAATCACGACATTCATGGGCAATTAAGTTACCAGGGAGATAAGGCAGGAGACGTGCTGGAGATGCACCATGTTCTGATGTGGGAGTAGCAGGAGGTGATGTCAATACATTTAACTGTGAGGTTGAGGGAGATATTTGTGCATGCCACAGGGTCTGGTATAATGAGAAGACCATTGTATTATCGAGCAGGGGTGACCTCGTTATTCAAACTCACTCCCTAATTGGGTCCTGTTGAGGGTATGCACATTATGAGATGAATAGGTATTGACCAATAGGAAATGTGAGATTATGTTGTAAAAGTCATATGCTAAGCTTATTTTAAGGAGAATTATCCAGAATGGCTAATTTCCCTGACCTACTGAGTCCCTCAGCAGCTTTGTTGGATTTCTAGGATTTATTTGTTTCATTTTTCACCTGGTAAGAATGTGAACCTTTTTTCCAACTCTTACATGTGTTTTGGTGTGTGTTTAACATTTTTGTGTTCATAGACTGTGGAGCCTCATCAACTCCATAGGCATCATCTTGTTACTGTGTGTCACACAGCACCTTTAGTTCAGTGACACAGGGTTGTCTTTTTCAGACTTCCCACTCTAAACTCCATTTTCTGGGACTGACTACTGTCCCCCAGAACATGTAAAGTTGCCATTGACTTTATTAGTCTTTTTAAATTCACAGAACAAGTACAAACTATTGTTCATAGAGTAGTATAGTTATCCCTTTTCGTCTGTCTCTCATGGAACATTATTTTGTTCCGCTTTCTTTAAGATTTGGCTGGTGGCAGTGGTAGGGTATTTCCTACCGCGGTCTATGAAAAAAATCCTTGGTACTGTTTTAGGCTAAGTTAGTAGCCTCGAACTTTAATCTGCTGGACCCCCTTTACTTCTATTTGGTTCTGGCTGGGTTTATTCGTAATTTATTTTTGTAAAGGTTTTTCTCGTGTTTTACTCTGCGTGCCAAACAGAAGCCCTCCTTAAGCACCTGAGAGTCTAGGTAGACAGGATGTGAGGGAGGGGTTTTAGGCCCCCTGCACAGGGTCTCCTTGGAGACCCAAGTCGCACTCTTGTTTGATTGGCTAGGGGACTGTCCTGCCAGGACAGCCACCCTGATGTGTGATTGACAGCCAGGCTGTGTGAATGGGGGAAAACTGCATAAAAAGTAGGTCTCTGCGACTTAGAAGGCAGAGTTGCCACTGGATCGAGAGATCCAAAGAGAAGCTGAAGGAAGAGGACTGCTGCAACTACTGAACCTCCCGGTGAAGCCCTGCTGCGGGTTTGAATCACCTAAACATCGATGACAGAGAAGATTTGCAAGGAATCTTCTTCCCTTGAGCTGGTGGGACCAACCAGTTCACCAAACACCAAGCAAGGCCTCCCTCCCCTGGTCGAATTTGCTGTGCATCGCTTGTTAGGGAGAATTCTCTGTTTAGGCTGAATTTCCCTACCTAGTGAGTCCCCCAGCAGCTTTGCTGGATTTCTGGGGTTTATTTTTTTCTCCTGCCAAGAGTGAGACTCTTTTAACCCTCACTCTTGGACATGTTGAACTGTGTGATCTTGGACAAACCTTGTGTTGAATGGGCTATGGGGTCTTTTACTCCATAGGGCCTCATGTATTTTTGTGATGTGGGTTACACAGCACCCTCTGTGCAGTAACCCAGGGGTGTCCTAGGGACTCCCCAACATAGACTCCATACCCTGGGACTGACTACTGTCTCCCAGGGCATGTAAAGTCACAAAAGGCTTTATTAGTCTTGAATCCTGAACAGAACCAGTACAAACCATCATATTGTGGACGTACTGGCTGGGGCAATTCGATTGCCCCAGGGTCTGTTAGTCGAGGGGGCACGTCTCCGTCCCCCCTGATCGAGTTTTGGCTGGTGGCAGTGGAAACTACTTTTTATATTCGACCGCGAATATTTCCCTATGGGATTTCCCATTGTTTTAGGCTAACACATTTAATTATTTATTTACGGTAGCCTTAAACATACCGCCGGTTTATATATTTATTATTATAACTCCGGTCGGGTTATTTTGCCAAAACTTGATCCTAAAATGGCGTTGGTATTCACCTCTGTAATTCTGACCCAAAGTGGAGCCCTTTGTCCCACTTTTGGCGGGCTTCTCCACAGAAGCCCTCCAAAGTGGTGCCACTCTGTCTGGGGTACTTAGGAGGGGTGGAGGGGAATTTAGGCACCCTGGACTGAGTTACCTTGGTAACTCAAGTCGCACTCCATCCTGATTGGCCCAAGTGGTGAGCCGCCCGGCTCACCACTTAGCATGTTTGAGTGACAGCTAGGCTGGGTGAATGGGGGTTTGCTGCATAAAAGCAGGGCTTTGGGGACTGGAACTTCAGAAGTCGCCACAGGACCAAGAATCCGACGAGGGAAGAGCTGAGCCGACCTGCTTCGACGACACCAACCGGTGGAGCCCTGCTGAACCGTCTCACCACTTTTCCCAACGACCGAGGAGAGCTCTTAACGGAGTGGCTCCTTCCTTTGACTGGTGGGGACAACCAGTCTTCGCCTTCTTTCCGCTTCTTTGGAGTTTCTCGTGGCCGCCTTGCCTGTGCCAAGCACCCCGGCAACCGGAATACCACACTTTACTCCCATACCGCGAAAGTCGGTACAACCCTTTAACCGGAGGACTCCGCGGCTGGTTTCTTCCCGGGCAGTGCTACGACCTTTCTCTTCTGCTCTTCAGCGAGATATTCTTCTCCCCTGACCGACGTCGAGCCTTGCTGTCACTGCCTGGAACAACTGCCCCCGCTGGAGGATCCTTTCCGTTTGAGGTACTGTGTTCCGCCTGGCTTCCCTGGCCACCGACTGTACGGGGTAGATTTAGTCCCCGGCTTTCGACCCTAGGAGTGCCTGGGACACTTTGGCTAAACTTTCTGAGCCACTCTAAACTCTTTCTGACTATTTGCAAGACTTTGAATCCCTAACGAACAGTGTGATCTTGGGCACATTTTCGCTCCGGCTGCTCTAAGAGTGGGCCCTGCCTAGTGACTTTTGCTCACCTGTGACTTTGTTCTTCTTTAAGCCTATTGCAAGTGTTCTGGACCTTAGAGTGGTGTGTTTAACCTATTTCTGCTTTTTCTCTCCCTTTCTTGGAAACTACTAGAGTGTCATCTAACGTTACGCACTCACCTCTGTTTTAATTAAGTGGTGTTAACCTAGAGTTGTCTAGATAGGAGAAAGGATTGAATCTACTTTTCGTTATAACTGTGTGGAAGTGATTTTTACCATATTCTTTGCTAGAGTGCTTTTACTTATGTGTGTTTTTAAATAAATAACTATATTCGTTTGAAACCAAGCTCTGGTCAGTGTTTGCTTGTGCTATTGTGTTTTGGTACCTATTGTGTATACTTTGCATACTGCCTAACTCTTCTTGAGAGAAGTCTGACTGCTCAGCCACAGCTACCAGGTAAATCTGGGTGGTACAGACTGCTACCAAAGGGGTTTACTGCTCTACCTGTAGTCTTAAATCTTTTGCAGTGTTCCCCAAGGGAACTGCACAGGTTTCTGCCTAACACTGGTGTACAGCGGTGGGATTTGTATTGAGTATACATTTTAGTGTGCTTTAGATACCTTAGTGCAACTAACCACAAAGCTTAGCACTAGAAAAGTAAAACCTCTAACATGTCAGTTATAGAAAGCTATAGT
This sequence comes from Ambystoma mexicanum, assembly GCF_040938575.1. NCBI lineage: Eukaryota > Metazoa > Chordata > Amphibia > Caudata > Ambystomatidae > Ambystoma > Ambystoma mexicanum. The sequence goes on from NC_090931.1 coordinate 1,368,658,123, forward strand.
CAAGAGTCCCTGGCAGCCAAAACTGCTGATTGTTTAAGAGTGCTCTGTAAACATAAGGATCTCATGACTAAGGGCAAGAAAATGGAGCTGATTGAAAGATTGTTAGCTAACCAAAGTCTGGGTGATGGTTCAGAGGAACCTACCACTCCAGCAACTGTAGATGACAGTATTGAAGTTAACATGGATCAAAATGTTGATAATTCTGAGGAAGAGTCAGAAGAGGAGGGTGAGGCTGTTGTGACTGTCCCCCCTAGGCCTCTGCCTGCTCTACCTGCTGTACCTACTGGGCCCTTACCAGGCCCCACATTTAGTCCTCAGTACTTTGAACTCGAGAAAATGAAACTAGAATTGGAGTATAAGAAACTTAATGCTCAAACTGACAAAGAACTAAGGCTAAGGGAAATGGAGCTCAAGTATGAGCTAGAATTGAAGAAATTGTCTGTCGAAAATGCTTCTCTCTCTGGCTCCTCTAGAAGTTCCAGTCCTAAAAGACCCCGGATGCCTAAAGAATTGGTTGGTATGTATGAGCCTAAGTTGGATGTGTTGGATTGGTTGTCTCTGTTTGAATATAATCATGGGCTCCAGAACATCACAGGAAATGACTTACTCACCTGGTTGTTCTCTAGGCTTCCCCCTGTTGCAACTGATGTGGTAATGGAGATGGGGGAGGAGGATAAGAAGGATTATGAATGTGTGAAACTAGCTTTGATAGCTAGGTTTGGGAAGACCCCTTCCCAGTATCTTAAGAGGTTTAGAAGCCTCAAAAAGCATGATGGTACCCCTTGGGCTACCTGGGTGAGTGAAGGGTTGAAAAACTTAGAGGGATGGATTAAGGGTTACAAGGTGAACACTTATGAAGGTATGAAGAATGTGTTTATGTTGGAGACTATTTATGATGCCTGCTCTCCTGAGCTCAGACAGCACTTGGCTGATTCCAAGGAATTAGATTCCCGGAAGCTGGCTAAGGCTGCTGACTTGTGGGTTGCCAACAGGGCCACTCACAAGGATTCTGGGGTAACTCAGAAAAAGGATGGGGAGAAACAGCCTAAAAAGGACTCCAAAGAGAATTCTAATAGTACAAATTCCAAAGAGGGCCCCAAACAAAACTATAAGGGTAAGCCACAAGGGAAACCGAATCAGGCTAGTGTACCTTCTGGTCCAAGACCAGAAGGAGGTCAGAACAAGCCTCCATTCCAGCGAGCCTTTGGCTCATGCTTTGTTTGTAAGGCTACTGACCATGTGAAAGGAGATCCCAGATGTAAGGGTAAACCTTCAGGGGTCCAACTTGCCTCCTTAGCCTTCGCTCCAGAAGAGGAAGTACACATGGCAAGTGGAAACTTTCTATTACTGGCTGATGAACCCACTGGAGTCTCAGCTAGTGTTTCTTTAGTCTCTCTGGGGTTGTGGGAACAACAGAATTTAGATGTGTATAACTCTATCCCAGATAATACTAAAGAGTATTATAAGGACAGTGTCCAGGTGAATGGTCAGGAGACTCCTGCCATTAGGGACACTGGAGCCAGCATAACTGTGGTGGATGAATCATTTTTCAAGGCAGAGGATGTTGCTAAGGCACCCAAATGCCTCACCAAGTTAGCTGGTGGGCCTGTGCAGATGTGTCCCCAGTTACCCGTTCTCATCCAATGTAATGATATGGCTGTAAAAATACCTGTCAGTGTACAATGTGAAGTGCCAGGTAGGGTTCTGTTGGGTAATGACCTCAAAGCTCTTGGAGTTGTATCTCATACCCCCAGACCCCCTAGCAAAAGGTTACAGGAGCTCACAAAACCTGCAAGAGAGAAAACCCTGCGAGGGTTATCTCAGGAGATGATGACAGAAATCACTCCTCTCCCACTGGAGCAACTTACTGCAGTAACAACCAGATCAGGAGCAAAGGGGCAACCCAAGACTCCTAGGAAAAAGCCAGCAGCAAGCACTCCAGTGCTTCCAACAAGGACTTCCCCGAGGTTGTCCAAAGTTACACCTGTAACTCCACCTCCAGCTGAGGCTGAGAGGGAGGTACAACCCTGTGTGGTTGAACTAGACTCTGAAGAAGAGCTAGAAGGAGGCCCAAACCTTATTGGTGATTTGGACCCTGAGGACCATCCTGAGCTGCAGTCTTTACTGGCAGAAGGTGGACCTAGCAGGGCCGCCTTTCGTAAGGGACAGAGAGAATGTCCAACTCTGGAAGGTCTCCGCCACCAGGCAGCTTCTCAGGCTGATGGGCAAGAGCCTGGGAAGTATAGGTTACACTGGGAAGATGGCCTCTTCTATAGTGAACCGACTGAGTCTGAACCTGGAGACTACAAGCGCCTTGTAGTCCCTCAAGAGAACAGACAACAGTTCTTACAACTGGCCCATGAGATACCTTTGGCTGGTCACTTGAGTTTCAAGAAGACCAAGGAAAGGCTCTCACTCTACTTCTATTGGCCAAAGATGGGGGCTGAAGTAGATAGATATTGTAAGAGCTGCCATACCTGCCAGACTTCTGGTAAGGTTGGGTCCAAGAATGTGGCACCTTTAGTGCCTCTCCCAGTTGTGGGAGTCCCATTTGAGAGAGTAGGGATTGACATAGTTGGTCCCCTTGATCCTCCAACCTCCTCAGGCAACAGGTTTATCCTTGTTGTAGTAGACCATGCTACTAGGTACCCTGAGGCAATTCCTATGAGGACTGTTACAGCGCCGGCTGTGGCTAAGGCCCTCCTTGGTATTTTTACCAGGGTTGGGTTTCCTAAGGAAGTAATCTCTGACAGGGGGTCAAACTTTATGTCCCACTACATGAAAGCCATGTGGAAAACCTGTGGAGTTACTTACAAGTTCTCAACAGCATACCACCCTCAGACAAACGGGTTGGTTGAAAGGTTCAACAGAACCATGAAGAGCATGATAGGTGCTTTAGAGGAACCCCTTAAGAAAAAGTGGGACCTTCTACTGCCATGCCTTCTCTTTGCTTATAGAGAAGTCCCTCAGGAGGGAGTAGGTTATTCTCCCTTTGAGCTTCTCTATGGCCATCCGGTCAGAGGTCCATTGGCCCTGATTAAGGAGGGATTGGAAGGTGCTCCTCCCCTCAAGCCAGTCAGAGTGACTGACTATGTGATAGGTCTCCGGAGGAGAATGTCACACATGATGGCAGAAGCAAGTGACAACTTGAAAGCTGGTCAAGCTCTGGTCAAGCATTGGCACGACCAAAAGGCTAACATGGTTGAGTTTACTCAAGACCAGCTAGTTCTCGTTATGCTCCCAACAAGGCAGAGGGCCTTGCAAGACAAATGGATGGGACCCTTCAAGATTGTGGGAAAACTTGGAGAGGTCAACTATCTGGTGGATCTGGGCAGACCCAGGGAAGCTCCTAGAGTCTTCCACACCAACAGACTAAAAGCATACATCTCCAGACCTGACGTAGGAGCCTTGCTTCTAGCTTCAGCTGCAGAGGAAGAAGAGAGTGAATCTCTCCCTGATCTCCTCAGAGGTGTGCCTTTAGATGAAAAAGTCGAAGGAGTCAATCTCTCTTCAGACCTGACACCTGAGCAACAAGAGGAGTGCAAAGCTACGTTAAACCAGTTTGCCTCCCTGTTCTCACTGTCACCAGGCTTGACCCCTTGGGGCCAGCATGATATACTCACTGGTGACTGTCTGCCAGTCAAAAGCAGAGGATACAGAATGTCAGAACATATCAGAACCCACATCAAAGGAGAGGTCAAGAAGATGCTTGATCTCGGGGTAATAGAGCCCTCTACTAGCCCATGGTCTAGCCCAGTTGTGTTAGTACCAAAGGCAGGATCCAAGGATTTGAGATTCTGTGTGGACTATAGAGCTCTAAATGCAGTCACCAAGACTGATGCCCACCCTTTGCCCAGGACAGATGAGTTGGTGGATAAACTTGGTGCAGCCAAGTACCTCAGCACATTTGACCTTACGTCAGGCTATTGGCAAATAGCCCTGACAGACCATGCCAAGGAGAAAACTGCATTTTCAACCCCAGTTGGCTTGTACCAGTTTAAGGTCATGCCTTTTGGATTAAAAAATGCACCTGCCACTTTCCAACGGATGGTGAACCAGGTTCTGGCTGGGATGGAAGATTTCTGCATGGCATACTTGGATGACATTGCAGTCTTCAGCCACTCCTGGGAGGAACATGTGAACCACTTAGGACATGTGTTGCAGGCCCTTGAACAGGCCCATTTGACAATCAAAGCCAGTAAGTGCCAGATTGGTCAAAGTAAAGTGGTCTACCTTGGACATGAGGTAGGAGGTGGAGAAATAAGGCCTTTGCTCAGCAAGATTGAAGCTGTGCAAAATTGGACAACACCAACTACTCAAACCCAAGTGAGAGCCTTCCTAGGCCTCACTGGGTATTACAGGAATTTCATTGAGAACTATGGGACCATAGCTTCTCCACTGAATGTAATCTCCTCTCCTAAATTCCCTAAAAAGGTAAAATGGAATGAGGAGTGCAATCAGGCCTTTGAAAAACTGAAGAGAGCTCTTTGCCAAGCTCCAGTATTGAGAGCTCCTGACTACCACCAAACTTTCATTGTACAAACTGATGCTTCCAATGTAGGTATAGGTGCAGTTCTAAGCCAACTGGATGAGAAGGGTAGGGAGCACCCCATTTGCTTCATCAGTAGGAAACTGAAGGATCCTGAGACAAGGTGGGCAACTATCGAAAGAGAATGCTTTGCTATTGTGTGGGCACTGAAGAAGTTTAGGCCATACTTGTATGGTTCTACTTTTGTTATTCAGACTGACCACCAACCCTTGAGATGGTTAATGCAAATGAAAGGGGAAAATCCAAAACTATTGAGATGGTCAATCTGCCTGCAAGGGTTCGATTTCACCATTGAGCACAGGTCAGGGTGTCACCATCAAAATGCTGATGGACTCTCTAGGATGTATATCATCGACTAGAGGTATGAGGTTCATCCAGGAGTGGATTAAATCCTCCTGTCCCTTAGTCTGGGGGGGGCGAGTGTTAGGGAGAATTCTCTGTTTAGGCTGAATTTCCCTACCTAGTGAGTCCCCCAGCAGCTTTGCTGGATTTCTGGGGTTTATTTTTTTCTCCTGCCAAGAGTGAGACTCTTTTAACCCTCACTCTTGGACATGTTGAACTGTGTGATCTTGGACAAACCTTGTGTTGAATGGGCTATGGGGTCTTTTACTCCATAGGGCCTCATGTATTTTTGTGATGTGGGTTACACAGCACCCTCTGTGCAGTAACCCAGGGGTGTCCTAGGGACTCCCCAACATAGACTCCATACCCTGGGACTGACTACTGTCTCCCAGGGCATGTAAAGTCACAAAAGGCTTTATTAGTCTTGAATCCTGAACAGAACCAGTACAAACCATCATATTGTGGACGTACTGGCTGGGGCAATTCGATTGCCCCAGGGTCTGTTAGTCGAGGGGGCACGTCTCCGTCCCCCCTGATCGAGTTTTGGCTGGTGGCAGTGGAAACTACTTTTTATATTCGACCGCGAATATTTCCCTATGGGATTTCCCATTGTTTTAGGCTAACACATTTAATTATTTATTTACGGTAGCCTTAAACATACCGCCGGTTTATATATTTATTATTATAACTCCGGTCGGGTTATTTTGCCAAAACTTGATCCTAAAATGGCGTTGGTATTCACCTCTGTAATTCTGACCCAAAGTGGAGCCCTTTGTCCCACTTTTGGCGGGCTTCTCCACAGAAGCCCTCCAAAGTGGTGCCACTCTGTCTGGGGTACTTAGGAGCGGTGGAGGGGAATTTAGGCACCCTGGACTGAGTTACCTTGGTAACTCAAGTCGCACTCCATCCTGATTGGCCCAAGTGGTGAGCCGCCCGGCTCACCACTTAGCATGTTTGAGTGACAGCTAGGCTGGGTGAATGGGGGTTTGCTGCATAAAAGCAGGGCTTTGGGGACTGGAACTTCAGAAGTCGCCACAGGACCAAGAATCCGACGAGGGAAGAGCTGAGCCGACCTGCTTCGACGACACCAACCGGTGGAGCCCTGCTGAACCGTCTCACCACTTTTCCCAACGACCGAGGAGAGCTCTTAACGGAGTGGCTCCTTCCTTTGACTGGTGGGGACAACCAGTTTTCGCCTTCTTTCCGCTTCTTTGGAGTTTCTCGTGGCCGCCTTGCCTGTGCCAAGCACCCCGGCAACCGGAATACCACACTTTACTCCCATACCGCGAAAGTCGGTACAACCCTTTAACCGGAGGACTCCGCGGCTGGTTTCTTCCCGGGCAGTGCTACGACCTTTCTCTTCTGCTCTTCAGCGAGATATTCTTCTCCCCTGACCGACGTCGAGCCTTGCTGTCACTGCCTGGAACAACTGCCCCCGCTGGAGGATCCTTTCCGTTTGAGGTACTGTGTTCCGCCTGGCTTCCCTGGCCACCGACTGTACGGGGTAGATTTAGTCCCCGGCTTTCGACCCTAGGAGTGCCTGGGACACTTTGGCTAAACTTTCTGAGCCACTCTAAACTCTTTCTGACTATTTGCAAGACTTTGAATCCCTAACGAACAGTGTGATCTTGGGCACATTTTCGCTCCGGCTGCTCTAAGAGTGGGCCCTGCCTAGTGACTTTTGCTCACCTGTGACTTTGTTCTTCTTTAAGCCTATTGCAAGTGTTCTGGACCTTAGAGTGGTGTGTTTAACCTATTTCTGCTTTTTCTCTCCCTTTCTTGGAAACTACTAGAGTGTCATCTAACGTTACGCACTCACCTCTGTTTTAATTAAGTGGTGTTAACCTAGAGTTGTCTAGATAGGAGAAAGGATTGAATCTACTTTTCGTTATAACTGTGTGGAAGTGATTTTTACCATATTCTTTGCTAGAGTGCTTTTACTTATGTGTGTTTTTAAATAAATAACTATATTCGTTTGAAACCAAGCTCTGGTCAGTGTTTGCTTGTGCTATTGTGTTTTGGTACCTATTGTGTATACTTTGCATACTGCCTAACTCTTCTTGAGAGAAGTCTGACTGCTCAGCCACAGCTACCAGGTAAATCTGGGTGGTACAGACTGCTACCAAAGGGGTTTACTGCTCTACCTGTAGTCTTAAATCTTTTGCAGTGTTCCCCAAGGGAACTGCACAGGTTTCTGCCTAACATCGCTGCAGTGAACCAGATAGCCAGCAGGACCGGACCCTGTTTGGGTTTTAAGGAGTGCACCTTTTTAATTTGCTGCTGGTTTCTTCCCTGGGCAGTGCAGGACCCTCCAATCTTCCTCCTTCTTGTCAGTCTGAAAGTCGCTTCACGAACTGTGAGCCTGCAGGATCTGTCAGGAACTTCTGCCTCAGCTACAGCATTCTTCTTCTTCTAAGGTACTATTCAATCCTGGTTGGTCGTTCTGTCCGACCGCGGTGAAAGTGTTTTAAATCTTTTGCCAATCTGAGGGCTTGTCCTTCTCTACTCTTTTAAATAACTTTTCTTCCGACCAACTTGGTTTCGAACTCTTGGCAAAAACTTAACTGCAAACTACTCTGAACTGTGTGATCCTCTGCAAAGACTCTGAACAATTAACATTGGCCCAGTCCTAGTGATTAGTATCCTCATTGTAGTAATCCTTTTCTAAATTGCCCTGCCTACTTACTTGTTGGTGCTGCTTAATTTTGTATAACCTTGTCTTTCCCTCCCTTTTTAAATTACTGGAGTGCCATTTTGCTCACACTTCATTTTGAACTTAACTTGTCCAGAATTCATTAGGTGTTGTTTAGTATATTAAGATTGTGATTTTCTGTTGCTTTACTTAGTGAACGGTTTTACAAATGATTGTATAAATAAATGTATATTCTTTTACTCAGAAACCTAGAGTCATTATGTGTTTGAACCATAGCAACTACTGTCCTTTGTGTAACTTCTGATACTGTTCACTTTACTCTTGAGATAAGCCTGGCTGCTCAGCCATCGCTACCACTTTACTGTGTTGTTCAGGTTTGTACCAAAGTTGAATTTGTACTGTCACTTGTAGCCTTAATTGTGTGTGGTGTTCCAAAAGGGTACTGCATATGATTCTGCCTAACACTGGTGGCAGTGGTGGGATAAAGTATAGTGATTACACTTAGAGTGCTGCTATTACCTTGGATCATCTAACCACAAGGCTAAACATATGATTCTGCCTAACACTTATGTTCATTGTGGTTCCCGCTATACAAGATGAACCTGGACTAGCTCAGTCAAGTTCTTAGATGTGTTTTTCTGTTCCACATGAGTGACAGAAACTCCTGGCCATATTTGCATGTGATAAACTTGTTTTTTTCTCGTAGAAGGAGCACTGCTTATTGGACCCCCTTGGATTTGATTTTATCAATGGGGTTTTGGATCCGTGCCTACAGTAGGAAATTTAGAGCAAGTTTTTAACTTCTGTTATGTCCACGCTACCGCGCCTGTAAAATCTGAGGATCGGACACTCTGCGGCAAAGCCTGTGCATGACAAGGCTGCAGTGTTGAGCAGGTGTATGGCAATGAAGGGGTCTGTAGCGTAGACAGTGAGAGTGGATGATTCACCCTCCTGTCTGCATCTGCCAGGTAAGAAGTGGGGGTGTTGCTTACCTGCCCTGCACATCTTAGCCCTTCTGATGGCACCACATCCCTGATTGTGTTCCTCCCCTCCCCTGCATCCTACTCCTCTCCCCTTACCACCCTGCTTGGTACTACCCTTCCCCTGTGAATCTTCCCTTGCTGTCCCCCCCAACGTTCCTTAGTTCCCCCTCTCACCCATCCTTCCTGTACCCCATGCGCCCTTCGATGCTGTTCACGTACCCATCCTCACCCCTCTATCCCTGCCTGTTGTGCGTCCGCCCTCACCACCCCCATCCAAACACTGCCCGTGCTTCGCCTCCCTTATCTGCGTGGCCCCTTGCAATCAACCTTTGCGTTGCCTCTGCGCGTCCCTTGACTTCCGTGACCTCTCGCAATATTCAATCGCCTGCACCCCCCTGCCTTTTCCACCGCTGACTTTGCACGCATCTCTCACTTGCGTGGTCCATCGCAATCACGATTGCATGTGCTCTAGCACCCTCTCCATCCTTGTCCACACCCACACTAGTGCATTCCTCTGAAATTCCGTGAGCGTCATGCATCTTATCGCCTTCCATCCTCAGCCTCTCACACACGTTCCTGACCGCTTGGCCCCTCGCAACTCCAGACCATGTGTGCCTCACGCCCCCTTCTTAAAACTCCTGTGCCCCCTTGCACTTCCTCATTGACTGTCTTGTTTGCATTGTATTGCTCTGTGTTCTGTTGTATTCATCCCTCCTCTAGGTTATCATTTGTCAACTGCCCTTGCTCTTTGTATACTATTCTTGTACTGCATTGTATTGCTTTGTTTTCTGTCATTTTCTGCCCTCCTTTAGGTTATCATTTGTCGACTTCTCTGCTCTTTGTATTTTGTACTGTTTTGTTTTTGTGTTTTCCCTCACTGACTGCCCTGTTTTGCATTGTTTTGCTTTGCATTCTGCTGCACTCTTCACTCGTCTAGGTTACATTTGGTGATTGCTTTGTCCTTGTGTATGCTGTTCTTTGTGCTGCTATGCTCCATCATCCTCTAGGTTCTCTTAGCTACTGCTCTGTTCTTGATTTACTTACTGGACTGCCTTGTTTCTGCCTGCTCTTCCATTTTAGCCCTCATCTACTTAGTTAATTTGTCTACTATTGTCTGGCCCCTTTCTGTCTCATTTGCTTACTCCCCTTCTTTGTTCCTCCCCTGTCTCCCCCCTTCCTCTCCTCTCCACCCATCTTCATCTCTCCTCTTCCCCCACCTGCTCTATGGTGCTCTCTGTTTCTCCTATCTTCTCAAACTGCTTCTCTATCGAGTATCCTGCTCTTTTCACTAAGTCTGGTAGGAAGAAGTTCCAAAAGGATATCCTGGTCACCAACCCAGGCTCCCTATCACTGATACCTGATACCTGTAACAATGCTTCCTCCAGACAGACCCTCACCGACATCCTCTTTGTCATTCCCTCGCCAGACCTATGGACTCTTCACATGGTCTCTGTGTTCTCTCCTTTCTCTTCTTCTATAATTAATGGTGGCACCCGGTGGGAGGCCCTCCTGGACCCTTCCACTCCTCTAAGGTCATCATTAATGTTTACCTGAATGGCACCATCTTGGTCCAAGGCCCTCAGGATGCCAACATTCTCCTCTTTGATAGAAGCTTCCCATGCCTCATCAATTTCCTTTCTTCTCCTGCTGTCCCTTCTCTCCCTTCCACAACTTCCTGGCCTCCCCCTCTGCCTCCTCCTTGGCTACCTCGCCCTCTCCTTCCATCTCTTCCGCCCCCCTTGAGCTCCTACTGCACCTCCGCAGGGCGTACCTCTGATTTGTACCCCTCCCCAGAAGTCTTTTAAGGTTGGCAACCTTCTCCATATTGCCATTTTCAACTCTCCCTCAGCTGCCAAACACTCCTCTGACATCTGCTGCCTCCTGGAAGAACTTGACCTTGATGTCCCGGTCTCACTGAGACATGGTTCATGGCCAGCTCTGTCACAAGCTTTGACACTCTCCTCCCTGATGGCTACAAGATTCTCTCCGTGCCCAGATTCAAAGGTTCTCGAGGGTGTGTAGCCTTGATCTTCCCGGAGTGGATGTCTGCCTCTGTCATTCCCATGCAGGCCCACTCTTCTTTTGAATGCCTCATTTGCAGGCTCTCTCTCTTGGCCACTCTCTTACCACGGATACTATCTATCGGCCGCCTGGTCAGATCACCTCCTTCCTCTCTGAGTGGGTAGACTTCTCCTCCTCCCTCCTGGCCTTGAGCACTCAACTCCTCCTTCTTGGGGACTTCACACCTGGATGTTTCCTGTCCCTCCTCTGGACTCTTTTACGACCTCTGTGACTATTTCTCTCTCTTTCTATTGTCCCCTCTGGACCAATTAACTCTGCAGGGCACACTTCTGATGTTCTGATCTCCTCAGACTTCCCCTTCTCTCTCCCTTTGACTACTCCTCTACCCTGGAGTGATCACTTTCTCCTCTCCTCCCAGTCTCCCTCTCTACTCCTCAGGCCAAGCCAACTCAAGCACTGCCACCTACCTCTGACCCATGAAGAGTGTGTCAGTTGAGGCTTTCACCACCACTTTCTATCTGCTTCCTCCACTTGGGCTGACTCACATCCTGACACAGCCCTCTCCATGCTCCACTCTTCTATCTCTGATACTCTTGGTGTTCTTACCCTTGTCATGAGGATCCGTTTGAAGCCCAAAAGCCAAGTGCAACTCCTGGTACAACTCAGATCGTATCACTCTTAAACACAAGTGCAGGGTGGCTGAGAGGAAACGGCTAGATTTTTGTGCACCCTCTGACAAACTGGCCTGCCGCATGCTCCAAAGTCAATATTGGCTCTCTATCCGCACTATGAAGAGAACCCACATCCAAGCCTGCGTCTCTGCAGCATCTAACAAATTGACTGAACTCTTTAAAATCTGCAAGGAGCTGGCCAATTCTGCTCCAGTATCTACCTCTCCTGTCCCCTCCCAAGCCCCCTGCTCAGCCCTGGCTTCTCATTTCATCTCTAAAACTCAGGACATGCTGTCCACCCTCTCTTCCTCTGCTCCTCCCTTTTCTACTATCCCCTCTACTTCCAGCACCCCTGCGGCTACATCTCCTTCCTCTTTCTCTGCCTTTCCTTTGTTCTCCTGTTTGGAGGTTTGTAGACAAGTCTGATCTATGAAAGTCTTGTCAAAACCGGTTCTTCCCTGTTCTTTCAAAACCATCAAGGACCACATTGACTCCCTCGCTCATGCCCTGGCTGACTTCTGCAACCACTCCTTTACCACTAGAGCTTTCCCTTCCCCCCTGAAGCACTCTCTTGTTGATATCCATTACTCCTTTCCTAGGCAGACTCCTGGAAAAGCTGCCCATCTCCCAGCTTAATCTTCACACTGAATCTGTTGGTTATCTCCATGAAGATCAGTCTGGCTTCAGATCTGCCAGAAGCAGTAAAACTGCTTTCTTGAACATCCTTGAAGACCTGTTCTCTAATCTTGATTTTAATCTCCCCTCTGTCCTCATCCTACTCGATCTCTTGTCTGCCTTTGACATGGTCAACCATTCCATCCTGCTCAATCGTCTCTGAGATCACTGATCAGGCCCTGGCCTGGCTGACCTCTTTCCTTTCTGATTGACCCTCTCAGGTCCAACTTGGGTCCTTCCTTTCCTATATCTCACTCTCTACCTGTGGTGTTCTCCAGGTGTCTAACCTCTCTTCATGGCTGTTCAACCAATACCTGGCACCTCTCACCCATCGCATTGCCGCTCTCTGCTCCAACTTTCAGTCCTATGCACATGACACTAAGATCATTTTCCAGCTCCCCCATTCACCTCTTCTCTCCTTCTCTCATCTCTGACTGTCTGTCTGCTATTATTAGTGTGCCACCAACAATCTCTGTCTTAATGCCAGTAAAACAGATATTCTCCTCATCAGCACACCTGCACCCTCCTTTCCTGTCACTCTCTGGCCGGCCTCCCTTGGCCTTCTTCCTTCTACCACCTGTGAGGCTAAGAACCTTGGGGTCATCTTCGACTCCACACTCTCCTTTTCTCCTCACATCTCTGATGTCTCCAAGAACTCAAACTACCAGCTGCACCTCCACAGAGGTATTCCTCCTTTCCTCTCATTCTCCAGGAGCTCTCTGTCTCCAGAGCTCTGGTTCTCTCTAGGCTGGACTACTGCAACAGCCTCTTTCTAAATCTGCTTGCTTCTACTCTCTAACCTCTGCAACTAATCCAGAAACAGGACTGTGAGACTTGTCCTTGGCCTCAAGCCCAGGGATCGTATCTTTACAGCACTGAAGTCTCTTCATTGGCTCCCAGTGGCTGCGAGGATTACATTCAATACCCTCTGCTTTGTCCACAAGGCCTTCTGTGGCCTTGGTTCTCAATACCACCAGCTCTCTCTTCATAAATACCTTCCTACTTAAGATCTTCGCTCCTTCACCTCCAACCCTCTCAGGGTCACTCGCTTCTCCTAGAAACAAGTTGGTGGTAGATCTATTTCCTCTGCTGGGTCCTCCCTCTGGAACAGCCTCCCTGGCTCTCTGAAACTTGAAGAGAACCTTCTCTGGTTCTGGAAGCACCTCAAGACGTTGATCTTTGCTTCTGCCTTTATCTCTTCCTCTCCCCTGCTGATTCCTGCCTGATACTGCGCTGGTCCCCTGGCTACCCTCTGATTTCGGGCCCAGGTTCCTGCCCACCCAGTTGCACTGCCTCCCAGCAACCCTTGACCTTGGGTATGTATCTATAACCCTACAGCCTGCACTTTCGGACACCTGCTGTCTTCACTTACCCTTGCACCTGCCACTTGTGGCCACACTTCTTGTTATTGTTGATCCCATGTACACCACTTCCCCCTGTGACATTTCCCCTCCCCCTTTCCCTGCACTTGCGCAATCTCAATGTTCACCTGGCCTAGTAAGATTGTTGTCTCTGTCTTCCCTTGTTTCCCCCTTTATTGCCATGTCATGCCTTGAAATACTTGTGTATAGGTGCGGTATAAATACCATATCATATGATATCATATGATATCATATGATATCATATCATAAAAGGCCCCAACTCTTGAACACACCAAACACCTTGGATACCCTAGAATTACAATAACACTCTCAGCCAGGTGATAAAAACACATATTAGGGAATACCCACCCCCCTATCAAGACCTATCATACAGGCCATAATGTACACATTTATGACAACAGCTCCAGAGTCATCATCAAGTCAAAATCATGGTGTCACTAATAGCATACAACAGCTCCCACATAGATCTAGGTAGCTACATACACCTAGGATTACCTCAAGTCAGCCGGTCTGTTCAATATATATGACCTATGTGCCCAAACTAGTCCCTAATTCATACAAATGGGGAGACCATTCTTAATGAATATATTCACTGGATATGTGACAAGAAAAAGTGCCTCTCAATATTCAGAGAGGATATTACCGAAGCCTAAAGTTACCAGACCCCGGGGAACCCCCAATGTTGATTTAATTAAATTAGTACTTAAAGATAAGTTGTTAGTTAGTGGACCGATATGCATAGATTTAATAACTCTAAGCCCCCCCACACCCACAGACCACGAGTGTCTACAAATCGAACTCTGTGGTAAACCACCAACCACTCATTTGGGGAATGATAGTTCCCTAGGAACTGCAAGCACCCAAATGGGCCCTTTAGTGTCTCCTCCTGCCACTTTATTAAATCCTTAACACCTCGGCCTCTGGGATAGCACTGGTCTGGAGACCTTAGCAGTCATATATGAAATGCCACCTAAAATGAACAGTACCTCCTTTCATGGAATATCGCAGGGCTGGTGAAATATTGCGGGGACGTAGGGTGGACCAGTTGTGTAAGATCTTACAACATAATCACTTTCCAGGAGATTGGGGCCACTAATGAATGATCCCTAGAGGGATTTCTAATTATTCAGTTAATAGGGCTCGACCACCGAGTAAAACAGGCCACCCAGCGTGGGGGAGGTGGGGTTTATGCATGTGCATTAGAGTTAATTTAAACGTTGTTACTTGTTTAGAACTTAATTTTTACAAGGTATATGTATTGGATATGTGGGAGCACTGGCATAACGGGGGGCTCGGCCACACCAGGTCTGTGAGGCCATGACACAGTCCTCACCCATTGAGGTGAAGGCTGGGCCAGGACTCGGAATACGAGATCGATGTGCTCAGTAGGGGTTGGAGCTGACCATGACATGTAGCATGTGTCACATGGCACAATCAGCTCATACCCCTTCTCCAAATGAGGGTGAGGGCAGACTCCAACAAAGTTGTGACCCATTAAACCGACGTCACAGAAACAGTTGCATACTTGTGATCAGGACCTCAGCACTCTGGCCTCACGCAGTTAGGTTTGCAATTCTGGCCTGCCGACAGATTTCACTGGAAGAGGATAGGGGAACAAGGGGGCAGAGTGATACAATGGAGGGGCTGGGTTTGAATTGCCCATTGTGCAAAGAGCTGTACGGCATTGCTCAACTTAGCTATTGAGATGCTTCAGGGGCATAATGAAGCAGTACCAAGGAGCATCATATAAATACAAAGCGCTGTTATATTAAAGTCAGCATTCCGTGATATTTGCAGACCAATCAGATAAATACTATATGCGCCCTAAAATATGAAGACTGCACCAGGGAAAATGTTGGTAGTAGCAGATTATGGTCTCCAGGCCACGCTCCCTAAGGGCCTACTTATGGAAGGCTGCATACAGAAGGCACCCTCCCACATGTAGGACTATAGAGCTGTGGCCTGGATGGATTTAAGCCAGAAAAGTGATCATCATGGGGCTCGTGGATGCTGCACAGCAGGAGCACAGGGGTGCACGGAGAGACTTCCTCGAAATTTACAGGGGTGGGGGGGCGTAACGGACCTTGCAGGGGGCCACATTCACAGCTACCTTCCTGAAGCTCAGTCTTTTGCATATGCGGTTTAGATAGGGTGACCCGATTAAAAAAAACAGGACAGGACAGAGACATACGATCAAACTGTAGTCCTACTTCTACATCCCTGGCCTATTGCCGGGGGCGTGAAGGCAGTGTGCTCACAGATGCACTCCTCTCATTGGAGGAGATCACCGGGAAGGGGGAAGAGATGGGGGTGTGAAATGCATTCATGCCGCCATTTACGTGCAGGAAGAGTCGACCCGATATCGGGGTTTGGAAATCGGGTCCCAGCAAAAACCAGGACCGTAGCCAGCCAGCCTTCCAATCCCAGGACGGGGTTTGGAAAAAGAAAAAACTCATGTGACCCCGGGACAGAGGGTAATTTCCCCGGACTGCCCTGGGGAAACCGGACGTCTGGTCACACTAGGTTTAGAGACTAAATCACACGGTAGCATGACCACTAAGTCACCTTTGCACGTGCTCTTAATTCAGTGGCATCCATATTGCCTCCTGGCAAATGGGAAACCAAACTCCATTGAAGCAGCCCCCATTGCCAAGGTAACATTGCTAATCTTAATAGTGCTTGGCTGTGCCACTGCTTCCAAATAGGTGCATTTGTTGCATTTAAATGTTTTCTCTATGCATGTATTCGCCAGGGTTATTATAACCTTCATTGGCAGAATCAAGTTTTATTTGCAATATTGTTATAATGGAAGCAGCCACATACATAGTTTAAGCAAGCAGGGTAATCATTTATGATTTTAATTATAACCATTTTTGAAAAGTTCAATGCTCTGTTAATTCTCTGGCTCACTCAGTTTCTGTTCTCAGTTATCCAAGACCTTTAGTAAACGATTACTGTCTTCTAACTATACCCAGATTTCCAAAACACCATTTGCAATCATCTAAATATAGTGTAGAGACTGCAATGGTTTATATTTTGCAATCAGCATCACTGTGATTCACTTCATAATTAGTTCCTCATTGTTTCCTTCATTTGATTAATGCCTGTTTGGAGAATCTACTGTGAGTGGACGCAAGAGAAGGTGTTTGGGTTATTGAGTGGTGGGTGAAGGAGTAGGAATGTGATAGTGTGTGCTTCAATGTTCTGGGTGGGTGGGTGCTTTCCTGTGTGGAGAATGCAGTGCGAGTGGACGTGAGAGGTTTATGGGTGAGTGAATGGTGAGTGAGTGAGTAGGAATATAAATGTGTATTGTGAATGTTCTGGGTGGTTGAGTGCATGTCTGTTTGGTGACTGCAGTGTAAATGAATGTGAGAGGAGATGTATGGGTGAATGAATGGGTGAGTGAAAGGGAATGAGCGCGTGTGTATGTGGGTGTGTGTGTGTGTGTAAAGCCCTGGGAGACAGGGGATCACAAGAACTGCACCTGTGCACGTTTGGTGGCTTGCATCTATTGTACACACGTGGTGGTTTGGGCCAGCTCGGGGTTTGGGGTTCCCTGTGCTTCTAGGAGCCTGGGGGGGGGGGCGTTGGAGGGTTCAGCATGGCTTGCACGGGGGCCCACAATGCTATGCTACACCACTGTGTTGGAGGGGTCTGTCATTAGTATTTAACATCTACAATCATGCTTATGGGCCTCATGACCCTTATGGCATAGATACCTTAAATCAATTGGAAAATGAAATAGCAAATTGGACCCCCAAATTGGACCCCCGTGAATGGTAAACCCTAAAGTAGATGTTTGACTTCCTCCCTTAATTCCACCAAAAGGCCAAAAGCATTATAAATAAGCCCTCCCTACAGCTCAAATATGTTATACTCTGGGACTATACACCTGATATTCCTCCAGCTCCCACGTTTCAAAAGGTGGAACAGCAAGCCATATTGACTACATTTTAATTAGTATCCCAGACTGGAGATACGAGAACCTTCACTTTAGAGGGTATTGCACCTATGAGCTAAACAATAGTTAGGGTACTGGTTATACATTCGTCTAACCAGAAAAGGAAAGGGAAGTGGGATGACTGTGACCACATCAAAATAATTCCAGAGGTCTATTCTAGGATAATTCCAATTTTTGCCGAGATCATGACTGAGCACCAAAGGACCTAGCCTTTAATTTGCGGATTGTACATTAGGATTACTACAGCTCTTGAGCCACTGTTTACGAAACCTTGTAAAACTGAAGCAACCACTCACCTTGTAAGGGATTCTCGTTTGCCAAGGACTGCCGAATTAAACATGATAGCTTAGTGGAAGCCCTTAAAGCAGGGATCTCAAGAGACAGTGATAATGTTGGAAGCCTATGAAGAGAGTATAAGAAAATTATTCAACTAAACAAAATGAAAAAGCTCAGGAGAAGTGGGAGCTACTTATTCAGGCTGCCAATGAGAAGGATTCAAAAAGCTTTTGGAATAGAGAGACACAAAGCTAGCAAGCGCAAGGAAAATGCGCTCCAGTATTGCATACCTAGGAATACCTGGTTCGAGCACTTTAAATCACTGAACAGGGAAGACAGATCCTCCTTTTTAATTACATATTATGACACAGAGGACATTCTTCCTCCAAGAGATCATAGTTGCTATCAGGACAGATCAGATTCCACCGGACTTATGCAGCAGTGGATTTAGACTTAAAAGGGCCTCATCACGAGTTGGGGGCTAACCCCGGCGGTATTACCGCCTGGGCTATTAGCCCTACCGCCAAACCCCCGGCGCTATTAGTGCCGGATCACGGGTTTGACCGAACATTAAGTCCCCATTCCCCATTGGGCCCATTCGGGAATTTCCCATTCCCCATTGGACCCGATGGGGAATGTTTGGCGCTTTTTTACCGCCAGAGGTAATTGTGCTGAAAATCAGCAAAATCGCTGCAGATTTGCCCCCAGCTCAGAGCTGGGGGTAAATCTGCAAAGCCCATGATTTGGTTTACCCTTAAATGCAGATGTGATAGCTTTACCACCACATTTAAGGGTTACCGCCAAACTCATGATAATCTGGGAATTGTACTTCTTATTGCTATTTAGTTCAATCACAGAGCTCATTAAAATACCATATACTTGGAGCATCACAGAGTTTGCACCAAAATATAAAAAGGGCAGACAAGCAATGACAAGTAACCACCGCCCAATATCTTTGTTGGATGCTAGCAGCAGGATGTATGGCAAGGTACTAGCGACAAGGCTTGCAGAGTGGGTAAACCAGAGGAATCTAATCAGCCATTTGCAGGATGCCTTCTCTAGTGGGGTCTCACGGTTGACCAGGTTTTTAGACTGACTCTGATTATTAATAAGTATTTACATATTTTTAGAGGGGCACATTATTGATGTTTATCGATTTAAAAGCTGCTTCGACAACATTCCTAGACAGTATCTATGGCAAGCATTAATAAGGAAACACATTCCATGATCACTCCTCAAGGCAATCATTGAGCTGAATGATAATAGCAAGACCTCATTGAGATGGGGATCAGGAGGAGAATGCACGACTCCTTTTCCAGTAGAAAAGGGAGTCAGACAGGGTTATATTTAATCACCCTTAATGTTTAACCTCAGAGGGATCTGTTTACTAATGTTTGCAGATTGCATAAGGTTAATGTCACATACCTCAATGGCATAGTTAAGCTCAAGGATCGCTTTGTTGAATTTTGCGATGACCAGGGACTGGTTATCAACTGAGTTATGCACTGTTCAAAAAACCATAGGTCGTATGCACCCCTGCACATTTTCATAAAAGAAAACAGGATCAAAGAAGATGAGTTCTTTGATTACCTAGGGGTTAGACTCACCTGTAATGGGAAGTGGGATGCTGTTAGGAAAGATTTCTCTTTACTATACCTTTCCTTCCATTTAATATGGACCCCCAAACATTTTGCTTTTATTTTTGATTCTGAGCTGTTCTTTCTACTGTGCAGCAGTAAATTTCACTACACTTGTTTTTGGCTCATCTGTTATGGGGAAACTGACATGTCCTTCAGGCTGCCAGTACAGGGAAACATTGTTTCCCGTAGTCTAGTTACTTTGTCACTACTTCTAGTTACTTACTAAGGATGGTAGGAGCTTGTTGGAAGAGTGGACCCCAGGCTGATCTGTTCTCTCTCTCTGGGTTAACTAAGTTCTTCCTGCAGCCTGATGCTAAGGTTCCAGTGTGACAGGGGTGTTAAACAGGAAATCATATCCTGCCTCCTTCTGATTTATATTGGCCTAAGTCTAGTCACTCTGCGAAGAAAACTGCGTTGCAAAGTTCCGATTTTGGATAAACTTCGCTGCCATTTTAGAATCATCCGCCATTTTGATTTCTTTTTGTATGTGAATTCTCTGTTCTAAAATGGTGGACTGTGTTTAACTTGCAACCGAGCCTTCCCGACTTTTGATATTTGTTAATGGTTAGACAGTCTGAGGGCCGACTGTTTAGGCTAGGTAATGCGACCTTGCAAAAAGTTTGACTTGTTGTCCTAGGATCGTCTGTATTAACAAACCTAATCAACAAATAGACATCGAGGACAATACTATGTAAATGTGGAGCGTGGGCACTGGCAGAACTACATTGTGAAGGTATATGTACTAAGGCTCACTGCTAAAACCAGGAATACACTTCGCCATTGTAACTTGTTGGAAACACAAACCTATGTAATCCATATGCATATTATTGTATGAGCTATATGTGAACTCGGCACAAACTTTAGACCGCAGATTATTAACCTGTAAAGGGGCTGGACAATATTATAGTATATGTATAAAAATGCGAATGTTTAGAATGTCCAGCACTCTCCCTCCTCACTCTGACGGTCTGGTACTCATTGCGGGGTGTCACAAGCCAGATAGCTATCTGTATCAGATCTGTGTTTCTTTGTAACTGCCCAGTATTAAAGATCTGTGAATCTTTATAGCCCGTGTTTGGTGTATTTCCTCTTGTGGTACTCAGCCTCGATATCTCCTTGCTTTTACAGATGGCGTCTGAATAGGGACCCTCAATATTGATGCCATCTCATTGAAGTGTTGACACGGCTATCGGACCGGATCGGACGGTGAGAAAGGGGGCCCTTTCTTGGATGAGACGCAATACCTCAACAGTACTGCACAACCCGATCCCTGGACAGAAAACCCGCGGTCCGAGACGGCATTTGACAAGGGTCCATATATCGAGGCGGGCAGTTTTGCCGAAATCACCAATCACGAGGGACCTTTGTTGTCCTTTGTAATCCGCTCGGACCTCCTTTAGTTCTTGAGTATCCTGATAATTTGATTTGGCGTATTGTACTCGCGAGAACAATTATTGACCAGGTAACACCAGGAATCTGATATGCCTGATAAATTGTCTGCCTGTTTCAGGGCATTATTCCACAGAGACAGACAATCTTTGGAATTTGGCCGTCCAGCACCACAGGAGGGGTTGCTTGCGTGTACTATGTACTGTAAGCACGGCATTGGTAGTATAGTGTTTAATGATATTTGGAACAGACAAACTAGACATGCTTCCGAACTTCAGTGGCCAATCAATGGTAGTTTTGAAATTCCTTGTATAGAATATTTAGAATCTGTCACGACCCTCAGCCCTGATCCCCACTGGCAAGCCCATTGGCCAGGTGGAATCAGACTTCGGATCGCAAATAAGGCCTGGCATCAGCTTCACAGGCCCTCTTGGGGCCAGTCCTGGCACCTTTGGTGCCAGGCTCATAAACAGAGAAAGACATCAGCTAAAGGTACTGCTTTATTCAGGCTTTCAGCCAACATGGAGGCATCCACATAGCTTGATTCCTAGAACCAAGCTATGCGGTATAGTGTTTTGGGTGTGGTGGCCTAGGGACTACATTACCTGGACTACTTTGTAGAGACTATTTAAACCACACCCGAACAAGACAACACGCTTTGCGTTATTTTGCTACTAGCAATGTGACACTCACCGTGTCCAGCTTCTCATGAGCCTGGCAAGATCCGGACCTGCAGAAAACAACAAAGAGCATCGTAAGCAGCAGAATATTGCCTGCAATCTCCATCCTTCACTGTTCACAGCTCCTGGGCAGCTCCGTGTGGATGGTTCGCCACCCGGATCGAAGTACCTGAGAAAGGAAGAAAGACATCATTAAAGACGGCACTAGAGACATTTCAACCACAAATTGCTTAGAGACTTACCTGGCTGGTGGTTGTTCGACCGGTATAGCTACGGAACTCCATCCGCGCTGGGAGCACACCGCGACCTACAAAAAAGAGAAAACACAGGTCAGTGAAGACAAGACATCGCCGCGCTGCGCAAAGCGCCTACTTACCGCATCATAGCGCTATTGTGCGCCATCATTTACTGGCGAGAACCAGCCTACCCAGTTCACCAAGCGGACGCTCTGCGCACCTAAGGGAGATAAACAGAGACATTATCGAACAGAGAAAAGGCATGCAAGAATAACAACTCCATAAACCGCAATAAGACCTACCTGAAAGACATTACTTGGGCCACTGTCAGTGAAGTAACTGGACCGCACGCGCCCATGAAAGACAACGTGCTCCTGCCCAGAAAGCAGGACGGAGAGCCCACCAACTTCGATAACAGGGTGAGGAGAGGACCCGGAAGGGCTGAAATCACAAGGGAGGTGGGAAGGCTTACCTTGGCTGTCCAGTCCTAAACATAGTCTTCATTTCCAGGAAGAATTCCACCGAGAACCGCACCAGGGAATCATTGAAAAGGGCACCAACGACCAACTAGCTGGGTGGCGTCCCCGGGGATACCAGGTGAGCGTAACAGAACGCGAAGCCTCACATAAATAATCGCCCTGGGCGCCATGGAGACATCGGCAATTGACCAATTGGCCCAATTGTTGGGGGACCTTCGTGCCGAGGTTCATTCAGTCCGACAAGAGACTAATGCACTCCGAAGAGACCTAATAGTGACCAAGGATTGCACTGAGGAGATCGGCAGACAGTTCTTGCAATCGCAGGCAGGTCCTATCTCACCATTTTATACCCCCACACCAGTACAGATCACGCTGGCTGGAACAGTTCCCCTGACATCACCAGAAAGGATTTCAGGCGACCCACGGAAGTATGCAGCGTTCATAAATCAGTGTCGCCTTCATTTCATTTGTCGCCCTGGGGCATTTCCAAATGACCAAGCTCGGGTAGCTTTCGTCCTATCATACTTGAGTGGAAGCGCAGCGGATTGGTCGGTGCTGTTGGTGATCCATAATGATCCATCATTACAGGAATATGGGGGGTTCCAAAGAGAAATGGAAAAACTGTTTGCTCGCCACACCCAGGAACAAGCAGTGGATAACAAACTATTATCCCTCCGGCAGGGGAACCAGGACTTGTTAACATACATTGCTACCTTCAATAGACTGGTTGCTGAAGTCAGGTGGCCAGAAAAATAAAGAACCACGTTATTCCATCGAGGCTTACGAGGCAAATTAAAGGACCTCTTGGCCCAGGTAGTTGATCCCCCCAGAGACTGTACCGAATTCATAAATCTGGTAGTGCAGCTGGACCATCGGTTGCAGGACCGAAAATCATATTGGTCCGAAGCGGACTCTCGAGTAGTTTATGTTCGGTCTAGAGACAATGCCCAAACGGGTGCCAGACAACGCCGTAGAACCCATGCAGATTGGAGGGATACGACCTCCACTAACAAAACAAGAGCGGGATAAAAGAAGACAACAGCAACTCTGTTTGTATTGTGGAAAACCAGGACATTTCCTGAAAGACTGCCTGGTAAAACCCCCAAGGAGGACAGTCAGGGCCACAGAAAAGGATGAAGTTAAGGAATCGGAAAACTACCAAGCTCGGTAACCATAGAGGTCATTTGTCGAGTGATAAGAAATAGCCACTGACCTCACACTTTGCAATACCCGTGATCTTAATAAACCACCAACAATCGTCAAAGATGCATGCCGTAGAAGCGTACATCGACAGCGGAGCAGTGGGGAATTATATAGATCTAGAGTTGGCAGCAGAGATGGGGCTCCCTTTGTGTTCTAAGTCTACCAGCGACAAGGTGACTACCGTGGATGGGACAGAAATTGCCTCTGGACCAGTAACCCAGTGCACAGCTGCAGTAACCATTCTGTGGCAGGATGGACATCGGGAGTGTATTTCGTTCGATCTCATTAAGGCACCTCAGTTCCGGTTAATACTAGGGATGCCATGGTTGGTTGCTCACAACCCTTTGATAGACTGGCGGGCACGGAAATTAACCTTCTCCGGCAACTGCTCCCTGGCCTGCTACTCTCCAGAACCGGAACCCGACTCCTGTATCTCCAAGACTCCCAATACTGTAGTATCTACCCTAGGAGTATCTATTACTTTGCCAGATGAATATCATGACTTTCAGGACGTATTCCAAAAAGACCAGACTAACACATTGCCGCCGCATAGGCCTTATGATTGCCAAATGGTCCTTATTCCTGGGGCACAAATCCTTTGCGGCAGGATCTACGCACTCACCGAACCAGAAAACCTTCACCTGAAATCCTATTTGGACCAGTACCTTGCAAACGGATTTATCCGCCCATCTAAGTCCCTGGCAGCCAGTCCTTTGTTCTTCGTAATGAAAAAAGAAGGGGTCTTGAGGACCTGTATTGATTACCGCGCAATAAACCAGAACACTGTGAAGAACCGCTACCCCTTGCCCCTTATCCCGGAAATGCTAGACCAAGTCAAAGATGCCCAGATTTATACCAAATTAGACTTTCGGGAGCATACCAACTGGTCTGTGTCAGAAGCGGAGATGACTGGAAAACCGCTTTCCGTACCAAATATGGCTTGTTTGAATATCAAGTCATGCCTTTTGGCTCGTGCAACGCTCCTGCAGCGTTTCAATATTTCATGAATGACGTCTTGAGAGAACTGATTGATGTTTGCGCCTTAGTGTACATAGATGACATCTTGGCGTACTCAGCCTCAAAACAAGACCATATCAGGCACCTTTGTTCAGTCCTCACCAAGCTCCACCAACATTGTTTGTATGCAAAGCTGGAGAAATGTTTTTTTTACGTCACCGAAGTAGAATTTCTTGGTTTCATCCTTTCGCCAAAAGGCATCAGAATGGCGATAACCTCATTAAGGACATAAAAGACAAACTCACTAAAAATCTGGAAATATAAAAAAGATACTGAAAACTATAAGGAAATTACCACCTACCCTTACCTTGTGGCCTCTTTCTATGATGACCAAAATAAGCAATCGCAAAGCAGAAATAGGAACACAGGCCGCCAAAGAAACAAATATGTGAGTTTTTCCAACACGTCACACACCACGACCAGTTGTGATTCCGATAATGCTTCATCGTCTAACAGGCCTAACACGAACAATCAACCCCTTTTTTTGGGGGACGAGGGACGAAATCACGTCAGTGGCAACAAGGGCCTCCGTGGATGCAAACCCGCAATTGGAGGGGCCCCCCGCAAAATTGGTAATTCCAATTTTCAATTTGTCCAACCATTCCCTGATTGATTCGGAAATCAAAGACCTTAAAAACTGATTCAGCTTTGTTCCCACCACCAAAGCCAAAGACTTCGACACCCAGGTGGAATTACATAAATTCTTCAGTTTAATTCGCCTAAAATATTTTTTCAAAGGTGGTCAGACTTCGACTAAAGAACCCAGTATTACAGGACTCAAGATACCTTCCAATTTCACTCCATCCAACTCCATGGTGAGCCCAGCTATTCTAGCTTTTGAAAATAAGATCTTAGAAAAAACTAAACATCTACTTAAAGATAAAACCTATCACAAGGGCAATCTAAGCAACACTGAACGCACAGCCCTGACTACCTTACAAAACAACTCGGCTTTTCTTATAAAACCTGCTGATAAAGGTGGAGGTATTGTCCTTTGGGACCCTACACTTTACAAAACAGAGGCCACACTTCAACTAAACAACTCTATCGTAAATTGAACAATGATCCCACTAATTCCATTCAAGAAGAAATCAAAAGCGTCATCGATCATGCTTTACAACAGGAATGGATCGATCAAGATGAACATCTGTTCCTGATCAAAACGTCGCCTACCACTCCTGCGTTTTACCTCCTTTCTTAAGTCCACAAAGATGCGCTTTACCCTCTGGGCAGACCTATTGTTTCGCCTATTAATTCCATCTTAGAGCCCCTTTCCATCTATGCGGATTGGTTCCTCAGACCCTTTGTGACTAATATGAAGTCCTATGTGAAAGATACCACCAGTATGATCAACTTGGTGGATTCTTTGCGCTTAAAAACCACAGATCTTTTGGTGACGTTAAATGTTACGTCACTTTATACAAGCATCCCTCAGGGAGAATGCTTGCTCATCATGGAATCTTATCTTAATAAACGCACGGATTCTCTTCTGAAAGTTCCTACATCATTCTTTATGGAGTGTATAAAAATTGCCCTTACTGAAAACTTTTTCCTTTACGAAGGGACGTACTATAAACAAATACACAGCACGAGTATGGGGCTACTTTTGCCCCCGACTTGGCAAATTTGTTCATGGATCATTTTGAATGCACTTCCATCTATGACCCCTCCAATCCTTTCAAAAATAACATCTTAAAATGGCTTTGTTACATTGACGATGTCTTTTTAGTTTGGCAAGGGGATTCCACTCTCCTTGATTCCTTCTTAGAGTGGCTGAATAATCACAACCAGCACATCAAATTCACTATGACTTACGATCTCAAAACAATTGCTTTCCTCGATCTCTCCATCTTTAAAAACGATGAGGGCCTTTTGAAAACTAAGCTTTTCCGTAAACCTACGGACAAAAATACTTTGCTCAGATACAATAGTTTTCATCCCCTCAGTCTACGAGAAAATCTACTGATTGGGCAATTCTTACGGCTGAGAAGAAACTGTTCAGAACTTGGTGAATTTATGCAAGAAGGTAAAGACCTAAAACAACACCTTACCACCAGGGACTATCCGAAGAAATGCATCAACAGAGCCTTCAAAAGAGCTAAATATGCCAACAGGACTAGATGCCTCCATCCAGAGCCTAAAATCATAGAAGAAAGAATCACATGCGTGAGCACATTCAGTGCTATCAGCAATGCCTTACGGAGAAAGATTAAACAACAGTGGCACATTTTGTCAACGGACGATTTTAGTCCAGCCCAACCCAGGTTCGCATTCAAACGCCAAAAAAAGTCAGAGACATTTTAGTCCACACGTATCCTGAAACATCCAGTCATGTGACGCAAACCACACTGTGGAATCTTCCACCGGTCTCCGGCCATTTTAAATGCGGCCACTGTTCAGTTTGTGCCTTGACCTCAAACTGTAAATCAGTGGAACTTAATGGCAAAATGTGGAAACTCAGAGCATTTTCCAATTGTGCTTCGGATTGGCTCATCTACGGCATCAAATGCCCATGTAATTTGCAATACATCGGCAAAACTAGTCGAGCCATACGTGTAAGAATATGTGAACACAGGTCTTGTTTGAAAAACAAGACGGAGAACAAACCTCTTGTGGCTCATTTTTCATCTATGAACCACAAACACACTGACTTACGTTGGTTTGCCATCCAAAAAATATCAGCTTCTCCTAGAGGAGGCAATAGAGAGTTATCCCTCAGCCTGACAGAACAAAGATGGATCTACAATCTTGACACAGGCAACAATGGTTTAAACTCTTCAGTCGAGTGGAACATTCTGACCATGTGACATTGTGCACCTGTCAACACTGTGCTTTTGTCTCACCTCCATTTAGTGCCGCAGATCCTCCCCTTCCCTCCCTCCCCTTCCCCCCCCTTTCCTGCATTGTGTGCATTGGTTTCACATGATTTGTCTGTGGCCCCCGCCCTTTTGACTTCTCCTTCCATCCACACGGTCCCGCTCCTGCATATTTTATACAGGTAGACTCTTACCACTTTGTCGAGGCGCTTTTGGATCCATGCCCCTTTTTTCTGTCTTTGGTGTAGTCAATATATATCCCATCCTTTTGCATCCCTATAGGGGCACTTTGTGTACATTTACAAACTTTGCACTGTCATCCCGATCACTGCTTTCTTCCAAAATGCAGTGATCGGCATTTTCACAGCCATTTTTTGGCATTTATACATATCCCAAGGATGTTCTGCACAATCGCGTCCTTTCCCCTTTAAGAACCAGGTGGCCTCTACATCTATATGTGCCTCCCAGACGCAATTTACGTTGAGACGTAATGAACGTCGACACGTACTTAAACTCAAGCTCCGGAGGCTTTTTTCTGCACTCGGAGCTACGTTGCGATCGCTTCCATACGGCTTTGCTGGGAACCGCTTTTGCTAAGGTAAGCCGACGTCCAGTGGCGTCTTTGTTCCCCTTCTCTTTCGCCTCTAGTCTGCAGTCATGCAGATGTGTTCCTGCCTTCGGGGAGCACGTATCTTTTTAAGCTGCAACACTAATGAGTCGCTTTGTTTGTTTATAGTTTGACGTGAGAGACACGTCGGGTCTGACAACCTTTGCTGTTTCATTCGCGACCAAGAGGAAGACTAATGCCTCTCTGAAGCAAACATTTGGCTACATGTTACCGCACCTGCCATTACATCCCACAGTGTTTGCCAGGTATTTTTTCGAATTAACTTCTTTAGAATTCTGTGTCTACACCAGTACCATCTGTTTGATGGTGTGCACGACTTCATACAAAATACAACTTTAAATTTAAAAGTGGTGCTTATAATAGATTTTCTTTGATTTAGGGTGAATTTGATCACCGCAGCAAAAAACGACCCAGGCTCTGCCAAATTTTCACATCTATATTGGGCATCCGGATTAGACCATGATTCACCAACTTCTTTACTACAATTGCGTTGTTTGCATAGGTGAGTCTCCTAGGCATATGCACGACGCCTTCCCTTATTGCCTCCATTCAACAAGCCTTCTGCTTGCATTTGCACACTGGATGAGATTCCCTTCCCTTTCCACCTATCGATTGATATATACAAGAAGTTTATCTAGAATGATGACCGGCATTTTTTCAATGGTCACTTCTTACATTTATGTGTCCTTATATTTATCTTTAGAGTGATCTCGTCACTTTTGGATGAACATACTTAGATGTACCCAGCCACAGCTCCATCACTAAGGCACTTCTATTTATAACCGTTGCAAGTCATTTATGGACTTTGCCCTTATCACACCCGATCCCGAGATAACAAGTAAGAGTTTGAATCTTCTTATGTGTCACACTGTCTATGTCATTTGTTTGTCTTTTGTTTCCAAATACGATCTGTTTCAGATAACACTGAACTGTTAACACTGTTTCTCATGGATAACTAAGAGGTCTGTTCAACACTAGAACAGCCTGTCAGGAAGAGAATATTTTAATGTTTAATTTGTTGTTTAGGCCATATGTATATCTGTGTGTGCAGAAATGTAATTTTAATGCATTTGGTAATTAAATATATATATATATATATTTTTAGATCTATGACACCAGTATCAAACTACCCATAAGGCCTACTGTGAAGAAATCACTTGTCCTGAAGATGGCCATGACACTGACTTCTGTATGGACACTTGAGAAAATGTCCAATCTAACTATTGGCCGAAACATGTCGACACCCCAGATCTCAATAAATGTCTAATGTTTAGGCGTTTTGAAAATCATTTTTTTAGGATTATAGGGTGTATTAATTTACCCTGCCTGTTTTTCCTTCAGTTTGGTTCTCTCTTTTTTCTTTTTTCTTAGCCTTATCTGCTGCGTGGTTGATACATAGAGTTCACGTTTACCCTTGTATCATTTTTTACTTCTTAGATGTACTAATTTGTCTAGTTTTAATCTCTTTTCTACATACTTTTAAAATGTGATCTCACATATGCTGATTTGTTGGGCTATTGTGTCTTCTGTGATTTTCCATGTTAATATTGTTATGTAGACTTGTGCATGTGTGACCATAAGCATTTCAAACTCTCCCACAGGATCGTAGTAGTGAGGGGTAATCAATTCTCTGGGTTTGCTCCCCGGCATGCCTGCTTTTAGACACGTTTACCCATCCCTATTTGAGAATTGTTCCCTTGTTTGGCCTCTTTATTTATTTCATCAGAATGGACGAACATAAGGTTGACGCTATTCTAAAGTGGCCATCACCAACATCTCTGAAAGGGATACAGGGCATGCTAGGCTTTGCAAACCTTTACCACTGATTTATCCCAGACTTCTCTCAGGTTGAGCACCCGATCACAGTACTGCTATGAAAAAACAATAAAAAGTTTGCTTGGACTGAGGAAGCAGAAAGAGCCTTTCAGGAACTGAAACAAAGATTCACCTACGCCCCAATCCTGCTGCACCCTCGTCCAGACCTCCCTTATGTCGTAGAAACTGATGCTTCCTGTATGGCAATGGGAGCAGTCCTTTCACAAAGGGACTCAAAAACTGGCCAGCTGCATCCTGTGGCCTTCTGGTCAAAAAAGTTCTCACCCCCGGAAATTAATTACGCTATCACGGACAAAGAACTCCTGGCCATCAAGTCCGCTTTCAAGGCGTGGCGACACTATCTTCTGGGAGCTAGACATACCATTACAGTGATCACAGACCACCGGAACCTGCAATATCTCAAAACAGCCAAAGCCCAGTCCTCACGCCAGTTACGGTGGGCCCTTTTCTTCACCGAATATGACTATGTGATCACATTTCGACCAGGGGTAAAGAATGGAAAAGCTGACACCTTATCTGGAATGGGCATCGATGAAACGGTGTATACAACCCCAGACCCGGTACCCATCATACCAGAAGACAAACTCTTGGGTATCACGACAACCTTATCGCAAGTAGAATTACGAAACGAAATTCGGCAGTTAATGAACCCAGATGCTTTCCTCGCATGGAAAACTCAAGGAGAACAATATTGCATCAAGGATCAGTTACCTTTTTTTAGGGACCGGCTATATGTACCCAAGAAGGAGTTACAACAGCATATCGTTTCAGATTATCACGACTCTCTGATCGAAGGACACCCTGGAATCGCTAAAACCTTAGCTATGGTGAAAAATAACTTTTGGTGGCCTACCTGGCGTAAGGACATTGTCCAGTATGTTCAGTCCTGCGGTGTCTGTGCACAAAAATAAATCACAGAAACAGAAACCATTGGGTCTCCTACAACCACTGGACATCCCTCCCGCTCCATGGCACACTCTCTCCCTTGACTTCATCACTGATCTGCCACCTAATCAAGGCTTTAACACCATTCTTGTAGTCGTGGATTTGTTCTCTAAGATGGCACATTTTATTCCTCTCAAGGGCCTCCCGGACGCATCTACCTTAGCAGAAATATTTCTGGAAAACATTGTCAAGCTACATGGTTTCCCATCAGTTCTGGTCTCTGATCGAGGCAGCCAGTTTGTATCCAATTTTTGGAGAAAATGTTGCGCAATGGCACAGATTGATGTCCAGCTATCTACCAGTCACCACCCCCAAACGGACGGCCAAACCAAGAGGACCAACCAGACCCTCAAGCAGTATTTACAGTGCATGCTGCACCATGAATTGAGAGATTGGAAGGACTTACTTTGGATAGCCGAGTACGCATATAACAATTTTGTACATTCTAGCATGGGACAAACACCTTTTTACACCCTGTATGGCAGACATCCACGTACCTCAGAACTCGAACGTCCTGCCAGCTTGGAGATGCCTCCAGTAAAGACTCTTCACACAACCATCACTCAGTCGTTCAGAAAGGTGAAGGAACATCTTATTCATGCTAAAGAAAAACAAAAGCACTTTGCCGACCAGCATCGGAAAAAGGCCCCAGACAATCAAGTAGGAGACAAGGTTTGGCTAGCTGACAAATATGTACCCATCAAAGGGACCCGGACCTTCCATCCTCAATATTTAGGACCCTATACCATCAAGGCAATTATCAATCCGGCAGCCGTCAAATTGGACTTACCACCTAATCTACAAATCCATCCGGTATTCCATGTGTCCCTCTTAAAACCAATGCAACCTGGTACACGAGTCAAGACACCACCTAAACCCATACCTATTGATGGAGAACCAGAATTCGAAGTCAAAGGCATCCTGGACTCTAAATATTCTAGAGCCAAGTTATATTATCTCGTCGACTGGAAGGGATTTGGTCCCCAAGATAGATCCTGGGAGCCCAGTGAGAACATCCATGCACCACGACTGATCAGGATGTTTCATCAGAACTTCCGAACTAAACCAGGACCAGACAGGAGACACACCATGGGAGGGTCTTGGGGGGGAGTGCTGTCACGACCCTCAGCCCTGGTCCCCACTGGCAAGCCCATTGGCCAGGTGGAATCAGACTTCGGATTGCAAATAAGGCCTGGCATCCGCTTCACAGGCCCTCTTGGGGCCAGTCCTGGTGCCTTTGGCACCAGGCTCATAAACAGGGAAAGACATCAGCTAAAGGAACTTCTTTATTCAGGGTTTCAGCCAACATGGAGACATCCACATAGCTTGATTCCTAGAGACAAGCTATACGGTATAGTGTTTTGGGTGTGGTGGCCTAGGGACTACTTTACCTGGACTACTTTGCAGAAACTATTTAAACCACACCCGAACAAGACAACACGCTTCGCGTTACTTTGCTAATGTCGTGTCCAGCTTCTCACGAGCCTGGCAAGATCCGGACCTGCAGAAAACAACAAAGAACATCGTTAGCAGCAGAATCTTACCTGCAATCTCCATCCTTCACTGTTCACAGCTCCTGGGCAGCTCCGTGTGGATGGTTCGCCACCGGATCGAAGGACCTGAGAAAGAAAGAAAGACATCATTAAAGAAGGCAGTAGAGTCATTTCAACCACAAATTGCTTAGAGACTTACCTGGCTGGTGGTTGTTCGACCGGTATAGCTCCGGAACTCCATCCGCGCTGGGAGCACACCGCGACCTACAAAAAAGAGAAACACAGGTCAGTGAAGACAAGACATCGCCGTGCTGCGCAAAGCGCCTACTTACTACATCATAGCGCTATTGTGCACCATCATTTACTGGCGAGAACCAGCCTACCGAGTTCGCCAAGCGGACGCTCCGTGCACCTAAGGGAGATAAACAGAGACATTATCGAACAGAGAAAAGGCATGCAAGAATAACAACTCCATAAACCGCAATAAGACCTACCTGAAAGCCATTACTTGGGCCGCTGTCAGTGAAGTAACTGGACCGCACACGCTCATGAAAGACAATATGCCCCTGCCCAGAAAGCAGGACGGAGAGCCCACCAATTTAGATAACAAGGTGAGAAGAGAACCCGGAAGGGCTGAAATCGCAAGGGAGGTGGGATGGCTTACCTTGGCTGTCCAGTCCTAAACATAGTCTTCATTTCCAGTAAGAATTCCACCGAGAACCGCACCAGGGAATCATTGAAAAGGGCAGAAACGACCAACTGGCTGGGTGGCATCCCCTGGGATACCAGGTGAGCGTAACAGAATCTATAGTGTTAAAGAAAAAAGCGACAACTGCAGCATTTGATGTATTACAAAATTGGAAGAAAGAAGCTATGCAGCAACTTGAAAGTAGAGAAAAACATGTGCGCCGACCAGGGGAGTTGCTAGGTCTGGAAAAGACCCGGGGCTAAGCTGATGTCGTTATTGTAGGGACTGGGGGCTAGCTAGTCTTTTGGCTGTAGCTCCTGAGATTCTATCCTGGGCTACAACCAAAAGATCAGGGGCTATAGCCCCCTTAGCCCTCCCTAGCAACGCCCCTGGCGCCGACTTATGTCCAACGCTGAGAAAGCGTTGTTATTTGATCAAAACAAACAATCAGAGTCAGTTAGTAATATGGATAGGGCTTTTCAACTTGGCATTCAGAAAATATATCCGTCTAAAGATTTTCATGTGTCTGATGAATTAATTGACAAGCTTCTAAACGAATGAAGGCCTGGTGCCATTGCGCCTCCTCCGTATGTACCTATTCCGGTTGCTTTACCTCTTCCTGCTGTCGTTCCTCCTCCCGTAGCAATTCATGCTCCTCCTATTGTTCCTCCTATTGCTCCTCTTCCTCCGGTTATTGTTCCTCGTTGCTTCTTCACCTGTACCTCTGCCCTTGCCTACTGTTACGGGTCTGGTAGATTTGTCTTCTGCACCAGTGATAGTACCTTTGTTACCGATTGTACAAGATTCTTCTACTCTTTCTCTTCCAAGTGGTTCTGTTCCGCTTGTAGTTGATAAGGGAGCGGAATCAAAGATCGTAACTCGTAGTACTGTGTCTAAAGAGAGAAAGCGTGATTTGACTGCGAGTGCATGGAGAAGGGTGAACAATCTGATGTTTTTGCCACACTCTCTAATCTAGAAAGTTTTCCAGAGAAAAATGTTTTTATCGGAGGACTGGGAATTTATTTATCTGTAATGTGGAACAGACAGAATGATGTAGATCTCCCACAAGGGTTGAGGGATCTGAATGTTTTAGCATATTCAAGAGATACTGCAGAGAAAGTATATGAGCACGTCGAGAGGGTTTTTGAGTATAGAAGGGAGTTAGAAAGGTTACGGAATGAAGAAACTGATGGTGATATTTTGAGGGCTATTTTTGTACAGAAACGGGTCCTTCTTCTTTGTAAGTCGATGAGTGAGGAAACACAAATTTGCACAAAAGCTGCAATTAGATGGATTTCAGACATGTCGATATCACCCGTAGAAGTATATGATACGTATAGTCAGTATACGCCAGAAATGCAGAGGAAAGTGATACAGGTTATGGTAGAATACCTACAGGGTGAATGTGTAAAAAAAAAAAGATTTGTTGTCCCGCAGAATTATTGAATATCTACAAGAGAGCTTTTTCGTCTGACACTCCTTCAGCTGCTTTAGCGCTCGATTTAGCTCTGTTGCTCAGTAAGCATCCAGAGTTTCCTATCTCGCAGTTGCCTATGAGAGAGGTTCCTCCGACATTTGTCCCAAAAGTTGAGGTTCCAGCTAATGCCACAGCAGGTACTGCTGCTTAGAACATTCCTGCACATTATGTATCACAGTTTGTTCACGTTCCATTCTCAAGACAGGAAGTGAACACCATTAGACAATCCATCCAAGATATTAGAATGAATCCAACAGGGTTCTTTAAAGAGATAGAATCTGTCTTGCAGTCGTCAGTATTTACTCTGAGTGATATAGATTTGTTATTTCCCGTGCTCCTACCCATTGATTTGTGGAAACAGATTAGGACAGTAGATGATGCACTAGGGTTAGGGGACACATGGGATAATATGACTAGACAAGATAGAGATAGACCAGCTGGCGAGAGACCGCCACAGGTAATACTGACTTGCCTGATAGAATAGTGACAAAACTGAAAGCTTTAATTCCTGAGAGAAGGATTGTCTGGGACAAACTTACTGCTTGTGTCCAAGGAAAGTCTGAGGGTGCTACCAAATTCTTTAATCGGTTTGAACAAGTGTTTTCAGATTTCAGTGGACAAGATTTGAGCACAGAATCTGGAAAACAACGATTTGTAGACAAATTTGTGCGTGGATTGTTACCTGACATCCAGTCGAAAATTATGACTTCTGAGAGCGCTTGGCAAGCTAAGTCTCAGTCTGAAGTATTGCATATGGCTCCGTACTATGAAAACCGAGTCAATAATGAAAAAGAGAGGATCGAAAAGAGAAAGGGAGACCTGAAAACTAAGGTTTTGTTGCAACAGATTGTTAGAGGTCCTAGAGGGGGTAGTACACAGTTTAGGGGACATTATGTTCCACAGGGTACTGCGCTGTTGGGTCCTGTACATGCAAACCAATGTGCTTATTGCAGACAAGAGGGTCATTGGCGAGCACAATGCCCGATCCTCCAGCAGAGGTCGAATAACACATTTGGTACTATGGGTAGACGATCCAGAGGCCGCCCTGGGGCGGGGGGTCCTGGTAGACGTCAATTTTCTCAGAATTCACAGCCTTTTTCACAAGATGGTAAGTCACCGAGTGAGGATAATAGAAACATTTTTGATCATCCTTCTACTGCATATCTCTCTGAAGACCTTCCTTTCGATGATATATTGTTTCTCTAGGATTGCCCGAAGCAGGGTTTGGAACCAATGCCTATTGCCATTAATCAGAAAGGTCCCTATGTTGAAATGATAGTGGGAAATAGGAAACATCTATTCTTGATAGATACAGGGGTGCAGAAGTGTTCCATTGACCATTCACAGGTTCCAAACATTCCACTGTCTGTAGGGTTTTCTGGTACAGTGGTTAGTTTCTTCTTCGGTACCGATTACACTGGGTCCATTTACAGATCACTGTCTGTTTCTTTTGACAACGAACTGTGGAGAGAATTTGTTGGGGTTGAATCTGTTGAAGGAATTAAATGCAGTAATTAATTGTTCTTCGGATGGAGTGCGTTTGACAATTTCACCACAGCAACTATCTACCTCACAGTTCCTGACTAGACCTTTGCCGCCGGAATGTAGTGATGTTCCGGAGTGATTATGGGCGATTGATGACAATGATGTTGGTGTTTTACAAATTGAGCCTGTTAAAATCATTTTGAAACCTGGAGCAAAGTTGCCACGTTTTCCTCAGTATAAGATCTCGGTTGATGGTGAGCAAGCTTTGAAGTGTATAGTTTCCGATTTTTTTTGTACACCGTGGGGTAAATGAAGAAATTGTAGGTAGTTTGTGCAATAGTCCGATTTTGCCTGTGTACAAGAAAGGAGATAATGCAATTCCTTTTCGTTTTATCATTGATTTACGCGCTATCAATAAGGTTGTTTCTCCACAATGTCCTATTGTACCTGAAGTACGACGATATTAACTATGATCCCAGCTTCTGCTACTCATTTTAGTGTCTTAGATCTTAAGAATGCTTTCTTTAGTATTCCTATACACCAGGATAGCAGATACCTGTTTGCGTTCACCTTAGGGGGACACTCGTTTACATTCACCCGTGTGCCACAAGGATACACAGAAAGTCTGAGCATTTATAGTAGGGCTTTGAAAGAGCAGCTTGACACACTTGAGTTGTCTACCACTTATACATTGCTTCAATATGTAGATGATCTTCTTTTAGCTGCTGATTCAGAAACTTCCTGTAAGGAGGGCACTGTCTTGTTGCTTATTCACCTAGAAAAACATGGACATAAAGCTTCACTGAAAAAGTTTCAATATTGTCAACAGGAGGTTGCCTATTTAGGCTATCTCCTGTCAAAGGAGGGAAGAAGATTGACGCCTGAACGGATTAAAATCATTTCTCGCATGTCTGTCCCAAATACACAGAAAGAAGTCAGAGCCTTGATAGGAATGGCTTCTTACTGTAGGCAGTGGATCCCAAACTTCTCACTAGTGATTAAAACAATGTTGGCCTTGACAAAGAAGGGCATTTCTTTGCCATTGCCGTGGAACTTGGAACACCAGAAAGCGTTTGATCTTCTCAAGACTGACCTGTGTTCTGCACCAGTTTTGGGCACACCAAATTATGAAAAGGCCTTAGAGTTTGATGTGCATGAATGTGATGGATGTGCTTTGGCTGTATTAACGCAGGAACATGGAGGGAAGAATAGGCCGTGCGGTTACTTTTCTTCCGCCTTTCATCCTGTTGCATGCGCTTTGCCGAGATGTTTGAGAGCTGTCGCTGCTGCTGCTGCGTCTGTAAAACAGAGCGAGGGTATGGTCCTAGGCAATGCTTTAACCTTGTTGGAACCTCACTCTGTAGATGTTCTATTAAATAGAAAACAAACAGAACACCTCACTTCTGCACGATTAACACGATATGAATTGATCTTGTTTGCACCGCATATAAAAATAAAGAGGTGTTGTGTATTGAATCCGGCTGAATTATTACCTTTCTCGCAAGGAACTGCTTGCAGTGACAAAATGTCACATGACTGCCTTTACACCACAGAACAAGAGACTAAAGGCAGGTTTGACCGGAAAGATACACCTTTGAACGACCCACAAGTGGAGCTGTTTTGCGATGGCTCTTGCTTCAAACTTCCAGATGGTACATCCACGGCTGCTTATGCCATCACCACACTAAGCACGATTGTGGAAACCAAAAGAATTTTGCATAACTCTGCGCAGGCCGCAGAGATTATTGCATTGACTCAAGCTTGTGAACTTTCCGAAGGGCTTAGAGTAAACATACATACAGATAGTCAGTATGCTTTTGGGGTAGTTCACAACTGTGGCAGACTTTGGGCAGAACGAGGTTTCCTGACCTCACATGGAACGAAGATTCAATATGGCTCCTTGATAGTGTGGCTACTTTCAGCGCTTGCACTTCCCACTCAGTTAGCAATCATGAAATGCGCAGCGCATCAGAAAATCATAAATGATGTAGGAAAAGGGAACGCTTTTGCTGGCCAGATAGCCAAACAAACTGCTAGGGATCTCTATTCAGATATGTAC
This sequence comes from Ambystoma mexicanum, assembly GCF_040938575.1. NCBI lineage: Eukaryota > Metazoa > Chordata > Amphibia > Caudata > Ambystomatidae > Ambystoma > Ambystoma mexicanum. Next base: position 1,368,695,708 of record NC_090931.1, read on the forward strand.
ACTACAAGGGAAGCCACAAATGTTTGTATCATAGATGAAGGTATTGAATCTGTAAAGAATATCCAAGCCGATGCCACTTTAGAAGAAACTAAGCAATGGGCTGAGGGTTTGGCGAAGTTGGATGATAATGGGTGGATAAGTTAGAGGAAAAATGGATGCTGCCAGATATGTACATTACTATGATGGTCACAATGGCTCATGGGCCCACCCACATCTGTGCCAGGAAGGTTTGCAAAATGTTAGGAAATGTCTGGATGAACGATAACATCACGAAGACAGCTGAGCATTTGGTCCAGAGTTGTATGATCTGTGTACAGCACAATATGGGGAAGGGCACATTGACACCAAGGGGTAGTTTTCGTCCACCTTCTGTCCCCTTTGAAGTGATCCACTTTGACTTGATTGAAATGGAGCGTTGTAATAATTTCACATTTGTTTTGGTTGTTATTTGCGCCTTTAGTAAATGGGTTGAAGCCTTTCCTGTAAAAGTTGCCACAGCAATGATAACGGCGAAAACCATGCTTAAGGAATATTTTCCTTGGTTTGGTTTGCCAAGGGTCATCTGGTCGGACAATGGTCCACATTTTATTGCTGCTGTAATTCTGCAGATATGTGCAGGATTACAGATCGATAAACAGTTCCATACGGCTAGACATGCTCAGAGTGCTGGATTGGTAGAGAGACACAATGAAATTTTGAAGAACAAGCTCACTAAGACGTGTGCCGCCACACAAAATTGAAATGGCCGGATGCCTTACCGATGGTGTTACTGTCAATGCGCACCACCCCACAGACTAAGGCTGGGCTCTCCCCATATGAAGTGGTCATGGGTAGACCAGCTAACATTTGGAACCTCCCAAAACCCTGGGCCCTGAGGTACATTGAGCATGTACTTCTTTCTGATTACTCTGACCGGTTAACTAAAGATCTGTAATTGATTTACCAACGGTTGCGAGAAGCCCTTCCAGCAAAGTACGAGGGGCCAGGTCATAATATCCGACCTAGGGAGTGGGTGCTCGTCAAAGCATTCGAACGAGCATCCTGTCTCGCACCGCGGTGGAGAGGGCCGAATTGGGTAGAGGGCAAGAGGCACTGGATACACATGTCGCATGTCAAGAGGATACCCTTCCCTTTTCCACACGATGAAGGAGATACAGAGAAACCTACCTGCTCTGCTCCTAATGATCACTCAGCATTGAGCAGTACTGAGAGTGCTTCGGAGACACTCCCTAAGCCCGCGGGGCCTGGGGAAACAGCTGCTTTAACTCCACTCTCTCCCACAGATCCTTTTGCATCTCCATCTGGTTCTGCTGCAAATTCATCACTTCCATCAGGAAGCAACGACACGCTGTTTGCAGATCACACTGTATCAGGAGTCACAAGGCACAATCTGCGTCCACGGAGCTAGACTTACTGCATGATTCGGCTGTGCCAACAGGAAAATCATCATAGGGCTTGTCCTTTGCCCTGTCTTTTGCATGCAAAGGAAAGTTGTTGGCTGGGGATAGGGAAAGACTAAGAAAACGCGTGATCTGGAGATCACCAGCAAAACTTCGGCACTTTTCGTTTCAAAGGAACAATGCCTGCTATCGCCTCTACCCGTACGGAACAAATAAGTGACTCTGTGGCCAGTAAAGACAATGGACAATCGAATACATGGTCTTTTAAAACGTATTGCTTTCTTGTAATCATGTTAACCGGTTTCACAATAGTAATTGCGATAGGATTTACTGAAAATGTACCTACTGTATCTACACCTTTCGTGCGTCTGCACACTCTATCTCCTAGATACTCTCAACACAGACAGAGTTACCACAATAACACATTACTGCTTATAATGAATGCAACACGTGCCATTTTGAACAGGTCTAATTGTTGGATCTGCTCTCATTCACTGCAACATGGAGACAAAGGGTTGAGCTGGTATATTCATCCTTTGCCTCTAACATAAGCATGTTATGCTTCTCTAAGGGCACTATTCTTTGGCCGATGGAATGATAGCATCTCGGGGAACTTTGATGGAACGAATTTGAATGATTATGAAAGACGAGTTCTGATGCCCCTGGGATGCTCACTTTTCGCAAATAGAAGCAAGCTTAATGTTGCTTCCATTAGGCCTTCTGATAGACTGTCTCGACCTTTTTCAGTCTTTGATCTCCTTCAAGATGGCTCCTATAGGCAATAGGGATGCCACGCCACCTTCCTATGCAGTTAACCACAGCCCCGACTCAGTTTCTTTGTGCATACAGAGGAATGGTACTCAGTCAATGGGTGATTTGAAGGATTGCACCAATGTTGCGAACCTGACTAGTGAGGACAGACCTTTGTATGTAGGTGACCTGTCTATTTCGTTTGCGGTAATTAAGCTTTCCCCTTGGCTACCTAGGGATTGGAATGGAACCTGATATTTAGGGATCCTGTTACCAGGGGTATTTATAGCTAGTACCACAGACATCTCTAGGGCTCGTCCAAGGCGGGATGAGAATGTCGATACTTTGTCACAAGTTCTGGGTGACGTAGCAAAATCCTTTGTACCTTTCTGGGGGCAAATACTAAATTCCGAGGATATTAGGAGACTAGCGAGAGTATTGGAGAGAACCATCAACCGGACCACTAACATACTCTATAACATGACTCTAGAACAGAAAGCAATAAGGTTAGTGGCACTACAGAATCGATGGCGTTAGACGTCATCCTGGCTGAGCGTGGTGGAGTATGAAAATGAGTGTGGTCCGCTTGTTGCGTTTTCGTTCCAGATTGCTCCCCAACCATCTTTGAGGCTATACAAAATCTGCACGTCCTTAGTTTAGAAGTGCACGTTCCCGAGGGAAATTTGGATCTTAGCGCTTGGTTCATGGGCTTCTTACGATCTTGGGGATGGAAGCTACTTTCAGTCTTACTAATTATTTTGGGTGTTCTGTTGTTTTGCTGTTGCTGTATACAATGTCTTCCTGACATATGTTCAATCTTAGGGGAAGTTGTGCACAGACTATGGGAACATTAGGACAAAAGGTACACACACCGGAAAGAATGTCCAATTAATTTGTGTTGAAAGAAATTTCTGTTACAGACCTCATGGCGATTGATATCTCTGATGATTGTGATTCAGGTTGTATGGACATTGAGACGTGGAGTTACTCGTAAAGTGACTAGTTGTAGTTTAGCACTTGGCTTAGGCCAAAAGGAGGGTTTGTTAAATGGGAAATCATATTGTGCCTCCTTCTGATTCATATTGGCCTAAGCCTAGTCGCTCTGCGAAGAAAACCGCGTTGCAAAGTTGCAATTTTGGATCAACTTCGCCGCCATTTTAGAATCATCCGCCATTTTGATTTCTGTTTGTATGTAAATTCTCTGTTCTCAAATGGTGGACTGTGTTTAACTTGCAACCGAGCCTTCCCGACGTTTGAGCCTTGTTAATTGTTAGACTGTCCGAGGGCCGACTGTTTAGGCTAGGTAATGTGACCTTGCGCCAAGTTTGACTTGTCCTAGGATCGTCTGTATTAACAAACCTAATCCACGAATACACATCGAGGACAATACTACTTAAATGTCGAGCGTGGACACTGGCAGAACTACATTGTGAAGGGATATGTACTAAGGATCACTGCTAAATCCAGGAATACACTTTCCATTGTAACTTGTTGGAAACACAAATCTATGTAATCCATATGCATATTATTGTATGAGCTATATGTGAACTCGGCACAAACTCTAGTCCGCAGATTATTAACCTGTAGAGGGGCTGGAAAATATTATAGGAAATGTATAAAAATGCGAATGTTTAGAATGTCCAGCACTCTCCCTCCTCACTCTGACGGGCTGGTACTCATTGCGTGGTGTCGAGAGCCAGATAGCTATCTGTATCAGATCTGTGTTTCTTTGTAACTGCGCAGTATCAAAGATCTGTGAATCTTTATAGTCCATGTTTGGTGTATTTCCTTTTGTGTTGTCAGCCTCGATATTTCCTTGCTTTTACAGGGGAACCTCAGTTAAAATGGCTCTGGATATGGAAATTGCCATGTGTTATAGTAGTACCCAAGAACGAATCTCCAATAACTGCTGGACACACTTAGATGTTAAAGCTGGTCGAGTTTAATGGTGCGTTCGTTAGGGCACAGTAGCTGCCCTAGTTTGGCAGAAAAACTTGTGTACAGTTGCATGTTAATTGTATGCTATTTGCATGTCAAAAATTGCCAACACGTGTTTTGACCTAGGTCCTTGTGTGAGAGTGACAGAGTGTGCAATTCTCGTGATTGAGTACCGTGAGAGACATGGGTTTATGGTGACATTTCAACACATCTTTTTATTTGATTATTTAACGTGTTTAAAGTTGCAATGGTTAAAGCCAGATGTTTGACAGATTGTTGAAGACACATAGGAGAGCATTTATTTGCATGCATACAGTTATCATTTCATAGTGACAAGTGAGTTGTCCGTGAGTCATGAGCAGTGTCGGTGAGGTAACAAAAAATTATGATAACATTTAGCATAAGGATCATATAACAGCATAAAGCAAGGGGGAGAGAAAGGAAAAGGAAGAATGCCAGTATTGGGGCAGGCATCTGAGCCGTATTATACTAGGTTGTTGCAGTTGATTCTTACCGTGGATGAGCAGGTCTGGTGGGTCCTGTTAACTGTAGCTGAATAGCTTCTGTGTGACAAGGAAAGGGAGACAGTTTAGGAGGTTGGGAGCCTAGTGAGTCTGGCGCTCAGGTGTGCATGTGGGGCTGTGTAAGCGTTGTGAAAATAGGGGCATCCACGTGGGAAGGTGAATAAGGCACAGTGACATAGTGAGTGGGCTTGCAAGGGCATCCCCAATTGGGAGCCTGCGTGTCCAGAGCTGGATCTTGGTCTAGGCTACAAGTGCGGTGGGCCAACATGGGTTTACAGCCAGCTGAGTGAGCTAGGTGCAGTTGGCAGATTGCGGGTCCCCTGGGGTAATGCAGACACATTTGTGGGGTCAGTGTTGGGGTCCGAGCAAGAATGGGTGAGGAGCAGGTGCCCTCATTGCGTGCATATGTCCATAGTTATGGGGGCCAACATGAGTATTGGCCATTTGAGTGAGCTGGGTGCAGTTGGTGGGTTGTGGGTCCCCAGGGTTGGTGTGGACACGTATGGAGGGTCGGTGGTGGGGTCCGAGCAGGAGTGGGTGAGGAGCAGGGGCACTCATGGCGGGCGTATGTCCAGAGCACAGTGCGCTTAAAAGTAATATCCCTGGTTATGAATGAGCAGGCAGGATAGGAGAGCGCTGATGTGATGCCGCATGCACAGTGCCCTAGTCAAGTCTGGGCTGTCTGGATAGGAGTGCACTGGTGGGTTTGCCGCATGCATGGTGAGGAAGTGATCCTGGGTGTGCACAGCGAGGTGTGTGGGGGCTGGCGAGTAGGTTGGTGTGCTGAAGCATGCATAGTGCAAAATTGAACACTGAATGCATTGGGTCCTGGGCGGCAATGCGCTCGCCCATAACACTTCGGCCATATGCTGACCGTGGGCTATTTGTATACATAGCCCATGAGCATTTTCTCTCCCCACAGACACAAGGAATACAGCATCCTCAAACACAGCCAAGTAAAGATTGTTTCTGCTTGCCGGTCACCGCCATATATCCGCCTCTGTGTACTCATGGTCCGAAGGTTGCGGTGTGTTCTTTAGCATCACAAATGTTATGTATTTGTCCTGCAAATTGATGCATGATATAGTAGAATAACCAGAGATGTCTAGCAACCAGATGATGTGATAAACAGGTCGCAGTATACATAGCAAAGCAGAGGCTTCTCCTTCCACCCCAAACCCCTTACTCCTCCCCCTCCATCAATAAACTAAGATGGCAATCGTAGTGTCCTTTGAATAAGACACAATTTTTAGTTTCTATGAAAATAACCATGGCTGCATTTCTGTTAACATGCTTTTGGTGACTTTGCACAGCGTTGACCTATTGCTTTGCCCTGTTGTCTCCCTATAGGGGGACGCAGGTGGATGCCAAATCCTTAAGTTCGGATTGATTATGGAGGTATGCCGCAACTTGAATAAATTGGTCCTGAAGAAGATGACATCATTTCCAACAGTCATCGAAAAAGTTCAACCTTTTTTGATCATGACGATATCCGCAAAATTGTGTTAGGATACCATCGGGTGTATATAAGCTTACTTTGTGTGAGCACTACTTTACATTATCCCACATGCAGGGGAATTTTAGAATCCAGGAGTGATGACTGATGTTCCTTGAGCCTGCTGCCCAGTTGGATAATAAAGTTTGAGGAAATTCCTCTCAGCAGCATGACTCTCAAGAGCATATACTAGACATGGTCAACTAAGTAGACTTGTCTGTGATCACCCCTTTTTTGGATTTTTAAATTCTGTAAAGCTCATTGAGTGTGCAAATTGGTGACGAGGGACAGCTTTCTCTCTCTATCTCTGTTAGATAGGCGGCGCATAAGCGGCTATCTAGGGAGAGCTATCTCTGACAGGGTCAGGGTGTGCTTCCTTTTGAGGGACACCCTGTGTGTTTCTCTGACACTTGCATGGATGTGATTCACAATCTATGTTCAAATGTAATGCTTCATAGTCCATTATGTTGTGTTAACAAACTGTGGGAGGTAACAGCTGGAATGTAAATGAGATTTCTACATTTCCAAACAATTACCCCAGTGATTTTGTATACTCTTCTCTATGTGCCACTGGCTCCTCTCTGTCCATGTAGCGTCAGTTCCATTCCACTAACGTGGCTCAGAAATGGAGCCACAGGGTCCTTTCTTTTTTATATATTTGTTTACTTTATCATCCCCCACTATCCATGTAATGGATAGCAGGGGACAACCCCACAGCCCCTGACTCAAATTACAGCAAACAAGCAGAGCGAGGGACACCCAGCGCAACCCCCGCTCACCTTATTCGCTATAATGTGAGTTAGAATTGTTGTTCATCGCAAAGGCGTTGTATTAGGTATGGGTGACATTTGTTTGTCATAGTTTTGTTAAGATACACTATAGTTTGGGCATGTTAATACTGAATGTAAAGAAACAAATATGTCAGGGACCTAGATATATGTTTGTAAATGGAACCTTCTGTAGAGGTCAGCGTTGAGATAATCACTAGTAAAGGCCCGGATGATGAGATGCAGCCTTTTTAATTGCACTTGTATTCTGCTTTCCCATTCAAATACTGACAGCATATGTTTTAGTAGCAATTTTCAATTTAAAATGTAAAATTACATAAGAAAGCATGATCAAATAGAGTTTAGAAAGTCAAATCGTAAGTCGGAGTGACATTTGTGTCAGTCACATTGCCAAGCAACCCAACAATATTTTGGTCCCGATGAATCTTCAAACCATGAAGTATACAGCTTTAAAAGATACTTTGGATCCTTTCACCTCTAGATTGTATCTTGCCATTTAATGAGGTGGGAGCATCCAACACCTTCATGCATTGGACCAGACGCAGCCATGTGACAAAGGCCTTATTTCAACTACAACATTTTCTTTATGCGCACCGCACTCAGTGGCAATGGTTTACGTGGGCTTACATGTCTAGCCAGTGTACCATCAACAGATTGAGGCTGGGGTTCAAGCCGGTTGTGAGCCTCATCAGCTTCATTAAGGCCACATCAATAAACTGGGTGTCCATTCAATTAACTGGAACCCAGGATTAGATTGCACATAGGAAATAGAACCAGGGGTGCTGCATCCGCTGCAGCACGCCATGAGCCACTACAGGGAGTTCAGCAGACAAACGGATGACAGTTGTGTCTTGGAAGAATGCACTTTTTCTCGAAGCATCTGTATGACTAGAGGCTATCAATGGTTAGGCAGAATTAGACATATCTAGTAAACAGCCATTTCTAATTCTTTTTATCAAACAGAAATCTTTTTGTTGTTGATCTTTCTGCAAATATATGACATTGGGCCTCATTAAAGGCTGGAAGTAACATGCTGGTGCAACCAGCAGCTTGCCGCCGGACTGTAACACTTTTTCTGCTGTCTGATGCCCCAGTGCCACCAGGACATTACAAGTCCCCGTGGCCAGGGATATCAGACGGCAGAAAATATTAGTCCCCATTCCAGTGGAATTCCATAGGACTCGGATGCACCAGCACCATAGCTAACGGTGCTTGGATGAAAACTCTGCTTTACAGGGCCGTTAGGGCCTGCAGGTCAGATCTGCCGGGCGCACATGCCCAGGAAAGCCGAGTAGTAGTCTGCTGGTCTGGAAAGGGTGCAGGGCTGTTGCTACCGGCACCCTTGTTTCCAGTCCAGCAGATTTATAATGAGGCCCATTCTGTTTATTGAGCCTAGTGAAAGGTGTACACTTCTTGGGCACTACATAAGATTAAAAATGTAATTCTGTATTATTTTGTCTTCTCTATGGTTTAGCTTTGTTTAATATTTTTCTTTAGTTTTCAGTATCACCGCACACCCAGTGAGGAATTGCCATCTGGAAATGGTGTAGAATGCCTGCCTTTCTGATTGATATTAATTAATACAATGATGCGAGTGATTGCACTCCAGGAAGGGAAATCTGCTGATCACTTTTATAAGCTACTCTGTAAAAGTATTGTGTACACGTGTACCCTGCTGTATATTTAGATTTACCAGCAGCACAAGTTTTTCTGTGGCACAGAGCAGGTTCAGAGGTCACATGTGTGCATTTGACATCTGCCATGACAGCCATGTTAGGTTATGGTGGCCAGTATCTCTCATTAGTTATCCAAGTCACATCAATTTAATATCACACATGTCAGCCCTGGCAGCCCATTTCAGCTGTGGAAGATTTTGTGTAGCAAGATTGTAGCTTTGGTGTTGCTTCTTTGTGTTCCTTTGTGAGGTCAGGTAAAACCCTCCTCAGAGAGACAGCCACTGCTGTCCCAGGAAGAGCAATCAAGTGAAACACTCATCCTGAAACGGAGTAGCCTCACACAAGGTTGCTGAATATCCAAAGACCTTTCATTTGATTGAGAAGGGAAGGGCTGGGGTTAGTGTAGTCAGAAGGACCATTGTAAATCTTTCAGGCAGGTTCCACCATCTAGCATCTAACTGTCGCTATCTTGACCTTCCTGTCCCCACCACTTCCTGCATCACAAGCAATTTGGGTCTTATGTCAGAAGACAAAGCCCACTTTTGGATACCTAAAGCAGGCTAGCTTTAGTCTAATCACCTGGTTGAGTTTACCTTCAAGAACATGTTGTTGGACCATGTTGGGAGAGCAGTGTTTCCAAAGTCCTCCAGCTGTGAGGTGAATGCAGGAGTTCCAAGCCAGAGGCAACCTCTTTCTCTTAACCATCCCAAGGACCATTGGCTGCCCAGGGCATTTCTGCTGGAACACAACCTGCATATCTGCCAGCCACACTGCTGCCCAGGACCTCACCATGTCTGGGAGACTGAGAACATGACTCTTCTTGTCCCAGAGACCTTGGAGTAGCAATCACAGCACCTGAGAGCCACAACAGCTATTATCTGTCAAACGCCTGGCTCAGAGAATAGCTTTCATTAGATCTCAGCAATGTAGTTGCTCTGCTACTTACTAATCACTGAACCATATTCAGATCCTCTACAAATGATTTTGTACAAGGTTATCCATGTGCATGTGGTGCACTATGGAAGAGGGATATGTTCCCCTTCGGTCCACACTCAAGCCATGAGGTGAGGGGCTCTATGCACCAGCCCAGAGGCCGGCTATCCTAGGACAACCAAGGCTCCACAGTACTGCGGTATAGGTCCAGTTTATGGAGGATTTTAATTTACAGACTTTCAGACTGTAATGATCAGGATTACTATTGCAACAATACATCTTCAGTTTGGTCAAACCAACCTGTCTCATGATCGTGTATTTCCAGCTCACATTCCATATTAGTGGATGAACAATGCAATGTTTGGTGGAATTTGTTTCACAATGATAGGAAGAGCTGACATTGAAGGATCAAAAAGTGACGTTGCTATTAGTGCTTGTCTGTCACACGCCAGTTATTCCTGTGGACTTTGGAGAGTGGCACTATCCCAAAGGAAGTCAATTGAGATATTCAGAGTAAATCTGCAGATTTAAAAGATCTTAGAGGAACTGAGTGAATCTACTGAATGGGAGGAAGACTCATCTTTTAAGGGCTAAGGCCCTCATATGAGTGGCCCAAATTTAGCCTACCTTAGTGGTCGATTTCCTGCTCCATAATGGAGTGGGCTTTGTCTGGTTGATGTCACACCCAAAGTAGCTTGATCCAAAGGAATTAGTGTGTACAGGAAAGAGATAGAGGGACATTGAGAATCAAGATCAGAATCCTCCTGTCTAGAATAATCCGGACCCCTTCCCTTCTTACTAAGGAAAAAAAGCCTTTAGAGATGCAACACTCTGGTGTGAGGCTACTCCTTGTGCATGGGTGTGTCATCTTGATGCGTGGGCCCAGTTGAGCTGCCTGCTGTGTGGCAGTCTCAGATGCAGGGTCTTACCTGCCCTTACAAAGAGATCAAAGAGGAGGCCCAGCCCACCAGGTTATCGTCCTGCCATTTGACAGGCTACACCTGGTTGACCAGAATACACAACACTTTCCATAGTGAAGCGGACTCACAGGAGCTAAAATATGTACAATATCATTTGGGATGAGGTGGGTGAACAATCCAATGCTTGGTGAAATGTGTTTCACAATAATAGGAAGAGCTGGCATTGAAGGATCAAAAAGTGACACTGCGATTAGTGCTTGGCTGCCCCACAACAGTTATCCCTGTGGTAACTTTTCTGACACCTCCTGCTTGAAATCCAATATGTCAGAGGGATGAAGGAGTCCTACCATTTTGCCTTTGAACCACTGAAAGCCAGAATTCATATGGGTTTGATCAAGATTGAACCACCAGGACCTTTCCGAAACTGGTTTTGGAAATCTCAGAAGTTTGAACCATTGTGGTCCCTCACTTGCAAAGCCCTTTGCTGCCATAAAACACCATCTGAAATACATTGCTGCCTCAACTCCAATGAAGTACTCTTTCATCTACACTGCAGAGCAGGTGCCATGGATCAGTATACTGATGCGGCAGGGCAAGAGTGCACTATGCTTTGGCATGGCGTCAATGGGAAAGTGGGCTAATATGTTTTTTTCAGAGTGCCCTTTTTGAGACAGAATGACCCACATCATTCTATTTGTTAATACAAATCAAAAAAGCCTGGGCTTTTCACCCTTGCCAGATAGCAATTCCTTACAGGTGGGAATACACTTAAAAAAAAAAAAATGAATTATGTTGCTAATATCTTATTTTCAAAATGTATGTGAGAGTTTGTGTTGTGATAGATGTCATTCATTTTGTGAGCTGCATTTAACCTCTCAAAAAGATAGCTCACATTAAGAGACGGTGGCCTGTCTGCAATGTGAATAGTACAGCAAATGGGCAAGGGAAGAGGTGTAATTTAATTGTGTTTACATTACATCAACAGCTTTACCAATCGTTGCTGTCTGTATGGGTGTAGAAAGTTATTGAAAGTAAAATGGTAGGGGCTGGGGAAACTCCTACCTTCCCCTAAAGCTAAGAGGGGTTTCCCTACATCCACTGAAACTATGAAAACTCTCAGGATGTCTTTGTCGAACATAAATAGTCCACTGTCACAAGTGCAAAGCCTATTTCTATCCCTCACACTATTAATTAAACTATAAAGAACTAAAGGTTTTCTAGAAGAATAGTTTGTAGATCCAATCAAAGAGTTCCAAATAACACAAGCTCCAAACCCAGAGTTCCTAAATGTGAAACACATTTCCATAAAGGTCTTAGACATTTCTCTGTAACACAATCTTTGCTAGAATAACCAGGGGTAATGATTCCCTTGCCCTGCTTCCTTCTCTTGAGAATCCTCTGTGTCTTGTAACACAACAACCAGGGGCAAAAGTCTCTTGGAGGTCCCAGATTTCTGCTTATGGTCCTTTGTAAATGTCTCTGTGGTTTCCCTTCTTCTCATAGGAGTGGGTACATACCCCTTTTCTTTATGTTTGGGTACTTGGAGCCCTCTTACCCCAAGTACCACCTTGGGTAATATGGCTTGTGTGATTCTCGTATAGTGGATCCAAGACCTTTCTTCTTTGCGTGCAGGTACTTGTAGCCCGTTCCTCCCAACTACCGCCACGAGGAAGATAACTCGTGTTGCTTTCACAAAGTGTTGGGTCCCAGACCCCTCTTCTTTGCCTTCGGGTACTTGGGGCTGTTTCCTCCCAATTACCGCCACGAAGAGAATGACTCATGTTTCTATCATTTGGTGGGTCCTACACCCTTACATTTTGCTTTTTGCGGGACAGACCTGCTTCCCTTGCCTACCAGGTAATGTGACTATGAAGATGCTAACTGCATCTTCTTAGTTTCCCACCAGACAGCCCAAGTACTCCCTGCCTCTAGGGATCCTTGTAGTGGATCTGGTCCACCCAGGAACACTGCAGTCTCAATCTCCCTCTGGGTAGTGCAGTCTTCCCTTCACATGCTTCCCAGGGTTCAGGAACACCAGGTGCTTCCCTAATCCCATGAGGGGTTTCCTCTTCTATGTGATCCTCGTTTTACACCACCCCCAAGGGACTCTTGTACTGAGGACTCACTACCCTAGCACCATGGGGAGAAGAGACGACATCTACAGATGTGTCACATGTCCAATAGTTGTGATAGCGAACATTGCAGTGCTAATATAAGTAGTAATAATATTAACACCAATAGTAGAAGCACGCTACAGACAGCAGTAACAGTGATGTTACTACCACTAAGCATATATTTAGGAGCTCTAAAATAGCTATCAGTACTAATAATACTAGTAAACCCAATAAACAATTTGTGAACACTAGCCACATATTTAGCACTAAGACTTTTAGTATTAATACTGCAACAATACTAGTAATTCTGCTTTCATTGGAAGACATACTGTTACCGGTTTTACTAGTACTACAACAATACTACCAGTTGGAGTACTAGTAGAGGTAGTAGTGATAGCAATAGTCATATTTGTGTTGTTAATATAACTTGTACTACTAGTGCTGCTAATGCTGGTTTGCTGCAGCTCTGTTTATAGAAGTAATAGTACTATTACTGGTATTGGTGGTAACCCTACATCTTCTATAAGTATATGTAGTAATATTACCTTCATACATAGTACTCCTGGTAGTACTACAGAATCTACAAAACATACTACTCCTAAGGGATTTTATTAGAAGAAAATTGCAACCTAGTCTGAAGTGGTGGAGGAGCACAGCAAGCAGAGTCAGCCATTTCCCTCTTGTTCCGAGTGCAGTGATCACAGGGTGACCACTTTGGTCCAGTAGAACAGGGAGATCAGGCTGGTCTGCTGCTCCTATTTGCTGTGAGGCCCACTCAGGGGAGTCGAGGATAGGATGTTTCCTTTCAGGTTCTGCTCTCCCAGTTTAGGAGACTCAGGGCAGGGTGATAGGTCCTGATCCAGAGCATATGTTACTCCTGCTGATCTCTGTGAGTAGTAGGCAACGTGTCCTTCATCTGTCTTGGGTTATTCCTTCTTCACCTCAGGCTGAGGGCTTTGAAAAGTGCAAAATTCCCAAATGAAGTCCAGTGAGATCCTCAGAACGAACGAATGTGCTGCCTTAATGGATCCAAGAGGATCTGAGTGAATTCTGACAAACAGATGGGTGACCACTTCTTTAAAAGGCAAGAAATCACCAGGGAGTTGGGCTAAAGCTAGACTGATTTATTGGTCCATTTCCTGTCTCTTGGATGGAGAGGACTTTGCCATTCTGATGTCATACCCAAAGTGGCTTGCTCTAGAGGAAGTGGAGGGGACAGCAAAGAGAGAGGGGGCAGTCAAAATCAAGATATTGGAAATCTTCTGCCATTTTTTGGAGCCCTCCTATCATAATCCCATACCCTTCCCTTATCACTGAAAACAAATACCTGCAAGGTTTCAGCACCCTGGCGTGAAGCTACTCCTTTTTAATGGGTGTGCTTTTTGATGCTCAGTACCAGGACAGCTTTCTGCTCTGCGGCTGTCTCCAGCAGCGAGTGTTACTTGCACTTACAAAGAGATACAAGAGAAGACCTTCCACGTTCCTGTCCTACCATGTGGTGGGCTAAACCCAGCTGACCAGAATACACATCACACTCCCCAGAAGAGCTCCCTTAGAGGAGCTGACACATGAACAACAGCAATTGGAATGTGTTGGCTGGTATAAATGTGGTCCTACTGGATCTGCTTAAATGTTACATGGACCTCAGTCCTCCCTTTCTTGTCGGTGTGTTTAATTGTATTTGGATGACAGGCACTTTTAAAATGGTTGGCCTTGAGCTCTAATAGACCCACTGTACAGAGGGCACGATGGATCCTCCCTCAATCCTATCACACAATTTCACTACTTGATCACTTAGAGGAAGTTCATTGGTTCTCAGTAGACTTTAAATGTGGGTGCATGGAAAACATATTTTGCCTCAAACACCAAGTGGATTTGGTGAGATGGGGTTACACTGGGGCAATTTCTGGTGGCTAACTATGTTGGAGCCCCAGTGTAAATGGCTTCACCGACCTTAACTCCACCTTCAACAAGGTTAATGGGGACATCCCTTGAAATCTATTAGGGCGATGTCAGTTCCCTGAACATACTTGGGCTATTTAAAATTCTTCAATCTGATATGTCTATCTAAAGTTCTGGTTGAATTGTGAATGCCTACACATGATTTTAAAGTTGCAAGGAATCTTTAGGAAGGGGGTCCCTGGCAAGCCTTTAGATTTCTTGTTTATCCTTTATATCCGTACATTGGAGAATGCTACATTTCTCTCCTAGTTTAAAGTTACGCTGATGCTACAGTATTACTTGTCAGTACCCCCGTGCCTTACAGAAATTAACAGATGAAATAGGTTGTCTATATGAAGGACAACAAGCTGCCAATCAACATCAAAATTTGTAAAATAAAAATACTGATTCTAAAAGGGAGAGGAATTCTAATTGTCAATTTACCCTTAATGGTACCAAACTTGAACGAGTGAATTAATTTGTATGTGATTAAGTGTTCATTCACTTAAACCAAGCCTATGATGCGACATAATATAACACATAATAAGACATTACTGACTGAAATAAACCATTCATTGACATTTATATACAGTTAATACATGCCAATATCAATTTCCAATAATGTCCATGTACCCAGGTAATCAATTTCCAGTTAATCAATTCGAATACATTTCCAATAATTCCAGTTAATAAATACAAATATCAATTTCCAATAGAATTCCAATACATTTCCACTACGTTTCCAATACCTTATGAACTTCAAACTCATTATTGAATGTTGGTCTCCGGAGCTCAAGATCTCCTCCGAGACAGCAAAAGTGTGTAATTAATAAAGATATACCATATAATAAAATGTGTAAAGTAACACAGTCAGTATACGTTTAAACCCACACATGGAATATACAGATGTTTCAAAGTCTCTGGGTCTGATGCATGGAACGTTTTACTATAGGCTTGCGCCATTAGCAAACACTTCCATGAATCAGGCCCTCTGTCTCTAAGGATTTACAAAACGTGCACTCAATTTGATCATTGGGATATCAAGCACTGGGTCAAGACCTTCCCCAATTTCCCAGCTGGTTTACTCTAAAATGCCTAAATAAAATGGTATAATCCTAACAGGGAATTGATTTGTGTGCAATGCTGAATTCCTGGATAGCTTGTAATACATTTTGCACACTTTACAGCTACAGATCTAGATGCTAAAACAATGAAATTGCTCTCCCATTCATATAATACTGAGCAGGGCATTATTATATGAGTGGGAGAGAAATGCAGTCGTATTAGCTTCTAGAAACTATGATTTACAGTATGCATTTTTTAAACTTTTTCCTATACTCCATGTTTAGCTATATCTTTTACAAATTCACTCAAAAAAGATTTTTTTTCCCATCTGGGCCACTTTATTAGAATTTTAAAGTTTAAGTAAAGGGAAAATCTCTTTAGACGAGCAGTAATTAAAAGGTGGCCAGACTTAACTCCAATTTTATAGCCAACACAAGATGCTGAAGTAGTCCCTCAATGCATCTAAGTTAAGTTTCCTTAATTACTTGACAGGACTCATTTTTATTAATACGCTGTAATTTTGAGTATGAGCACAATAAAAAACATCCTCCTTGTCAAGACATCATAAAACGAACATGCTTTCTTAGGTTGTTCTTCCAAGGTGTGATTTTGATTCTCTATTGACAGGTGGCCATTTATATTGACCCCCCATATACTTTAAAGAGCTATCACCATCGATGTGCTGGCCATCCATCTATCCAGCTGTTCGGTCACTGCTTTTTCTTATTAAAGACACAAATCACTTTGGATTTCTCAATATTTATATTAAGATTATGGACCAAAACATTCTTGTTTAGTAGGACAGTGCTTTTCTGCCATCCTTTCGAAGTGTGGTCTATGCAGCAATGTTGTCTGTGTATACCACATGAATTAAAAGGTAGGTTTTGATGGGACAATGCCCCTGTCATGTAAGGCATCACCCACATCCAAAATATATAGAACAAACAACAGAGGGGCGAGCATGCAACATAGTCGCAGTCCTCGCATTGAGGGAATGGGTTGTGTGCACAGCCCAGTTCAGTTACACCCAACTCTGATATAGGTATCAGTATGCAATAATATCAAGAAGAGACATGGGTGAAGACCTGATGCAGTCAGAATTTCCCATATGCGATTTCTATGTATGCTGTCAAAAAAAGCAGACAATTCCATTAATCCGACATACAATGAGTTTTTTCCTGCTTTATTTGCCCTCAGGGCTAATGCCAGAAGGTTTAGCAGTAGACATATCAGGTCTAAATTTAGTTTGTTTAAGAGTAGGAGATTTTTCTCTCAAACCCAACCTTTTAGATCTTGCAAGAGAAATTACTCAAACATTGTACAGGTACCGTGAAGTCGACCGTTCATTCTGTAGTTATCGGGATTCTCTCTGTTGCCCTTCTTATGGATGGGAACCAGGTACGCCTCTTTATGTCTTTCTGCAACTTTTTGAAACAGAAATAAAGATTAATAGTCTTAAGTATCGGCAGAATGTTTGAAAACAACATTTGTGAGTCCTCCTGGTCCAGGGGCTTGAAAATATTTAAATATCATTATGTCCTTTCCAATCTCCGATTAGTTCACTTTCTTCTCAAAGCGCTATATATGAAGAAATGTACTTACCAGAAAAGACAGGTTGGATAAAGGTTTCCCAGCCACCAATTGAGGTCAGGTTATATTGTGCACATCTAGACAGCCCCTCAGAATCATTTATGAAAGACCAATACTTATTACTGTTTTTTGCCTTCATAAATCATTCACTTATTCATTCTGGAGTAATTTTTATGCAAACTCTACATCGGTATTCACATTTTGCAAAGCCAGCTGCTCTAATGTCACACGTAACAGAGACAATTACCATAATGAAAAACTACCAAGAGAGTCAGTTGATTGAGACTGGCTTATAGCTCTGCAAGGATAAATCCTGCTCAATCAGACTCTGCATGGCTGAATTTTAGGACTTTGAAAATTATCTAGCCTCCCAGAAAAGGCAGAACCATTTGTTTAAACATGTATTGGGGATTTCTAATGTGGCTCCTTTATTCTCATTACATATTGTACTGAATCAGGCACATAGAATAAAAAAGGCAAATGCCAGACTGGTTTGCGTTTAGCTCTGTCTACGGTCAAACTTCAAGCGTTATTAAATGAGGTTTTGAAAGCCATCTGGAAGCCATTCCAGTTTGGAGAAGGGCACTAAGGGCCTCATTACACGGAAGGCGGTAATGGTTAACGGCCACCGTTAATGGTAACGGTGACCGTTAACCATTACCGCCTTACTACGAGGTCCCTTAGCGGGTTGGTGCTTTAACGCCTGCTTTTTGCAGGCATTAAAAACCAACCCGCTAAGGGACCTCGGAGCTAATTACGGCACCGCAATAGAGCCCTATGGGGCAGAAATGGGAATGGGGAAGGGCAATGGCGGAAGGGGGATTTACCGCCCCACCAACCTTGGAATGGGGTGGTAAATCCCCTTTCCGCCAAGGCGGTGCCGGTAATTTACCGGCATGGTCCAGGGTGCTAATAGCACCCTGGATCACCGCCTTCCGTGTAATGAGGCCCTATATCTTATCCTAAAGTATGAAACATGATGAGGTAACCTGTAGGTGATGCAGGAGATGGGCACAACACTCACTGACTACCTGCGTTCTTTGCAATGATCCAGGCTGAGGATTAAGAAGGACAGTTACTGCCTGTGTGTACTAGTTATAGCCAGTGGCCCCATCGGGAGTGAATGTGGGGTGTACTCCTGGAATCACTACCTGTAATGAAAGACATTTCACCCCCCCGCCCGCCCCCACTATCAGTGTACGTTAATACAATAGAAGACAGGTAGATGGCAAGGGTTCTATGTTCATTCATCCCTGCTGCTTTTTTTGCTGAAAACTTGTTCCCACCAACCCCTTCGCCCCTATTATTTATTCCCTATACCCCAGTACCACCTTACCCCTTATATGCCCTTACCTGCCCCCCTCCATATTTTTCATTGATTTTATTTAGCAAAACATTTTTGGCAAATTGTGGCCGAAAAAGAAAAAGGTGCAATGGATGAACATCGTACATGGCAAGAACATCCCAACTCCCAATGCTTATGAAGACATACTCTCCCAGTGTAAACCTTATGTAAATAAATACAAAATTAAGAAATAAATAACAGCCCCAACTCTGTTGTATCAGCTGTAACACATAGCATTTGATATATATGTATGAACTACAGTTATAAATAATTAACATAATTTAATGGCCCAATAAATACTGTAGAAGGGTAAACCCAAACCTTGATACAATAAAAACTCAAAAAGAGAGTGAAGGCATGTGGCCGGAAAAAGCAAATTCATTACATGCAAATGGCCAGATCAGGGGGAGTTAGTCAGCTTCGTAAATCTGAAAAATAACGAATCCACACCATGCTCAACAAGGTTACAGCGTTTACATACAAAATCAAATAATTAACATAATTACGCATAACAGTTCCAACGTCATCCCACAATCCGCATTGACTAAAAACGATATATAGAACCTAAACATCACCTAAATTCTTTAGCCCCATTGGATACATTTACTAAACACAATCGTCTTTTCAAGTGGTTTCATTAAATAGCATCATGACCTCTTGAAATATAATCGGTCTGTTATCTCAAACAATTTTCCACAGTTGACTCGTCACATTTGTCAGATACATTTTAACCCAGTTTGTGATGTGCACAACCTCGATTAGATACCCTTAAAGAGAGACAGGAGTGAAGACAGTGTCCATTCCTTTGATCACACAATAGTTTCTTCATTACCCTAGGCCAGCTAGCATCCCAAACTGCTCCTTCAGCATTCCTTCACAACACCTCATGCGACTTCCATCATAAATCATATGGCCGCCTTAGTTCATTTCCTGCTTATCTCCCTGAGAACCCAAATGGAATCATAAAAACAGGTCAAGCTGAACCCTCGAGTGTTCATTTCATGTATTTATTGACTAACCTCAATATGACCTTCGCAAATCCTAACCCGACCTGCTGGCCATTCCAAAAAAGGATTCAGCTTCCCAGAAAGTCTGTCGCTCAATCTACACATCCATATAACCATAAAAACAACCCTAATGGTAGTTACTTCCGCCCTCGCCTCCAGGGAACATTTGACCTGCTATCGCCATCTGCCCAATATGTTTTGCTTCATCCCCCTGTCCTGACATCAGTCATTGAACCACTCACGGACAAAAGGAAACTCAACTCCTTCAAACATTAAACAATGCAGCCTAAAGATATAACTACTATAAGTCTACTTGATCTGAAAATACAACTTGCAGACACCATGGATAAAGGCAAACCAGCACTCCTTCTCCTACTAGATCTATCTGCCGCCTTTGACCTTGTCAACCACGATATCCTAGGCATGCACCTAAAAAATGAAGCACACTTCTCCCCGGAAGCCATTACATGGGTGGCCTCATTCCTAAACGGCAGACTCATGAAAGTCTTCTCAGACACTGCCTCGGCAACCCCTACTACCATCCACTGCGGCGTCCCCCAAGGCTCCTGCACCGCCCCCACTCTCTACAATATATTCACCCTTCCTCTCTTCAATGACCTCGACTGTCGCAACATAGCGTACACCAACTACGCAGACGATACGCAGGTACTACTCCCGCTAACTGGGTCCTACGAAGAAGATGCGACTGCATTAACCAAAATCTACACAGCCATCCAAACCTGGATGGCGGCCAACGGCCTCTGCTTAAACGGGGACAAAACTGAAATCCTCATAGTAGGGACCAATGAAATTCTCAACAAACTCCCCCCTCAATACAAATCCTTCAATATTGACAACTCCACCATTACAGTTTCCAAGACTGTTAAAACCTTAAGTGTTCACCTAGATGCCTCACTATCTATGTCTCGCCAGGTCAACGCCATAGCCTCCTCCTCAGCACTCACCACCAAGGTGATAAATGCTGTCAAGCCTTTTCTCTCCACTAAAAACTGCCTGTCCATCGCCAGAGCCACTATAGGTACAAAATTAGACTACTGTAATGCCCTGCTCCTAGGAACCTCTGCCCACAACCTAAAAAAACTCCAAATCACGCAAAACAACGCGCTCCGGGCAGCGCTGTCCATTCCAAAAAGAGAACACATCTCGCAAGCAAGGAAAGATGCTCACTGGCTACCCGTGAAGGAACGCATACTTTTCAAAGCCATGACCATCACACATAGATGCCTCTCCCTGGATGCCCCACCCTATCTCGCAGAAAGAATCACACCGAAAGCCTCCATCAGACCCACCAGAGCCCACCGCACCAACATGATTGATGTCCCCACGTTTCAGAGATCCAGGGCGGGAGGAACCAGCTTCCAACACCTCGCACCTAAAAACTGGAACTCCCTACCCACCTCACTAAGGAACGAAAAATCATTCCACACCTTCCGTAAAAACCTCAAAACCCTCCTATTCCGATAAAGTCCTCCACAGGCACATTCATGCTTGCATTGTAACCACAGCATAGCATAACCTCTAAGCTCAATGTTTACTACCAATTGTTAAACGTACTCTGTAACTCGGTTTACATCTGTAAACATATTCCTATGTTTGTGTTCAAGACTAAGTCTGCTGTAACAGCGCCACGATGCCCCAGGGCAGTTTTGTGCGCTTTATAAATGCAAATAAATAAATAAATAAATAAGTCTGCAATCTTTGAGAAGGCTTTGTGTAAAGATGGTAGAACTTCTTGATAGCACAATACTCTAACTAAATATTTATACTAAGGCATCCTAATTCCCCATGTGTCCCCTTTACAAATTTTTTGCATCCTATTACAACTACCCTCTCTAGTGAAAATCTCTTCTCTCGTGTTTTCAGAAAAACAACCTTGTTCTCTCGCTTGCGGACACTGAGCTCCTCACAGCTCACTTCAATGCATTACAAAGTTGTACCTCACACAATGACATTGTGATTACATTGTTGCTAATTATGTTTCTACCTGATGCAACTTAAAATGTATTCAAATCTAAATATAAAGTAACATATACACAGAATCTCCAAACTACACAGAACACACTCTAAATGCAACCTTACTGCGTTTAAACGATCCGCACCATCAACTAATACAATTTACGTAGCGCAAACCTCTTTCCCCTATCAGGACGCTGTACCTGCATCCAACAAGACTTGGGTAAAAAAGGAAAAATGTTTACTCCTCTAAATCTAGTCTCTGGGTCCCTAGCATCTTATCTCTTTGAAAAGCCAAACAAATGAAGTGAGTGTGGAGCAGTTTGCTACTATATAATGGGCCCCATTACAAGTATGGCGGTAAGGCAACAATGGCTACTGTACCGCCATACTAGGAGTTCTGCTCGTGGGTGCTCTTGAAGCCACCAGGTCTGACCTGGTGACCATACCGGCACCCACGAGCAGAACATGATGGTAGCACCGGTACCGTTAATACCGGTACCGGTGCTACCACCCTCCCCATTCCCATTGAGCCTTATGGGGCTCAAATGGGGAAGGGGATGTACCAGGCCCAGCACCCGTAAAAGGGCAATTACTGGGTCCGGCTGGGCCGGACTAGCCCTGTAATTGCCCATTTGCGGGTGCCAGACCCGGATGAAAGTTTAGAGGTAGCCTTGCTGGTAAAACCGGCAAGGCTACCTCCAACTTCATAATGAGGCCCAATGACTTTCAATACTGTCCCACCAAACACAGTTTTATTATACCAAGACATTTCCTCTGAAACAGGATGTTGTCTTCAGATCCCCTGGTAGGGAAGTTTATGTAAAACAATTAAGAACACTTTAAACACAAGTGTTCCATTAAGGTGACCACAAAACGTTTACATTTCATGTTGAAAACCTCTCTTAATGACTCAGAATTCCATGTCAATATTAGGGTATTATTCTCCTAATGGTAGATGCAGACTGTTAGGGAGAATTCTCAAAATGTGCTAATTTCCCTTACCTTTTGAGACCCCCAGGAACTTTGCTGGATTTCTAGGATTTTATTTTTTACCCGGGAAGAGTGTGAGCCTTTTTTCCCACTCTTCCATGTATTTTTATGTGTGTTCTTTGGTTATGGAGATTTAAAACAACTCCAGAGGCATTATCTTTTTCTGTGTGTCACACAGCACATTCAGTGCAGTGACACAGGGATGTCTTTCAGACTTCCCAAGAAATGACGAGTTGCAACTTGCAACAATGTTCTATAGATCAGAGAAGGTACATTATCACAAATGGGAGACCTCCACAAATAGATACATCCGAAGAGACTATTCTTTCCAAAAAAACGAACGCCAAAGCTTTACCTCTGTGTCTTCATGAAAGCTAGAGGAGGAAAGCAATGGACACCTAACACTGATCTCATGGAATTCAAGGGGCCACAGCCATCTTTTTTACCAGTCTCATCTAAAATTTCAGCAATCTCATATAATTTGTCTACAAGAGACTTGGCTGTCACAGGCTCCCATGTGTGAAGGATATAATGTTTTTATTAATCCTGCTGTAGTACAACAGAAAGGAAGACCTTCATCGGGACAGATAATCCTAGCAAGAATAAACTCTAATTGGTCCACAGTTGAGTCCAGAAACCTGAACCCTTGGATACAATGGGCCTCATTATGACCCAGGCGCTAAGTGTTTAACAGCGCCGTAAAAGGCTGCGGCGCCATTAAACACTTAGCGCCTAATTACGAGGTCCCTTTGCAGGACCCGACCTTAACAGCTGGTTTTGCCAGCCGTTAAAGTAGGGACCCGCAAAGGGACCTTGGTGCTAATTACGGTACCGCAATTTGCGGTACCGTAATTAGCGCCTTCCCCATTCCCATTGAGCCCTATGGGGCAAAAATGGGAATGGGGAAGGGCCATGGCGGCATGGGGAATTACCGCCCCACCAACCTCGGAATGGGGTGGTAATTCCCCATTCCGCCATGGCGGCCTCCGGCATGGACCATGGTGCTAATAGCACCATGGTTTAGCGCCGGAGTCCTAATGAGGCCCAATATCTAATACTACAGAATATAAAATCACAAAATCAATCAAGGCAAAGACCAACTCAAACAGGCTGTGAGGATAGCCGTATTCAACCTTTACTGGAACCCTGTAGCTGTAAATGAGTCGCAATACATCGACATATTCTTAACAGAACTAGATTTGATTATATCTAAGTACAGTACGATGGATGTAATCATATGTGGAGACTTCAACATCCATATTTTTGATTAAATGGGCAGCCGGAGAGCTAACAAAGACCTCTCCCTGAGAGCAAAACTTTGGGTCAAAGAAATGAACTCAAGGAATCTTTCTTTTGTCTGAAATTTCCAGAACTCAAACCAACAAATAATTCCCACATGGACTCAAGGAAATTCTGAGGCAATATTGAATTACATGTATGTGTCATCGAACATATTGAAGACAACTGTACAAACAGAGACTATATGCAATACAAACAGTGACCACCACATGATTTCCCTTACATGGTCTCAACATGGCCGTCAACGGAAAAACAACCTAAAACTGCCTCCAATGGAACTGAATGCTGAATCTTCCAGACTTAGATTAAACGTTTCTGATTTACCAGGTCTAACTAAGATATACCAAGCATCAGATAAAGAAGATGGAGATAAATTAAACTATGAATGGCTGTTTTACCCACACTATCATAAAACAAATGGACAAAATAGTCAAAACAAGAAACACAACCATTGTTATGACATATTAATTAGGAGGAAAAAAACAGAGCTACAAAAAGTGTGTAGACTCTTGAATAAGCAAAAAACTCAGGCATCTAGAGATGCAATTAAATCAGCTAAGAAGACTTATCATAATTGGCTAAAGGCACACAAAAGTACGATGCTACAACAGGACTCAGAAAAGATGCTGTTGTGCCTTAACAACCAGAACACCCGTGATCTTTGGAATCTTTTAAATCCAATACATACAACTCAGCATCGGTTGATACAAAATTTTACCGAAGACCGCTGGATGGATTATTTTGCCGAGTTATACAGCAAGAGGCAAACTGTAGAGATCACAGACGCCTCATTCACAAATAGGTGGCAAGTCACAAGATCCAAAAATCAAATGAAGCAATTCATTTTGAAGCTTGATTCCTCTCGTGCACCAGGGCCCGACGGCCTATCGGACAAAAAATAAAGGCCACACCCGAGATATGGGCGGATATTATGGTACAGATTCTAAATCTGATTAATCAACTGAATCAAATTCCAACGAAATGGAGACGCGCAATCCTAATAACAATATTCAAACAGGGAGACAAAGAAAGAACGGCAAACTACAGGGCAATTGCCCTACTAGAAAATGTTTGCAACTATCCTACTGAGGGATCTTACCGACTGTGCTACACAAGAAAAAAAGGTTTGCCCACCGACAAACAGGTTTTGTCCACTCATTGGGAACCAACATTAATCTCTTTCTGCTGAGCCTTGTAAAAGATGAAGCCAAGGCCAATAGTCAACAGGTATGGATGGCTTTTGTTGATCTCCACCTTATCTTCAACTAAGTTAACCGTTGGAAGCTAGAAAAGTGGAAATGTCTGGCTAATATATTAAAACCAATAAAACAACTCTACTCATCAACTAAGATATGAGTAAGGGTAGCCAACAATGGTGTATTAACATCATACATAGAGACAAGGAATGGCCTTAAGCAAGGCTGCCCGTTGACAGTGACGCTTTTCAGTCTGTTTACAGCAGATTTACAAAGTGAAATGTTACTAGAACTAACAAATCTGCCAAGAATAAATTCAGCTAGACTAGCTCTGATGTTATATGAGGACGACATAATTTTTCTTGACAAGACGCTGAAAGGCCTAAAACACAACCTTGATGCACTCAGAGAATATATGGCAAAAAACAAGTTAAAAATAAATACCTCTAAAACAAAAATTGTGGCCACTATGAAACCAAAACAGAAGGAAAGAAGGCGGTGTTAAGTATAAACGGATGCCCCATTGATGTAGTTGAATCGTATAAATATTTGTGGCTCACCATTTCCCATACACTGGACGAAAAAGAATGGGAGTTGCAATTTAAAAAGAAAGCAATGACCCTGGCAAGGCAAGGCTATATTCCCCATGGAAACTATGGAAAGTTTTCATACAGACCAATTATTACATTCTACAGGAGCAAAGTCATCCCGATCCTGATTTACGGAAGCAAAACGCTTTTAAAATTGTCTGAGAAAATCTGGCCTAATCTCTAGGCATTATTCGAGAAAGCACTGCAATCCCTCACCTCAGTTGTAATATGGAAAAAGCTAGACTTATTCCAGAAGATAACTGGCAAATAAAAAGTCTCTGCACTGGAGATATTCAGAAGCAAGACGGACGCTATTCGTATATACTGACAGCATGGACACAACAGATGTCACACATCCTAGCAAAAGAAAAAAAAGATATAGGGCCTCATTACACGGACGGTGGTAAGGGTTTACCGGTACCGGTAAGGGTGCCGGTACCGGTAAACCCTTACCACCTTACTACGAGGTCCCTTTGTGGGTTGGTACTTTAACGCCTGCTGTTTAGCAGGTGTTAAAAACCAACCCGCAAAGGGACCAGGGTGCTAATTACGGTACTGCAATTTGCGGCACCGTAATTAGCGCCTTCCCCATTCCCATAGAGCCCTATGGGGCAAAAATGGGAATGGGGAAGGGCAATGGGGAAGGGGGAATTACCGCCCCGCCAACCTTGGAATAGGGCGGTAATTCCCCTTTCCTCCAAGGCGGTGCCGGTATTTTACCGGCATGGACCAAGGTGCTAATAGCATCTTGGTCCTCTGCCTACTGTGTAATGAGGCCCATAGAAATGCTGCTACTGAGACCACAAAGCGCCAAGAAAAAGATCATGTTCAATGACTGGATAAACACCATCGAACATAAAAACCGATTAAAAGATAACCTTGTATCTGAAATAGAAGCAAGAGCCATTAACAAACTACCACCATACCTGATCCTTTTCCCAGACAAAGGAAAAAGAGCGCTATTTATGAAACTATGCCTAAGTATCCTCCCTACAAGAGAAAGACTAGTGAGAATAAACCAAAAAGACATAAATGGGCATTTTTGCAAATTTTGTAAAAACCAAGATGCGACAGAAACTCTGTACAACCAGTATCACCACACTGGTTTGTTCTGCCCTTCAACATGAGAGAAATGTATGCAGGACTGAGAATGGACACGAAACTCTGAGCCCAGAAGATAGATGGTCCTGGATCTTGCTGGGACACGAAAAATAGATGATTTTTATATTTTTCCACTTCTGGAATTAGATCATGGATAAACTTCCTAAAGATGAACTGCAACTAAGCAAGAAAGTCTGATTACATGGTCTAAATGTTTATGAAAGTAAGACAAAATGGAAAGTTTATTTTTAAACTAAAGCATTTTAATTAAAAAAATACCTTCTCTGGGACTGACTACTGTCTCCCAGAGCATGATAAGTTAAATTGACTTTACTAGTCGCTTTAAATGTACAGACCCAACACACAATATCTTCCTATAGAGAGCTGGAGGGGTTGCTTAGCTTCCCCTGAATCAAACCACTCATGTAACAGTCAAATGTTACCCTTTCCTACTTTAAATGGCTGGTGGCAGTGGTTTAGATCAAACTACCATCATTGTTCCCGACCGCGAACAACGGTAGCAAAAAATCGGGTCCACCATGTTTTTCAATATGACGCCCAAGACCTCTCTGTAAAAACAGACTCTGGTCATCTTTTTTCACCATTTCTTTTAGGAAAGGTCCTTCTTGTGTTTGTCTCTGCGCGCCAAACTAGGTTTGGTCCTTTTGTTCATTGGCCTTTGGCGGGCTTTAGTGCTGAAGCCCTCCTCTGCTGCCGGAGTGTTTGGGATGGACAGGATGTGAGGGAGGTGCCCGAAACTCCCAGTGCTTATTCTCATAGGAGACCTGAATGCACTCTGGCGTGATTGGCCGGCTGACTATCTGGCAAGGACAGCCACCCTGCTGTGTGAGTGACAGCCAGGCTGGAAAGAAAGGGGGAAAACTGTTTAAAAGCAGGTCTCTGGGACTTGGAAAGCAGAGTCGACCACTGGAACGAAAGAACCGAAGACGAGCTGAAGGAAGAGGACTGCAGCAACTCTTGGACGACCGATGAGGCCCTGCTGCAGGTCCGAATTGCCTGAAACTCCATCGACAGAGAAGCCCTTCAAGGTTAACTTCTTCCCTTGAATTTGGTGGGAATAATAAACTCGCAAGCCACCTGGACACCGTCCCCATCTTGGTCGAATTGTCTTCAGAGGGCTGTTGAAAACTGGATAGCTAGAGGGAAGGAAACCAGCTTGTGTACTTTAAGGCACTCACACCTTAAAACAACGTTTTGCCAAGCTTGTGGCCTCATCCCTAGGCAGAGCAGGAACCTCCCAACATCCTCCGTCTTGTCCCCATGACTGAAGCTCAGGAAGAGCAAGATCTGCTCGAACTGCCAGGAACAACTGCCTCAGCTGCAGCTCTTCTTCACTTTAAAGGTACTGTGCAAATGCGGTCCGGAAATCTTTTCGGCCACAGAGAAATTTTGTTTAACTTTCCCAACTTCGAAGGCTTGTCCTTCCCTAAACATTCATCAAATTTTTGGCCTAGCCAAATTCTTCTAAAAACCGTGGCAAAGATTTAACTGTTTACTACCAGACCTGTGCTATCCTATACAAAGACTCTGAACCATTGACTTTGGCCCAGTCCTATGAAATGAATTGCAGGTTGCAGTTTACTGAAACCCTTTGCCCTGCCTATTGCAAGTATTTGTTCTGTTAATTCTTATAACCTTGTCTTTTTACCCCTTTTTAAAATATCTGAAGTGCCATTTTGCTCCCACTTCAGGGGAGCTGAACTTGTTTAGTTATTTATTGGTTATGTATGTGTGATTTATTAGTTCATAATATTAAACTGCTCTTGCTAGTATAATGTTTTCAAAGTGACTGTGTAAATAAATTTATATTATTTTACCAAAAAACCTTGAGTAAGTGTTTGTTTGAACCACTGTATTTGTTGGTCCTTTGTTCTACTGCTCACTCAACTCTTGAGATAAGTCTGGCTGCTCAGCCATCGCTACCACTTTACTTTGTAGTACAGGCTTGTACCAAAGGTGAAATTGTACTTGCACTTGTAGTCTTAATTGCATGTAGTGTTCCCAAAGGGTACTTACTGCATGTGATTCTGCCTAACACAGGCTACAAAAAAATATATAAATACACCTGAAACCAACTAACCCTTAAACTATACAGGGTGCCCCAAACAAGAAATGAGATAAAAATAAATAAGCAGGCTTACGGCTCTGAAGAGTGACATGATGGCTTGCTGGTATCAGCTGCAGATTCTTCTTGCTTGCTATGAGACAGGTCGACAGGTCTGGTTTAGGCAGCTCCCCCTCTTCTGGAATCTGCCCTGCTGTTGTAGTAGAAGGGAACTATTCGAGGTGGCTGATTTGTTTACACCTTTACCTTTGTGTGACTGTTCCATTAGGGTGATGTAAAAGCTGGCAAGTGTCATTTCTGCTATGTGCAGGAACAGGCCTAGTCCAAACACAGCTAGGGGTACAGGAGAGAACAACTTTCTTTTTTGGGTTAAGATTATTTTCCCACCACATGTTCTTATGTGACTGACTTGTTTTGTCTTGAACCAGTTGCAGGCAGGGATTGGTTTGCTAAATGGCTGGACTGTAAAGCTCTTGATGGACTGCAGTCTTGGGTCTATGGGCTTTGGTTGGAGCCTCTCTCCTACTTGTCAGTTTCAGGGCACAGGAAGGTATGAAATGGATGACCAGGTACGTTCACAGTACTAAGATCAAGTGTCATGGTTGCTTTTATACTTCAAATTAAGAGTCGCTTCGGCGATTAAGGGTTTTTTCGGTGCTCAAAGAACCTTCATGCACGGCTTGGATAACACAGCTGGATGAAGCTAGCTTCAGCTAAGAAATGTTTGGGAGCCTGTGCTTTAGGAATTCATCCTGATTGGAGCATGAACAGCAGATAGAAGGTTTTCTTTATTCTTATCACAGCCAGGGCAGACGGGAATATATAATTCTGGGTGGGTATTCTTTTCTTTAGAGAATACCCAAGTGCAGTATTTGGCTGGCATGGTTTATACTTTCTTTGGCTGATCCCTTTACATGACCAAACAAAGCAGGATTCAAGTTTGATGGATGGGCATGGGTTTTCTAAAAGGGTAAGTTTCAAGTTAGCTCCTTTGCTCGTGTAGGGTCGGAGATATGCAGAATAAGCAGCAATGATTTTTTTATTTTGTCTACACGTTTGATTTGCATGCACACATCACGGATGAGGAGATATGTGGGTTCCCCCAGTTCACTGCAATGGCCTCGTGGAACAGCGTGGTCACAGGGACAGCCAAGCATGGGGAAGCCGAATAGGCAAATATACTACAGGGTTGTCTGGAGTCCATCCATTTTTTTCTATACCTCCCCTTTTTCTTTTCTTATAAACAAAAAGGGGGAGGGCATGGATTTGACATGCATAAGGGCTATTAGAGACTTTCCTATCAAGGACTGCGGCAGCAGAGGTTGCTTCTCTGGGTTCAGGACAACCCCTGGCACCAGCTGGTTATGTGCTATTATTCTTGTAACAGCCCTGTGGGGCACACCACACAGGCTTGCAGAACGTTCAATCTTCTTTTCTCTTCTTGTGACCAGGGGGGCCAGATAGGCATGCACCATAAACCATCCTGGGGGAAAACCAGAACAGACATAGGGCAGCCTCCTTTAGAGCTGATTGGACTGACACAGGGAAGAGATTCTTCCTCACATGCAATCCACTCAGGCTCTCCCCCTCTGCAAAAATGGGCACTTTTCCTTTCAGCAATGCGTTGGGCTGCACCATTATTTGTTGGCCCCAGTTGTGTGACAGCTGAGGGATACATTTTTTCAATCACTGCAAGGACAGCATGCATCTAGTCACGAGGGTAATGCACTCCCAGTCCTGGGAACATTCAATCAGGTAAGACTAAGTACTGTCATTAAAATAAGAACTTTAACATAAGAGCTTTAAATATGGGATTTGAATGAGGGTCTGGAACGCTTTTCAATGGAGATGACATTTGAGGAGGGATACTCAGTGTATTTGATGCTGTTTGGTATGGATCCCTCCCATGCCCTGCCCCTAGCCAGGCTAATCCCTATGGCTAATTGTGAAGATACTGGTGGGGGGTGCCTGTACTTCTGCTCTCTATATGGTAGAGGAGAGGCAAAGAGGACCCCAGCTAAGATTTTCAAGCGGTAGCAATGGACAAGCAATCAAGGCCTAGCTTCTTAGGAGGTGATGCAGGCTGGTTCTTAAGTACAGTGTAGTCCCCGAACCCCCACAAAGGAATGTCCACACACTCTATTACTGAAAACACAGTCTTTATATAATTAATATTCAAAGGTATGTACACGATCACAATGACACACTTTGTACTCGGAAATCAACAATGATAAATATATACAATTCTAAAGTGGTACCACCAATGTTATCAAATCTCATTAAAGTGCATCAAGTGTACGGTTAAAATGTCACACAGATCAATAACGAGGAAACCAGCAATAGAGATAGGAAGGAACGTAAGATGGTTGAAACAATAGGCAGAATGCTGGCCTATACCAATAGACACAGTTCTGTGTGGAGATCCCCCCACCTGGGCAACCTGTAAATTAAAGATATATAGCACAAGCCCAGTCCATATATTGTTCAATAGCCTTATTTCCTCCTATTAAGGTTTAACCCCCCCCAATGTACCTGGTGGAGTAGAGTTCTTCGAAGACGCGTCGAAGGATCC
Source organism: Ambystoma mexicanum (assembly GCF_040938575.1). Classification (NCBI taxonomy): domain Eukaryota; kingdom Metazoa; phylum Chordata; class Amphibia; order Caudata; family Ambystomatidae; genus Ambystoma; species Ambystoma mexicanum. Next base: position 1,368,727,005 of record NC_090931.1, read on the forward strand.
TTCTTGAGTGACTCCCTTTAAAGCAGGAGCCACAGATCGTCGAGAGGCGTCGAAGATGGTGAACTTGTCGTCGACGGCGGCGATGAGAAGTTCAAGGGTGCAGAGACCCAGATGTCGATCCAGGTGGTGCTCGTCAGCGACGTCCTGCGAGGATGAGGTGTGCGGGGCACCTCAGCGATAGATTGTTCCGGACCGCAAAGAGTTTCAGAAGAGCTGTGGCCCAACGAGGGCGTCGAGTCGTCGAAGTCTTTGTGGCCTTCAGGTGGCAGGAAACCCACCGGCAGATTCTCCTCGGCATGTTGGTCGTCCTCGACTTCCTCCGGCTGGACAAAGCAGTCGACGATGCGGACAAGGGAGTCCTTGGATTCAAATGTTCTTCGGTAAAGGAGCGGGCGGCTCCGGTCGTCAGCGGCATGGCGTCAAGTGGTCCCCACGGCTGGGCAACACAACTTCGACGGGCCTCCAGCGATTACACAAACCCACGAACCCTGGTCGACGGCAATGGACTTCAACAGCGGCGAAGTCCGTGTGCTTTGCTTCGTTCTCCTCAGCGGTCCCGTCTCAGGTCGGCAGCCTTTCGAGGGTCTGACTTCCAGGGAGCTTCGGCGAAGGTTAGCGGTGCTCCATGGTCCTTACCAGGTCCTCTCTCGGATCAGTCCTTGACGAGTTTGGCAGCTTTCAGATAAGGTCGAAGGAAATGCAACAGCAAGTCTTCGTCTTCCAGCTCGGCGTCGAGGATCAGCAGTTCCAGTTACTCTTAAAGTGTAGACACAGCTTCTGAACAATTTCCAGTGGTGAGAGGTGCCCAGATATACTATTTTGTCTCTCATCCACACTGCTGGGTCACTCTCAGCAGCCAATCATACAGAAGGGCATTCATGCAGTCAGTCAGCCAATCAGGCACACAGTGCATTCAGGCCATCCTCCTCCCTCTCAGACACTCACAACAAGGAATGTGGATTGGGACCCAGCCATTCAACACTACACACTGCATTCAGTCCAATTTCAAGCAGGGCTGTCTCAGTCTTTGTCTCTCATACCAGAAACCAGACAGCCTCAACAAGAAGTGCATATTGGTCACACACTCCATTCACCCAGGTCCCACCCACAGGGCGTACCCACAACATACAGTCACTGGGAAGGCTCCAGTCAGCCTGGACTGGACTTCACAACAACACCATATATGGAACTTCCACCCAACAGCCAGTCAGGGGGAAGGGACAGAGTCAGGGTTTCCCAGGACTTTCGGAAAACAAGGTAATAGGTAATAGAAAGCAAGAGGCCACAGGGGCCATCTTGTTTTCCATCAGGAATCAACTGATTCCAATGGCAGGGCCTGGGGATCCCCAAAATGGAGGATACTCAGGGCACCTGTCAAAGTCAGCATGGAGCTGCCACCAGCCCATACCCTGCTCTGCGGGCCACCCACAGGTGCCCAAAAACATACACTAGGGGCACAGGGTTGTACCCCCCACCCATGGGTGCCGTAAGGGTATCCCACGGGTCTGTTCACCAAACCAAAAGAGAGAGAGCTGCACCGCCAGGAGTCCCCCATGAACCCCTGTGCGGAAAATATGACAGAACACACGATAAAAAGGCAGTAAAGGACAAGGATACAGAGGCCCTGTCCCGCCGATGCATTTCCGGCATCACACTAATCCCACCCCAGCCTGCCTTTCCTCACCTCCACAGTGCATGAACTCTTGGAGCTCTGAGCTCTTGTATGGTGGCAGCCATCTTGGATGACTGTCTCCAATGCCATCTTTGAATGGCAAATATACCATGCATCTTCCAAATAAAATGATGCATTTTTATGTGATTACTGAATTGTTTCCATTTATATTGCCATTTCTTTTTTTTTTGTTTTTGGTTACATCTGTGTGGGGCCTTTTCCCATGTGTTTTGGCGTTTTATGAAAGAGCCTCCTAGCTCACTTTGTCAAAATTACTCATTGGTTTATGTTAAAATAATTAAATAAATTCTCTATGCTGGACGAATTGTAAAACAATGCAAAATTCTATGACTGACATGAAAACAAAAGAACGTATTTAATTTGCAAACTGCCCACCCAGCACCGGCACCCAAGTATTCCTATCCGAACATGCCCTTCATCATGCTGCTAAGGAGCCTTCAAACCGGGCCGCAAACCTTTCTGTTGAACCCCCACGTGTGTGCTCTGCACTAGTGCCCTGTAAACATGTTCTGTCTGTTTCTCTCTCACGAGTAGCCTTGCACTGCCGAAGGTTAGGAGACCACACAACGTTGTTTTTTGTTTATGGTCGGAATGCTTCGCAGTTCAAAAACGTATTCTGAAGCGGGCAGCAATCTGTTTGCCTATTAAGAAAAAATCCTGCCATCCAGTTGCTCTTGGGCTGCAACTCAGTGATTGAGTGACCTGCTGTTTCCTCTCAATATTACATTCCGCTGGCATGTCTTTTGCCCTGACTGATGCCAGCCTTCTACCTCACCCGCCAAAGCAAACAGTTCATTTGGCAGCTTTGCTTGTTATTTCTGAAGTGCCAATTCATAGCTCCCTGAAAAAGTTCCACCGTGTCCGTTTCTGTCTCTCTTTTTATTTTATTTTTTTGATCTGGTACCATTAAAGGCCGCAGTTTGTTAGTAGATTCAAAATGTTATTTTGCAGGATGGAAATCCTCCTGCCAATGGCGTAATTTATTCTGTTCTCATTCACAAAAAACGACTCATTCAGCCTCTAGGATTGATTCTTAGATTCCATGAGTCATTCGATGGAGACGGAGACGGCATAACGGTTTCTTATAAGCAGCGTCATAGCAATGATAGGCACATGCGCAGATCCAACATCTTTTTTCGCACTTGAAATTCCATGGCTTTTTCACGTGACATCCCATGTTTCTTTTTTTGCTTGGACATTTTCATGTTGTTCAGTTGAAAATCCAGTTGTTTCACTAGCACCACTTGAAATCTGAGGTTTTTCAAATGACACCTGAGAGGTTTCCGCCACAAATATCATTGTTTTTCTCTTGGACATTTTCAGGGTTTTTCATTCGAGAATTCTCATTATCTTTATTTTCTCTTCAAACATGTTAATACAAATGTTTGAACATAATATTAATATTGTTGGTCAATTAGCACGTCTCTTTTCCGAGACACAATGCGGTAGTTTAGGTCACATGAAATAAAGATACAGAATTTGAGCTGTTCAATGGTGTTTATTTATTTACATGCAATCCTGTATATCCCCATTCATCGCTCATTGTAAGATATGAATACCATTATTTGTGGGGCAGCTGATTGGGTAATGACTAATAGGCACACCTGCTCTACTACAGGGCTCTATGCAGAATGCCCATGCCCCGCACGCTCTGCCACAAGCATGCACCAACCTGTTTTCTAATCTCCTGCATGCTCTCGGCAAGATTTGGGATGTCATGCGAGATTGAGACGCCACATCCTGCATTCCCTGGACAAGTCATGTAAATCACCTGGTAAACAGTTAATCTCATAGTTTCTGTACCTACTCCTCGAGATGAGACTGTACATTCATTTCAGTCTCTGTACCTACCAGATAGCCTCTTGATGTGACCGTGCAGTTCATGTTTGTCTCGGTACCTACTGCGTAGCATCTTGATGCAACATTACAGTTCATCTCAGTCTCTGCACCTGCAGGCCGCCTGTACAGTTCATCTCAGTCTATGTACCTTCTGGGTACTCATCACAGTCTCTGTACCTACTGGCTAGCCTTGTGATGCGACTGTACAGATAATCTCAGTCTCTATACCTGCTTGGTTACCTCTTGATGCAGCTGAACAGTTCATCTCAGTCCCTGTACATACTGGGTAGCCTCTTGATGTGACCATACAGTTCATGTTTGTCTCTGTACCTACTGCGTAGCATCTTGATGCAACATTACAGTTCATCTCAGTCTCTGCACCTGTGGGTCGCCTCTTGATGCGACTGTACAGTTAATCGTAGTCGATCTTCCTACTGGGTACTCATCTCAGTCTCTGTACCTACTGGATAGCGTTGTGATGTGACTGTACAGATAATCTCAGTCTCTATACCTGCTTGGTTACCTCTTGAAGCAACTGTACAGTTCATCTCTGTCTCTGTACTTACTGGGTAGCCTCTGAATGAGACTGTACAGTTCATCTCAGCTTCTGTACACTTCCGTGCAGTGCCTTTACCTACTAGGGAGCCTCTTGGTTTGACAGTACAGATTACCTAAATCTCTATACCTACTGAATAGCCTCTTTATTTGAATGCACAGTTCATCTCAGTCTCTGTACCTACTGTGTAGCCTCTTGATGAAACTAGTTCTACTACTTACAGTCCTGATCAGTTCCACCTCGATCACTGACGGTAACAGAAGAGTCTCTGCAAAGGTTTCTGTCTTCTGCTTCCATACCTCTGTTTTCGGTTGCTTTCGCTTTTCTCTCGTGTACTTAAACTTCATACCCGGATTGGATCACATTTCACATGTTACCATCTCGTCCCCATTAACAGACGTTGTTTTTTTTTTCTTCTTCTTTTGGACTCTTCTCTCTATAGTGCCTCATCTACGCATGTATCTCGTTCAAAGGTTTCTCTCAGGTATATTTTGCCACATGCTCTTCATTCCATGTTCTTCTGTTAAGATGTGATGTTGTCCTCTCTTGGATACTCACAAAGTATTGGAACCAGTATATATGCTCTTAAGGTTTTCGATTGACCTTCACAAGATAACCTTCCACTGGAGGGATTTTTGTTGCCATTCAGTTGCCATGATTGTTTTTTATTTTTGGCTATTAGGTAGTTCTAAATTGCCACCAATAAGCCAAAACTATAGAATTGTTTTACAGCTAGGAAGAAGATTACATGTGTCGAGGGTCACATGGCCTGTGGGTGATTTACCCACCCAATAACTGCCCATGCCCATTCCCACCAACGACCTGCTCCTCCCTCCCAAAACACATCCTCCTGGGATCTCTTTGGGCTCTGTCAAGCAGTAACTTCAAACGATGTACTGGTAAGGCCTTCAAGTGTTATTTCTAAAGTCTTCTGAAAGTTAATGGCTTAATTTCCCCTGCAAATGTGCCAAATGTGTTTGTCTCAAGGAATCCCCGTGTTGACGGTGGTTTGGCCATCATGCCAACAGCTCTGTATGCAGGGTTTGCCTCGAGGTGGCCATCTCTTGCTATAGGAGGTCCCTTGAGGTCAAAATCAAATCTCATCACACAGGGATTTCCTAAGGGTAGAACCCTCCTCACCAGGTGCCTGGCTCGCATGTTGTTTGTCCCCTTTCCACTCTTGGGACAATAGGCGTAGTTCAGCTTGAGTGCACCATTGGAAGAGATGACTTTTTCTGGCAGGCAATAGATGTCCCTGGCAATTCCGTGCAGATTGTCGCCGCGTTGGGCACTTGCACATACCAACTCCTCCTCCCACTCCAAGTATCTAGCAGACACACGTCCACATTGTGCAACGGACCTACCCATCTGGGATGCCAGAGACTATGCCTGTCGCCGTGAGTACACTGTCATATGCTGGCGGTCTACAACCCTTCCAAAGACATTAGCCTCTGCTGCTGCATGATGGTAGGAGGCAAACTTGCAGACACCGAATACACCATTGAAGCAGGCATCTCCACTGCCAGGCCTAGGTTACCCTTGCTCTCCTCCTCAAACTTACAACAACCACAGTGTCACTGCATACACATGGAAGAGTTATCATTTACCTTAGCAACAAAACTGACTACAAAGTTTTCTTTCGCCCTGCTTTACACACTGTGTCACACAAGGACACCATTCCAGCAAACAAGGGCAAGACGCCACTTCCATCACTGTGGCACCACCTATCTTGCTTGTCTAGGAACCTGGAGGTGGTAGCACCAACACAGTAGTACACATCCCTTACTTGTCGCTCTGACACAAGCACCTGAACGTATTATTAACTTTTTATTAACACAAGAATTTGCATCTCGTTTTGCTTTCTGCTTCAATATCTTCTTCTTCCTCGATTCACTTGAAAACAAGGAACCACTCCACCCACGGGAACATGCAACTACCAAATGGTAGCGTCCACTGTGGTGTGTCGCATTTAAGTAACCATGACAACGAAACCTACCAGATGCTCCGGAGACTGCGCGTCCGGAGTGAAGCAGTCCTTCGGCACCAGGACACAAGCCCGCACCCAAGCCCCGTCCAGCTCTGAAATATGAATCGGCCCCAACGGTAACAAGACGTTACGTGGATCATGTGATGCTCTGGCACTTACAATAATACTTTCTTTATACATACTGACAGACATACTCAGACACACGAGCACAAGAGGACCGGAGTAATCCCGTGTGCCTCTAACGCAGTGGCAACCTCAACAACATTCCGTGTCTGAAAAATGTTTCCCACTGTCTATTGAGGGACCCGAGAATCGCATCACAGGTATGCGCCTACCACTTAATTTTTCCGAGTCTATATAAAGGTTTTAGCTAAAGCCCTGAATCCTGTGACCAAACCAACTCAGACATGAAAAAGCATATTTCCCCACTAGGAGAGTCATCAAGAACTAGCCCATACCAACTACATGGTTAGATATAGATTAATCGTTTTATATGACCAAAATGCAACATTGGTATCATCGTCCTGCTTAAGAAGTCCTCTAGCAATAACATTATGCCCGTTCTGCCTTAAGATACCCTTAAAAACAGCTACTTTTGGTTTCCTTAATTGCCTCCATAGGTATCTGAGATTTGCAAGTAGCCCTCCCTTCTCACCCAGCGACACGAGTGGCAAGACAGAAGAACAACTAAGAAACTACAGAATAAGATGAAAAATTAACAGATGAGACTTTTTTTAAGTTCTATTAACAGACAGCTGGACTCAGTCCCAAGGTACAGTATAGGCAAGACTTTGGTTCCTATCTAGCACTTTATGAAAAACTATGACCAGCTAGCTGGACACCCATATTTCAAAAATAACAGAGATGTCCTCATTTTTACTCTTACAGCAATCAGGCCATCTAATTTGACAAATTACTAAGTGACTACAAGGGTCAGTCCACCTGCTCCATAGGACCGTCCGTTTCTGGAAACAAGGTCACACATTCTTCATTCCCCTGTCTGAGCTACAGAGTGAGTATCACGTGGACACCTGCCCATCAATTGAATAGCAGTATCCTTAAAAGAATGTTTGTTGTAAGAACATGTATTAATATGTTTTTAATAAAACACTGACATATATATATATGTATCTGCCTCCCTCCCTTTTACGACTATGAGGTCCATTCGCCCTGAGGAAGGCTCAACATAGATGCTGCTAACATTGGCAAAGCCAAAACGTGTCTTTAGTGCCCATCTTTTTGAACAGATTTATACAAGCACTGATCTAAAATGTTTAGATTTAGGAACATGCACGTTGGCAGATTAGAAACATGATCATGTACTGAACATGTAACAGAACAGATAATCAACCCGGAATAGGTATCCTGTTACTGTTTAAAGTAGTAAAACAGTTCTACTACATAGAAACACGAATGATTCTCCTGATCTAAATCTATGCATTTCATGTGTTTCAAAACTTTAAATCTTTTTTTGTTTATTTGTTCACACTTGTGTATTGGTGTAGAAATTGTTATTGTAACATGTATTTGTGAATATTTATTGCTTTATTATTAAATGTTAACAAACTTCAGACATCTTTTTATGTTTTGTTACTTGTGACTTTCTTTGAGCACTGAACAGTTCTTGATAAATTACAATGAACAATGACAGAAAATTGTGCTGTCTGTAGTGTGGATTCCCTTTTCTCTTTGTCTAATATTGTATACTGCCCCAAATCCACACTGACACCAAGGGGCGACCCTATATTTTGTGTATCAGTCTCCATCCCAAACTTAGCAGCCTCAATGAACTCAAGGAGCTCCTTGGCATCTGGACTACTCAATGGTGGACCCTCCTCCATGTTCCTCAGTATGTCTTCCACCTCCAATTATGTTGCATTGTCACAAGACAAGTCGACAGACCTCTGATGATGGCCTGCAACACAAGGAGATTCTCAACAGGCACAGCACCCAAGGCTAAACTGGTGGATGGTTGTGCCTCATCCACCTTCTCCTCCTCCTCATCTGCTGCATCCACATCTGCACAAAATAAGACAACAATATACAGTGGCCTACCTATCCAGCTGAACATGCATATGTGAAATCAAATGCATACAGAAACAATAGGGCCAGCCACACATAGATCAGACATGGAAACTGGGCATTCAGAAATGTGGAAGGCACAGGTCACTAACATACAATGCTCTGTGCAATCGTGTTGGTGCACATTAGGTCCGGTATTAAGCCACGGATTGGATGATTACACAACAATACAATACACACATACATGTAAGACAGTGGAATATCTAACAGTAGACAGGTGGAGTTCTGTGATATATTTCTGAGCCCCTCCACCACTACATCTATGCCTATTTGAACATGTGGAAGTAAAGTGTTTTATCACGCTAACATAACCTGCATGCAGGAAATCGTGTTGCCAAAATCCTGAATGTACATAATTATTTTGTAGCCGCAAATTTCGAACATCACCCCTTCCGCTATCCCCCCTCCTTGCACTCATCGCAAACATTAAACTTACCTCTGCTGCCAAACATACATTTTGTTCTTTCCCCATGTGCTTTCCCTGCAACGTGAGTTCCACCACCCCATTGAAGGGCAGAACTTCTGCTGCAGGGTCTTTTTCCCCTTCTTTTTTTGAAAAAATGTAGTTATCCCCTGCTATCCATTCCATGGAAGTGGAGGGCACCACCGCAAACCCAGAATACCCATAATGTTGATCAGGGGAAGTGGGGGACACCCCTGCATCCCCAGCCTTCCCCTCATCAACATTATGGGTTTTCGTTATATTTTCCACTGCCAAATTCAGCATTTTTGTGTATGCATTTTTTTCTCTCATATTTTTCTCCTGCTACCTAAAATCCCAACTACCCCCTTTGCCACATTGGCCAATGCCAGATGTGAGCTTACCCACTGTAAGCGTGTGAAGAGAGGAGACTGGCACACAGTGGGCATGCTTTTTGGCAGAGACATTTATGTTTAGCAAAAATAATAAGAACACCTACCTATCCCTAACTCTAAGAGGGGTTTCCCTGCCTTGACAAAATACAAAAGAAATGTCAGAAAGTCTGTAACTAAAAAAGTCCACCATCCCGTGTCAAAACCCTACTTCTATCCGTTACACTAATAACCAAACCAAACTGGACTTGTCTCTTGTGGGTCCAGAAGAATGACTTGCTTCTTCTGGACGGGTATAGTTCACAAAGTAGGGGGAATGTCTCCTTTTCCCTGTCCTTTGTCAGGCTGGTTTTCACTGTTCCACAATGTAAGGGAAATGTCTCCCTTCCCCTGGCCTTTCTCAGGCTGTTTTTTACAGTTCCACAAAGTAAGGGGAATATCTCCCTTCCTCTGGTCTTTCTGGGTCTGCCTTTTACAGTGCCAAAAATTAGGGGGAATGTCTCCCTTCCCCTGGTCTTTCTCAAACCCTTGATGAGCCTCTTCATTGGCTCAGTTGCGCAGACCTGGTGTACACCCCTGCCAGGTACTGCCATGAGGAAGATGTGTGTCTGAGGAACTCAACCTCAGCCATAGCTGGGTCCCTATATATGTCCAACTGGTTTTCTTTCAGTATCCCTGGTACAATACCCTGCCAGGTACACTGACTCTCCACTTGAGGGTTCTTGACCCCGTTACACAGGCTTCTCCTTCTCGGGTGCCAGACCCCTTCACATTGGCTTTTCGTTCTGAGGTCTCAGACCCCTTCATATTGGCTTTTTATTCTCAGGTTCTCGACTCCTTTACATTGGCTTTTCATTCTCGGATCCCAGACCCCTTCACATTTGTTGCTCTTGCCCCCTTGAAGTTGCCAGGCTTTCCGCGTACCTTCCGTATGGCCTCCTGGTCTCAGGCAGCTATGTGTCTTTCAACAGCTCTTCTAAGTTGTTTCCTCTTTGCGAGCTGCCATACGCGCCTTCCCATCACTTCCTGGGAGCCGGACTGCGTGCACCTGCTTGACCATCTCTTTCAACGCTATTCCATGCCAGGAGCATTGGCCTTTTGCAGCATACTTTTTTCGTTTTTTTCTGGAGCAGGTAGGGACACCACAACTTCTTTGGCAATGTCCCGGTCAGCAGCTGCAGGAGCATTTGCTCACAGTGACTCCAGGGAGGGACTGACCCTCTGGTTAGTCTCTCTTCCATCTTTAAGTCCCATGTCATACAAGAACTAGACTGCTCAGTGAGATTGTCTTGAGGGTTCTTCATGGCTCCAAGTTTCTTCATCATCCCAATATCTCAAGATGACAGTTCAGGGGAGTCAACCCTATTCTTCCCCGTCCCAGTACTACTTGTACTATTTGTGTGGCATAAGTACATGGGGGAACCTATGGGGTCAGAGGAAGGTAAGGGAGGTGAGGGCAGAAAGGTGGGTGAGGGTTGATTATACTGCATTGGCCCATGATGTCATACCAGAAGGGGAATCCCTCCCCATGAGATCATCCCGCTGAGCACCAACCCCATTGGGACTATTGGGGAGAAGCCTCACCTTCCTGGCCCCATGGAAAGGGTCTACCCCTTGGGTAGAAGGGACGACATCACAGAATTCATCACACCACGCTCACATGCATCTTTACCATGTGTGAGGAGACTGCAAGATAGATATGACCAGGGTGCACTTGTATGACCACTGAATAATTGACACTCCAAATGTAGAATTAACTCATTCAATATCTGTTTGCAAAGCACTTCTACTTGTGACTGGAACACACCCTCATGAGAATTCTCACAGACATTGTTGCTCACCCATGTCCATCGGCCACCAGGGCCAGTGAATGGATGGTTCTGACATTGAACACTGATCATTGTTATTCAATGTGAGTCCTAATTAGTTAGTTACAAGCCTGACTATGTGAGTGTGTCCAATGACATGTGTCGTTCAGGCCATTGCGGGAGGGATTATTTTCTCCGCATATGTGAGGTGCCACTTCCTTGGTGGCCCCTTATCCTTACCCTATGCCTCTTTAGGCTGTGCTGCCTGGGCATGTTCTGAACACTGGGGGCCTCTTAGCCCTAGTGGGCCTTAGTGGTACTGGAGCACCTGTAGGCTCACCACCATGTTTAACAGGTAAACCACCCTGCCCTCATCCACGTCCTTGTCCTCTCTGCTGAGCCTTCTCGCTCATTGTGCAACTCACGCTCATGGCAAAGCACACGCAAATTTTGCCATCTCCAACTCCACATGGTTCTCCCTAATAATCGCTGCCTCCTATTCTGTGTGGTGCCCTCTAAATATCGCTGCATCTGACCATGGCAGGAAAGGCACATGCAGGTTGGTGGCACATTTTTACAGAGTAGACTCAAATGTGTGCTGCATGCAGCTCTACATTTAAGCACATTGGGTCATGCATTCTGCCATATCTTGCCTTGTCCAGCCATGATTTGCCTCCAAACATTTAAATCTCCTGATGCCTGGTAATGTGTCACTGACTGCTGACGACTAGAACTTACTTGAAGTGCCTGGTATTCATTCCCCTGTTGCCTGTTCTTCTGTGGCTATGCTATCCTGTCACGCTATGTGACCACCTCAATCACCATATAAGGACTTCCACATCTCTATACCACCACCAAAGCAACACAGTATGCATTGTCAGTGTGAGAATGGATTTCTAAACTCTGCCCTGGTGGACAGATCTTTAGGCGGCCACCCTTGTGAGATGAACAGTGGAACAATTCAAGGAAGAAGGCCAGACCAATTCACTGTAGCTTGGGGAGCAGTCAAGGCTAGCTCTCAGGAGGAGTGAGGGTGATCAGGGGTCTCCAATAATGAACAATGATATGCAAAAGTAAAACACCACACAAGAAACACACTATGTAATATATGTATATATATTCAGTCACTGGAGTCAGTGCGAGAAACTTAATAAATCCACCAATATATGCAAAGCAAAAAGGTGAATAACCTTTATAGCACCAATCGTCTTCAGAGATGACAACACTGACTTTAAAAGTCAAGCCCTAAGATTAATGGAGCTCAGTGTTCAAAGTATGCAAAAAAGTGCTTGGTTGTGCATAAAGTTCACAAAGTACTTCTAGAGAGTAGAAACAAGTCAGGAGAAGAATTCTAAAGAGGTGAAACAGGTTCCAAGAGTTAGGAGAGGACCTGCTATAATCAACAAAACGTTCCCCGAAGTGAATACTACCCAAACACACAGAAAGGCTAAAAAGAAACTTCAATTTGTGAATATGTTTGGATGAACAAAGGCCCACCAGTAAGTGACTTCACTACTCGCTGCTTTTAGCTCGATTTTGGTCCAGACTTGGCAGGTTTAGAGGTGGTTGTCAGGGGTACGATTTTTCACCCTCGGTTTGGTTACCAGATGCACAAGCACTGTAGGTCCGGATACAGGTCTGGTATGAGACAGGAGCTGTAACTCTTGATTTCGATGAACAACAAATAAAACACCAATTCAGCAGGCTTCAGTACACTGGAATGAAGTAGGAAAACTGCCTTCAGCGACCATCACTGTCGCACAATGACACAGGTGAACCCAACTCATGGGGTAAGACTAAGCCTCTTATCTTGTAAGACAAATCTGCTCAGATGACCAAAATTCTTAATCTTTTACGATGGGTGATGATGACCCATCATCCCTTCATCCCCCTCAACCGGGCTTGGATCCTTCTCTTAGTTGGTAGCATCCCTCTGTTGGGTTCACTACGGCTTCTTTACTCCTAATAATTTCACCTGTAGTATTCAGGAGTTCTAATGTTTTTTAAACAATCTTTCACTGTGGACATCCCTCAGACGGTTTCATTCTTGTCAACACAATTCTCCCAGGGTTATCATGTGTCACCCCGTTTTGTAGACTTGCCTCAGGCAGGTTCACACTTGCCAGCGACAGAGTTCAGTTACGATGGCCTCCCTCGGTCAGGCTCAGACTATCAATTCGTTGTAAGCATCCCTTAAGCATCCCACAAGGTTCTTCCTTGCCATTCTAACATAGTTCATGATCTTCTCATCTCATTAGAAAAGTGGGGTTACCTTCCCTTGCTTTCTTTCAGCATCCCTCCGTCGGATTCACTCTTGCCACAGTTCATAAGAAAATCACTCTTGACTCCCTAGGTTCACTTCTTAGCTAAATCCGAGTCTCAGTCCCCAGTCAGGCTTTCCCTGAAGCCCCAGCCAGGATTCACGCAGTTCTTTTAACACAATGTTCTCAGGGTTGTAACTGGTCACCGTTATTTGTAGGCATCCCTCAGTCGGGTTCACATTTTCCTTAGCTTTTATTAACTTTACCCAAGTCTGGATTTTAGCCCCCAGTCAGGCTTTCCTTTTACAGCCTGCAGTCAGGCTTTCCTTTTAAAGCCCCCAGTTAGGCTTTCCTTTAGGTTGTGGGTCAAAGACTTTTGACTGTACAAGGGTTTTTACTCAACCCTTGTATGACCACTTTGACCTCTTATGACCGGCTCTCCTAGGGCCCTCTGGTATTTGTAGTTTTAACAAAAGGGGACCAAGCAGAGTCTTTTAATCGAGTCCCTGTGCTTTTAACAATTCAGAAACACACACAGTCTTGGTTCTTTAATTCACCTTATGTTGCCATTTTGCAACCTTCGATCAACATAGTTCACTTTAATATCTGTTCACCCTCCGACTCACCGGCTGTGATGAACAGCTTGGCGTTTCTTGTCTCTGGAGTCAAGGACGATACCACGGAAGTGAGAGTCTCTGCCTGACTTGGTTATCAGTGTCGGAGGGCTCTGTTTATCGCTGGCATCTGCTACACCACACACTGGATGTTATTCCCGGTCTTATGATTCCTTGCATAGAGGCTTTGCAGGTCTGGGTCGAAAAGGGCAAGGGCACTTCTTTCATCGTCCTTACGGCTCTAGCCGCCTTTCTCCACTTCTTCAATTAGGGACCACTGGGGTTCTCAGCCTCTCATGCACACCAGACAATGAGGCACCAGTAGTGTGGATTGGGACCAGAGAGTCCCAGCCCACTTCCTGGTTACCTATGCAAGTGATATGCAGCTCCTGCAGAAGAAGCAGTTTTCTCGGGCAATTGCATGCCCACATAAGGAAATCCCAGCTGGGGGAAGTTCAAGGGACAACATGCCCAAATGAACAGACAAAAGACCTTATGGCACGGCCATGTTAAACACTAGCCACAGTCATGAGCCAAATGTGGTAAACACGTGAATACTTAGTAAAACTTTAAACAAATACAAGAGAAAGCAATTGCTGCTACCAGTCTGTTCCAAGGCACATTGTACAATCACCAAAAATTGCTTAGAGGGTGTCTAGGGCCATAAAACACAATGACCACATTGCGCAGTACTGTAAGGTATATTGCACAATGTTAAAAAGTTACCAACAAGAGGCAACAAAGTCGAATGAATAAGAGAAACTAAGTTTCTCAGTACTGACAGCCTGAAGGACATGCCATTTTCCCCTTATCAATGCGCTAAAGCCCAGTGGAGTGCAGCTGCAGGCTGTACTGCACTGTAAAAAGTCAGATTAGGATACAGAAACAAATGCAAAATGTTTGGGGCCCATGGACTAAGGAGTTAAAGTTGCTTCTAGAGAAAGGTTTTCTAACAATCAGGACCCAGCTTCACCCCACCAGCCTAAGGTGCACCATGTCTGCAACATTGTTGGGATGCATGTACAGCACCCAAGCCAGTCAAAAAGGTTCAGGCCGAGGAAAACCTATTAGTACTCACCATCATGGAAGCATGGGAGCACGGTTAGTTATGTGCGGCTTAAATTGCACTTGTAGTTAATGTTGACACATATTAGATGCCCACATATGGCAAAACAAAAGGAGCAATGAATATACTAATGTTGCAGTTGCAGAGGTAATAGATAGAGCAGTGTATAGGTCCAGTGTGTGGTATTGTATACAAAGCTATGTTCTGTAGTTAGGTGCAATAAAAGAGCTGGAGCAGGTGAAAATGAAATCAGAAAGTTATTGTGGTAGGAATGAGATCAGTGTGTTAACATCGCAGGCATGCCGCCATATTGGATATAAAGTCCTAATGCACAATGAACCGAATAGAACGCAGGCCTTGGTGTGGAGCTGCTGCTCTGTTTAGCACAGTACCAAGACAAATCCCCTCTCTGTGTACCAGGAGAAAATCTGAGGTCAGAGGCACTTGCAGTTCACATATAAACACAAATTGTATCCATCTGCACGGCATAAACGTGGTGGGAACAGAATGTTCACTGTTGGGAGAGCTGGTAGGTATGCGTCCTTTGAAGGACTAATTAATGAGAAGAGGACATGAGGTTTTGTGATACCAAGAGGTCAGGTAAAGATTTAGTGCACTAGGCCAAGGAGTGGTCATCCCATTTGAATTACAAGTAGCAGCACAATCAAAGCAAATAAATCCCTGAAATTAAGACTCAAGAGCAGTGCCCCTGTAATGTCATTACTGGGCACCTAAGGTTTAAAGTAAATAAGCGGGGAGCTGTGGTTGGAACGTTGCGTGATTTGTTATAGAAGGAGCAGAGGTGATGCCAATAAATTTAGTACAAGGTCAATGGTGCAGCTTGTGCGGGCCATAACATCTGGTATAATGAGAAGGCCTGTTGTCTTATCAAAGCAGAGTTGGCCAGGGCAGTTTACTTTGATCGTGTCTGGATCAGAGGGTTGCACATCACATGATGGTCACAATCTATTAATGTGTTAATACTTTCATTAACCAATCACATAAGGAGATCCAATAGTGATGATGTAGTAGGCCACGCGTTTAGATGACTGGGTTTAGATAAGGTGTGGCCAATCAGTCCAGGGACTATAGGGAGGCATTAGTATGTTCTATAGGTGTTAGCCATTTATGGTGGTGGGATGACAATGTAACCTGTGTAAGCAGATTTGGGGTTTTCCGCTATATAAACTGTAACTTCTTGAGGCGTGACAAGCTCTATGTCAGTTTTGTTCTACTGGGCTGTCTGAGAATTCTTTTTTTATACTTGGTTTTATTAGCATTTATAAAGAGAACAAGACATTTTCAGTATAACAACAGGTGCAGGTGTAACCCACTTTGCCATTAACAGTCTAAGTTTCCCGACCCTCCCCCTCCCTTACCCCATCCCACTATCAGTCCACCCCCGCCATCCACTCCTCGTCTGAATCCACTCTTCTTCAGTGGTGGAGGTTTCTTTCTCAGAGTCAATAGTTCACATAGTGTCTGTGTATTACCATTGTCGCCTCCCTTCAGGGTCTTTCCCCCTTGTTTGCCCATCCCTTTCTGTTCACCTACTGGGTTGGTGTGTGCGATTGCCTTCTTCCAGTCCCCATTTGAGCAACAAGGCACCCCTTTCAACTTGAAATGTGTCCATCCTGTCATTCACCACCGTAGTAAGCTTCTCCATTATCATCATGGTTTGTACTTTTCCGTCCCAAACCACTTTCGTGGGTAGTGTTTCATTTTTCCAACATTGAGCTATGGTCAATCTCTCTGCTCTTAACATTGCTTACCATATCTTCGGAAAGTCTATGTTCTTACCTATATTTTTGTGGGAGCCCTAGTAAGGACTGCAGCGGGTCCAGGCTCAACCCTAGCCCCGTGATCACTCCCATCCAGCTCAACACGTCTTTCCAATACAATTGCACCTTGGGGCATCGCCACCACATGTGGGCGAGGGAACCCTGGTTCCCAAACCCCCTTGGGCACATAGGCAATGCTTCCGCAAACATTTTGGACAATTTCACTGGGTCACTTTGCCATCCAATTAGCATTTTCAAGTTGTGTTCTATCGTGGAAGTAAACAATCCTCCCTGGAAGACCACTGTGTATATTTGTGCCCACTCCTCCTCGGGGATCTCTTCTCCAACCAACTCTTCCGAATATCTCTGAAAGTTTTGTGTCCCCTGTAGACAGTTCTCATTCCTGGCTTTGTATAGCTTGGACAGTAGTATGCCCTTCCTTTTGGTGGATTGGTCTATGACTTTTTCCACAGCTGTTAGTTCTCTAGCTGCCCTTTCCCCCCACTTTGGGTCTGTCAGGATACCCTCGATGCAGAGATATTCGAATATTGAAATTGAGTCCCCTCCCAGTACATCCCGTACCTTAACCCATTTCTGGAAGCTTCCACCCTCAAACAGTTGTCCCACCCTCTCAAGACATGCATCCGACCACCTCTGCGAGCAGGCTAATCCTTGGTGCCCCAAATAAAATTGGGGCCCCATACCGAAGAGATAGGGGAGGGCCACGATGGTTAGCCCTGTTTGTCTCTTGATTCCCGCCAGACTGACCAAAAAACTCCCATTGTGGGGTGGGACCTAAGACGTTCCGGTATCGATCTCAGCGGGGACCAAAATTAATTGCTGACCTTCAGCAACAAGGTCTTCTAGGTAAGTCCAATAGGTCCTCAGATCTTCCTGCATATGTTCCATCACCCCTCTAATTTGTGCTGCATTATAATATAAGCGGATGTCCGGGAATCCAAATCCCTTCTTTCCCTTGGAAGGATAAGTGTTGCCATTTTCACTCTTGGGGTCTTGTTTCCCCATATAAATCTACAGAGCTCTCCTGTAACTTCTGAGAAGAACTTTTCCAGGAGCTGTCTCAGAATGGCTGCAAATAAGTATAACAGTTTGGGGAGCATGTTCATTACAATGGAGGCCTTCCTGCCATGCCATGTCAGTATGAATGGGTGCCACCTTTTTAGGTTAGCTGTGAGCTGAGCGCGGAAGGGTTTATAGTTAGTCTCCACCATCTCCTCTAGGTTCCTTGTTACCCAGATGCCCAAATATTGAATGCTCCCTGGTTAACTCTCATGCATTGGTTACAGTTGTTTGTGTCTAGGAGGGGGGTCTGCTCCAATAACGGCAGGATAGCAGATTTTCCCACGTTGGTTTGGGTCCCGAGAGGAGGCCATATTTCGCAATCTGGGTCATTAGTGCCGGGAGGGAGAACTGGACACTTGTAAGGTAGGCCAATGTATCATCTGCACATAACAACATTTTTCACTCTATTTCTGCCCCCGCTATACCCTTCATTCAGTCATTCATTTCAATTGAAATTGCCAGTGGCTCCAGAGCAAGGGTGTACAACAGCGGGGAGAGGGGCCATCTCTGCCTAGTACCTCTCGTTAGTTCAATGGTATCCCTGAGTCAGCCGTTTATCTGAACCTTCGCCTGGGCCTACTACATTGTCCTGCCACCCATTTCAGGAAGTTTGTTCCCAGTCCCACCCTCCCCAGGACCTTCATCATGAAGGGCTACTCGACCCTGTCAAAGGCCTTCTCTGAGTCCAACACCAATAGGCATGTATCCTGATGCCCCACTTGTGCCACGTGAATCAGGTTGATAGTCTTCCTGATGTTATCTGATCCTTGTCTTCCCCTAATAAATCCCACTTGGTCTCCATGTACTAGAAGTGGCATACCCCCCTCCAGTCTCGTTCCCAGGATTTTTGCCAGTATCTTTACATCTCCACTGAGGAGGGAATTGGGCCTATAGGAGGAGCACCTAGTCGGGTCTTTCCCCTCCTTTGGATCACTAGAATAATTGCAGCCATCATCGTGTGGGGGGGGGTGTTCACCACTCTGACATGCGTTCAATACCTTTACTAGAAATGGGGCTAACAGAGATTTAAATAGTTTGTAAAATTTGATTTTGAAACCATGTTCCCCAGGGATAGTCCCTGACTTCATCCCATTGATGGCCCACTGGACCTCCTCTACGGTTATGGGGTTCTCAAGGTTTTCCACCATCTCCATGGGGATCCCTGGAATTGGTAGGCTTCTCAGAAATGTGTCTATATCAGCCTCCTCCCTGAGCCTCCTTCCCCTAGCATTCCGATGCGTAGAGGGTGCTGTAGTATTTTACAAATTCACTCCCAATGCTCTTGGCGTCATATAGACACCTGTTCTCCATATTAATAGCCCCTATGGTCCTCTTTTTATTCTCCTCCCTCAGTCTCCAGGCCAAGATCATATCCACCCTGTCCACCTTCTTGTGGTATTTCTGCTTCAGAGTTTTATTTCCATGTCCTGAGTCAGGATGGCCTTCAATATTTTCCTAGGGAGCATGGTCTCCCTCTCCCCCATTTCTCTCTTTTTCTTAGAACCTATTCTCTTCAGAGTCCCTCAAATTGTTGCCTTGAAGCCCTCCCAGACTGATTGGATTCCAACCTCTGTGAAAATGTATTTTCTATAATACCGCCTGATAGTAAATATTGGCCTAATCACATTCGCATCACACTGTAATATCTCATTGAATGAACCTGAAAAAGGCTGACTACGCCGCCATTTTGAGTGTCTCCTGCTTTCTGTTCCATGTTCAGAACTTTTGTTTTCATCTTCAACAGAGCAAGATGAACTTTGTGCTGCTTTATGATGTTAACTGAGATAAGAATGTTGAAGCTGCTAAGGTGGATTGTTTATCCTGCACTGAAGAACCTTGAAGCTAAACAAAAGCTATACTAATCAGTAGGTTAGATACCATCTGTCCCAACAGTGTCGTCCCTGTTCAAACATTAATGTAGAATAATGTATAGCTGAACGTGCTCTTCTGCAGAAATCCTTGTTTACTCTCCTTGGAACTAACTGACTTTAAGTTCAAGAACAAATGGTAGACAAATATAAGCAAGTAAAATGGGGAATGTTACCTTGTGTCTTGTATCTGGAAACCATGTGAATTGTTTGATAGAAAACAGAAAACCAGACAATGATGTTTAGATATGAATTAGTTATGTAGTTAGGTCACAAACCCTAAGTTATGTATTATATGAAGAGGGGCTGGATGATGTGCCCAAGGCTGTGAAGAACTTGTATAAATATGTGTACTTGTGGAATGTTCAGTAGTCTCTCATCTCACTGTGTCTGCTTGCACACATTGTGGGGTGTTGAGAACCAAGTGGCCACTTGCTAATACATACAATTGTAACTTTGACCTTGTGACTGGCGTATTTCTATTATGTGGTAGTAATGCTTGATATTTTTAATCTTTCAGATGACGCCTGAATAGGGACCCTCAGGATTGAAGCCACATCGCGTGGACGAAGACGAGGCTAACGGACCGGGATCAGAGAGTAACGGAGTGCCCTGAAAAGTGAGACACGATTCCTCTGCAGTACTGCATGCCTGATCCCTGGACGGTGGGCTGCATTTAGAGGGCATCACAACAAGAGTGTTACTCTCACCTGGTCTCCGCGAGGGTGCCAAACGATGCTGGGTAGGCCGTCTGCGGTGGTCACCTCTGAGGTCACTCTGATGGTCAATGGTCAACTTTGGAGGAGACTGCTTGATTGATGTCCACTTGGACCTTTGTTGGTTGAAATCAGGTGAGTCGTGCCCCATTTCATAATAATCCTGATATTTGTTTGGTTGTAAGTATTGTGTTTGCAAATACAAACGTCGCCAGGTAAGATTGTGATTTAACTATGCCTGGGAAATTGTCATCCTGCTTTGCTGTATTTTTCCACAGGGAAATACATTCTTTGAAACATGGTCATCCGGTGCCACCAGAAGGGTCGCCAGCTTATCAAATGTATTGTAAGTAGGGCCTGGGAGCTATAATATTTTATGCTATTTGGCACAGACAGACCAGGCATGTTCCCGAGCTTCAGTGGCCACATTATGGTAGTTTTGAAATTGCCAGCTTAGAGCATTTGGAATCTTTAGTGTTGAGAAAAATGCTAGGCCTGCAGCATTTGATGCTGTTGGAGATTGGACGAAGTAAGTTATGCAGCGACTTAAAAGTAGAGAAAAGCATTGCGTAGACAAATTACGAATGCTGAGGAAGCATTGTTGCATGATCAGCAGAAATAGTCAAAATCCAGCAGAGGTATGGATAGGGCTTTCCAAATTGAAATGAAAAAGATATATCCCTCTCAGGATTTGCATGCATCAGATGAGTTAATTAATACATTATTGAATGAGCCTAGAACTGATTCAATTGCACCGCCTCCTTATGTGCCTCCTCCCGTTCTTGTTCCCCTTCCTCCCATTGTTGTTCCTCTTCCTGCCCCTGCACCCGTGCCTACAGTGGCCATTTCCATAGTTCCGTCTGCACCGGCAGTGCTATTTTTCCGCCACCTACTGAACATGATTTGTATGAACTCTCTTTGCCAGGTGGTTCTGCTCCACCTGTAGTGGTTGAAAGGGAGGGAGCTGATTCAGGAATAGTGACTCGTAGCACAATAACTAAAGACAGAAATAAATAATTGTATACGTGGGCTGAGTAGTACATATAAAAAGAGTGATGAATCAGCTGCTTTGGTTGCGATTTCTGACCATGGGGGTATTCCTGAACAGAATATTTTGATAGAACGGATGGGAACTTCTTTAGCTGATATATGGAGTGATTTGACAGACATAAATGCTCCACAAGGGTTGTAGGATTTGAATGTTCTTGCCCGCTCTATGGACACTGCAGTGAAAGTATATGAGCATGTAGCAAAGGTATTTGAGTTTCAAAGGGAGCAGGATAGGTTACAGAAAGATGAGATGTATGAAAATGGACAGTAGGCTTCATATGTGCAGAATTGATTTCTTGCTCCATTGAAAACAATGAGTGAAGAAATGCACCTTTGCACAAGAGACGCTCTTAGTTGGATTTCGGATGTTTCAATTTCTCCCATTGAAGTGCATGACACAGAAATAGAATCTGTCTTGCATTTGTCAGTTTTCAAGCTGGGTGATATAGATTGTTGTTTCCCGTGATCCTTCCTGCTGACTTTTGGAAGCAGACTAGAACTGTGGATGATCAGGCAGGGATGGGTGATACATGGGATGCCTTAGGACGAGCAGATGGGGAAAGGAAAGCCTGCGAGAAACCGCCACAGGTGATACTGATGTTGCCAGATAGAATAGTGACTACATTTAAAAAACTTGGGTACCAGAAAAGGGAATTAAATGGGATAAGCTTAAAGCTTGCATGCAAGGGAAGTCAGAGGGTGCAACAGAATATTTTTGACAATCCTTCGAATGCCTATTTTTCTTAAGATTTTATATCTGATGATATACTGTTCCGTTAGGATAGCCCGAAACAGGGCCTGGAACCAATACATATTCCTGACGATCAGAAAGGGCC
The DNA here is from genome assembly GCF_040938575.1 of Ambystoma mexicanum. Lineage (NCBI taxonomy): Eukaryota > Metazoa > Chordata > Amphibia > Caudata > Ambystomatidae > Ambystoma > Ambystoma mexicanum. Next base: position 1,368,749,058 of record NC_090931.1, read on the forward strand.
CTACATTGTAATGAAGGTGGGAATAGGGAGTATCTCTTTTTAACAGGGGCACAGAAGTGTTCTATTGATCATCTGCAGGTTCCAGATATTCCACTGCCAGGGCAGAGCAACAGTTCTGTAGGGTTCTCTGGTATGCCAGTGGTTAGTCCAGTCTATCGGCCAGTACCAATTTCACTGGGACAATTCACTGATTCTTGTCCATTTCTGTTGAAGACAAATTGTGGCAAAAACGTGTTGGGATTTGAATTTATTGAAGAAATTGAATACTGTGACTTACTGTTCTCCAGACAGAGTGTACTTAATGATTTCGCTCCAACAAACTTCTGTTCCACAATTTTTGTCTATGCCTTTACCACCTAAATTGATTAACGTTCCCTCATGTTTATGGGCAGTTAATGACAATGACGTTGGAATTTAACAGGTTGAGCCAGTTAAGATTGTTTTGAAAACAGGTGTTAACTTACTGCTTATCCCGCAGTATAAGATTTCAGTCAAAGGGGAACAGGCTTTGAAAAGTATTGTTTTCGATTTCATACACCGAGGTGTGATTGAAGAAATTGCGGGGAGCGTGTGTATTAGCCTGATTTTACCAGCCTAGAAGAAAGGCGATAATGTGATTCCTTTCCGTTTCATTATTGATTTGCGTGCAATTAATAAGGTGGTTGCTCCACAGTTCCCGAGTGTGCCCGATGTCATGACTATCCTGACTATGATTCCAGCCACAGCTACACATTTTAGTATTGTGGATTTGAAAAACGCTTTCTTTAGTACTCCTGTGCATGTTGACAGCAGATATTTGTTTGTGTTGACCCTAGGGGGGGCACTCGTTCACGTTCACTCGTGTGCCACAAGGATACACTTAGAATCCAAGTATTTACAGTAGAGCATTAAAAGAACAGCTTGATATGCTTGAATTGCCTTCCACATGCACGTTGTTGCAATACGTAGACAATCTACTTCTAGCTGCTGATTCTGAAGATGCTTGCAAGGAGGGCACTGTGTTGCTGGTCATCCATTTAGCAGAGCATGGGCACAAGGCTTAATTGAAGAAATGCCAGTATTGTCGACAGGAGGTTGCCTATCTGGGCTATCTCCTGTCAAAAGAGGGGAGAAGGCTGACACCTGAATGGATACAAAGAATCTCTGATATGTCTGTTCCAAATACACAGAAGGAAGTCAGAGCTTTAGGTGGCATCGTTTCATATTGTAGACAGTGGATTCCAAATTTTTCGTTGTTGATAAAACCTATGTTGGCATTGACAAAGAAGGACATTTCTTTGCCTTTACCGTGGAACATGGTTTGCCAGAATGCTTTTGATTTGCTTAAGGTTGCGTTGTGTTCAGCACCAGTTTTGGGCACACCAATGTATTTAAAGGGCTTTGTTTTGTATGTGCATGAACTTGACAGGTGTGCTTTGGCTGTTTTGACACAGGAACATGGGGGCGTGAATAGTCTGTGCAGCTATTTTTCCTCCACGTTAGACCCTGTTGCATGCGCTTTGCCAAGATGTTTGAGGGCTGTAGCTGCTGCTGCTGCATCTGTAAAACAAAGTGAGTGTATGGTTTTAGGTCACTCTTTAACCTTGATGGCACCCCACTCCGTAGACGTTCTATTAAGCAGAACATAGAATCAATATCTCACATCAGCTCGACTAACAAGGTACAAGCTGATTCTATTTGCTCCACATATCCAAATTAAGAGATGTTGTTCATTGAGTCCGGCTGAACTATTGCCTTCTCCAAAAGAGACAGACTGCAGTGACATGATGTCACATGATTGCCTTTATATTACAGAACTAGAAACCAAGGGCAGAATTGATTTAACTGATAAAACCTTATTGGGTCGCAAGGGGAGCTATTTTGTGATGGCTCCTGTTTTAAGCCACCGGATGGTACATCCACCGCTGCTTATGCAATAACCACATTAAACGCTGTTGTAGAGAGAAAACAAATTCCGTACAATTCTGCGCAAGCTGCAGAGATTATTACATTAACTAGAGCTTGTGAAATTTCTGAAGGGCTTAGTGTAAACATATATACAGATAGCCAGTATGCGTTTGGGGTGGTTCATAATTCTGGCTGACTATGGGCTGAGAGGGGATTCTTGACATTACATTGAACAAAAATTCAACATGGCACTCTGATATTCTGGTTGCTATCATCACTTGCGCTTCTTACACACCTAGCAATAATGAAGTGTGCCGCACACCAGAAAGTGATGGATGATGTAGGAAAAGGAAATGCTTTTGCTGACAGAATAGCCAAACAGACTGCTACTGATCTGCACTCAAAAATGTATGTGCTCGATTCAGCAAGATGGGTTACTGAAACTTGCATGATGGAGGAAGGGATTAGCAGTGTAAAAGAGATTCAGGCTGAAGCTTTTCCAGAAGAAATCAAACAGTGGGCTGAGGATCCAGTGGGTCTTGATGATGAGGGTTGTTGGGTAGACAATGAGAAACGGAGATGGTTACTGCCTAGAGCCTATGTCACTGCTATAGTCACCATGGCTCAAGGCCCAACACACATATGTGCTAAAAAGATTTGTCAACAGTTAGATGTTGCCTGGCATAATGCGAATATCCAGAAAACTTCTGAATGCTTGGTTCAGAGTTGTATGATATGCTTACACCATAACATCGGAAAGGGAACACCAACACCAAGGGAAGTTATTTTGAAGAATAAACTTGCTAAAGTATGTGCACACAGCAATCTGAAATGGCCTGATGCTTTACCAATGGCCTTGCTATCAATGTGGACGACCGCACAGTCAAAGACAGGGCTCTCCCCCTATGAGATTGTCATGGGGAAACCAGCCAATGTATGGAATGTACCGAGACCAAAACGATTGAGGGACATTGAATATCGCTTTTGTCTGATTATTGTGATCAGTTGCTCAAAACTTGCGTTTGATTCACCAACAGGTATGATAAGCCCTCCCTGTAATATATGAGGGTCCAGGTCACCGACTCCGACCCGGTGAGTAGGTTTTGGGAAGAATTTTTAGAGGGGCACTTGTTTTGCACCTCGCTGGAAGGGGCCCTATCAGATCCTTTTGGTTACGCAAAAAGCTGTATGAGTAAATGGCAAGCAACACTGGATTCACGCAACGCATGTGAAAAGAGTTCCTTTTCCTTTGCTGTATGATAAAGGGGATGAGAAGGAAATTGATGATCCCAATGCTCCAAGTGAGGCAGCTCTGATCAATACCAAGGAGGTCGAGAGTGCTACAAAATTGCTTCCTGAGCCTGTGCGGTCTGGGGAGAACGCAGCTTCTGACCATTCTGTACCTGGTGTTTTAAGGTACAATCTGCTACCACAAAATAGGATTTAGATTCAGGGCTTGACATTATGTTAATGTAATAGAATAGCAAAGTGTGGCTAGGAATCTGGACCCACAAGAAACCCACAAGAAAGCAATGTTGAGCCAGTCCCTCATCATTCCTCTTCTGCATACGATAAGAGGCAAGATTGGCCACATGGTGAAGTGCCACCAATGGATGAACTGAAAAGAAAAAGCCTAACAGTGAGGCTTCTTGACGGACACTGAGAAACTATGCCTGTATTTGGGGCCGCTCGTACTAATGATGACATTGACCTCATTGCTGACAATAGGCCTGTCCATCAAAGGCCATGGTCCCCTAGGACCAAATGGATACTGATCACAATAACAGCTTGTATTGTAATTACATTGACACTCGTATTTTGGTATTTGGAAAGTATGCATCCACTTGATTCTTTACTTCCGACTGCAAGTTTATCTACCATGTCTCCACCATATGTGCAGTTGCATACTCTTGGTCCTCAGGACCTCCGACATAGAGGGGGTTATCATAACAACAGCCTCTTGATGATTATGAATGCCACACATGCCATTTTGAATAAGACAGACTGCTGGGTTGGCACATGGTTCTGGGACCTGTTACGAATTTGGGGCTGGAAATTATTTGCAGTTCTGATGGTGATCCTTGTCATTGTACTGTTTTATTGTTGCATACAGTGTCTGCCTGTCATTTGTTCCATGATAGAGGGTAACTGTGCACAAGCAGTTGGTAAACTAGAACCTAAGAGACATATGGCAGGAAAAGTTACTAATGACTCGGTAATGCAGGATGTTACCATGAAGGTGTTTATGGCGATCAATGGTTATGAGGATAGCGATTCAGGATGATCTGAAGATGATATGTGCTCTTCGGATGATGCTAATGTTTGAATAATGCTCTTGGCTTAGGCCAAAGGAGGGTTTGTGAAAATGTATTTTCTATAATGCTGCCTTATAGTAAATGTTGGCCTAAGCACATTTGCATCACACTGTAATATTGCATTGAATGAACCTGAAACAGGCTGACTACGCTGCCATTTTTAGTTGTCCACCATTTTGATCACCTTTCTGTTCCATGTTCAGAACTTGTGTTTTCAGCTTCAACAGAGCAATATGAACTTTGTGCTGCTTTATGATGTTAACTTAGATATGAATGCTGAAGTTGCTAAGGTGGATTGTTTATCATGCACTGAAGAACCTTGAAGCTAAACAAAAGCTGTACTAATCAGTAATTTAGACGCCATCTGTACCAATCTGTGCCAACAGTGCCTTCCCTGTTCAAACAGTAAAGTAGAATCATGAATAGCTGAACCTGCTCTTCTGCAGAAATCCTTGTTTTCTCTCCTTGGAACAAACTGACTTTAAGATCATGAACAAATGGTAGACAAATATAAGCGAGTACAATGAGAAATGTTACCTTGTGTCTTGTACTTGCAAAACATGTGAACCTGTTTGATGGAAAACAGCAAATTATGCAATGATGTTTAAATATGAATTAGTTATGTAGTTAGGTCATGAACCCTAGGTTATTTTTTATATGAAGAGGGGCTGGACGATTTGTCCAAGGCTGTGAAGTTTGTGTACAAATATATGTACTTGTGGAATGTTTAGTAGTCTCTCTTCTCACGGTGTCTGCTTGCACACATTGTGGGGTATTAAAGGCATGGTCTAGTACATTTTTTTATTGTCCCTACGGGTCGGCCATGTTTTTTTAAGCCTAAGTGGCTCGATTTTAGAAAACTTTCCTATGGACCTTACCCGAGTTTTCGTCCATTAAACGCACGCGAAAACAGGCACCAGGGAGCCGCCACTTTGTGATAATCCTATCACTTGCCGCATCGCCCTGGCTGACCTGCTTCTGCGGCACTAAATCAATTCCCCCGCCCCTGAGCCTGACATTATCCAAACATTCATATTCCCCGCCTCTCTCCGTGACGTTACTGTGCTGCGTAGGCAAACGCGCCCAGTCGTCTTCTACGCGACTCCACACAGAACCCGGAAACCAACACGGACCATCTCACAACACAGCGCGCCACAATTCGGAATATGAAACTGTACTTTAAAATCAAACAGCAACACGGTACATTTGGTAAAGTACATTTATTTGACATTAAATGTTTAGAGAATATTCAGCAATTGCCATATGAACTCCGAAAGCCATTTATTTTCTTTTATCTGTATCCGCCATGGTACACAGGGTGTTGCATTTTGTTAAAAGAAGCACTTTGGAAGCACAGTGAACTGCAAGGCTGTTCCATCAACTAGGCACTAGTCCATCATAAAGGTTGATATGTTGCTTCTAGCCACTAGTACAGCTTAAGGGCATGTGGGCCCTTGGCAATCGTCCCATAAAATTGTCAGTGTGCTCCAGTTGTTCACACGAAGCTGCAGGTGTCTACTGTAAAAGCCATCTGCTGGTGTCTCAAACTGATGGCAGTAGTAGAAGGGGAGCAAATACCTGTTATGAAAACAAAATAAATTATAATTAGTCTCGCCAGCCGATCTTCATTAATATTACTCATTTTATTTATTACAGCTGATCAGAAACTATTTAAGGATAGTTCAATGGAGTATGTTCGGCTCTAAAATCAATGCGAAAAGTAACGAAATAAATCGAGGCCAACACACAATGATAAACGACAGTTAGTCTACATGCGTGAGGAATGATATGATATATGATATGGCATTTGTAACGTGCCTATACTCAAGTGTTTCAAGGCGCGACGAGGCAGGTGGGGAACAAGGGCAGACAGACAACGATCCTACTAGGCCAGGTGTCTTTCTGATCGCCCATGGGGAAGGGGGCAGGGGGGATAAAAGTGCTGTACATGGTTAGTTGAATACAAATTAAATAATAGGGCCAGCTGGTGGCAAGTGCAAGCTAAATGCCGGGAGAAGGGGCTGAAGGATACAGAGACAGTCCCATAGTGCAGGTAGGCAGTGCAGGGAAAAGTGGCTGGGCCAAGGACCCAGATCAGTGAGACCAGTGGACCCGCATGCCCATGTTACCACTATGAACACGTTTTCTTTGCTTTTCCTAGCTCTTCATTCATTCATTTATTCATGCATCCATTCATCAAATCTTCATTCCAGTATAAAAGCGTGTAAAGATTTACTTACATTATATTTGAAATTTCCATTGTGTCTCTTCGTAATGCAGTCTGTAAAACGGACCGTGCTCTTGACAACGATTTTTCGTATACTGAACTAAAATGAAACTCGCTCTAGTTTCGGAATTTTCTGCCTTATCGTCTCTTACGTTATTGCGCACCCCCTTCAAATGTAGTTCTTTCGTCATGGTCCATGTCTCAAGGTCAACAAACAATAGACCCTTATACTTCCAGTGCGACTTGTGGGCCTCATCTGGGCGCGAGCTGAAAATAAAAGCCGCTGTCCTTCGCATTCTTTATTTGCAACATCACGTATTATAGGCATCTGTGAGAACTTGAAGTTTAGAATCCCTCTATGTAGTGCGCCTCAATGTGCAAATGCGAACTGGCTTCTCTCCCAAATGCCACGGCCCGCTTGGTGCATTCTAAATGCCCCAATTTTGTCCCCGTTGTCTGCGAGCTTTGCAGCCCAAATTGAGACATTTAATTTTTGGCGGAAGGTCAGGGAAAGTATAAAGTACCACAGGAGTTGAGTTAAAAGTGAGATTTATTGTTTGTTTGTTTGTTTTATTATTTACAATACGCAAGCCTCCCCTCCGTTAACAGTGCGCAACAGTGCGCAGCATTTACATTTACATGAGATGAGACATGAGAAAAATATATACATACACATATATGAGGTGAATATATAGAATTCAAAGATGACACCCAGCTTGTTCGCCACCTATGATGGTGAAGTTAGGGGTTAGGGCTACAGGTACACTGTACAATAACATTTATTTACAAAAAGACAATCGTATTGCAATTATTTGAACCGGGATTTGTACTTCACAACCAGCTGTGCTTCGGGTGGGCATGGCACAGTCGCAATGTTCGGTGGCAATGGATCACTGCTCTGCACCGAAACGTCCAAAATTCCATATCTGTGTTTCTCTAACACAGCAACAATAAGGCCTTTCACAAAGTCGAACTGCATTTCATCATAGACTGGTTTGATCACCCATTGCTTACTTCGTTTTGAAAACACCTTAGTGTATTGAGGCATCCTTACTTTACCCCTAGTCCTAGATTGTTCACATCCGACATTGCTGTTATGGGCCAAGACCGCTAGTAGAGTGCGATGTTTTATGCCCCGAAAGCTAAAATGCAAGCGCTTTGGCCTGTACTTTAGGCACATATTGTGGAACACCTCCAAATCTCATGTGTGACAGAATTCTGTCAGTCCTCTCAAATCTCTTGATAGAGTTTTTTCAAAAACAATCTTCTCAATGGCTTTGTGTGTCGGTGAAGATGGAATCAACCACTTCTTCTTCCGTGCCTCCTCTGGGGACAAAGGGCCATGTTCACATTGGTGGAAATGTTGATTTGCTGTCCAGCGGTGAACGTTGGTACAGTGGTGCATCAGTGACCGCCATTTTTCAAGAAGTATTTCCACTGACCCTTCACAAGTTTTTGAGCTCCATCAAAGATGGTTGGTGATAGAATGGGACCACTGCAAAATACTTTCAAAACCTTTTTTTTTCCTGCAGCTGAGATTTTCTTACTGATTGGTTTAGCAAGATGCCATACGTCAAATTGATGATTAATATGTGGGAACTGCTCTCTCATTGTCTTGGCAATTGAAACGTGTCTGTCTGTGGCTATGAGGTCGATGTGCATTCCCCTTGATTGTAGATATTCCACTGATTTTATAAATCCTAGTTTCTCCATGGCCACTGACGATGTACATTGTGTTACCTGCATGACCACCGAACTCACAATTTTCTTACTATCCATGTCCTGAAAGTGGTCGGTGCAGTACTTGGCAGAAAATCCACGGCTGTCGCACTGTCCATCGCCAGCTAGCCTGAATCGTTTGCCTTTGAATGTACTTGCTAGAGACAATTGTTCAATTTTCCAAGCATCACTAATGGCCGGAAAAAGATAATCACGTTGGTATATGTAGTACAGCGCTTTAGAAATGAAATGGAGTCCCACAAACTAAAAGAAAGCCTCTAACTTTCTAAAACTGGAGCCACTAAAAAGTGATGCAGCTGCACACAGTAGATTGCCTGCTGGCAGTTTCCCCAGCATCGGTTGTGCAGACCATGAGAACCTATGATTTAATCTACAGCGGCATTTATTTTGACGTTACTGCCTTTTATTTGACGAGTCACATTAATCAATGGCTTCCCACATACTTTCCCTCTAATGGAATGCACACATTTCAGCATACTTATAATTTCCATCAAACAACTGTCGAATACAATGTATTTGCTCTCTTTCATTAGACTGTCATCCTGCGTCAATGTTGTTTCGGTCTGTGACGTTGTGGAGATTTCAACACATTGGAAAGTAATATCGCTGATATCAAGTTCTGATGCGTCTATGGATGCTGCGGCTGGTTCATTCTCTGTCATTTCGACATCTATTACTTCAACATTGATGATTGATGGGGGAACACAACAATGTCGACAGGTTTTTGGGTGGCAAATTTTTGGCGGGTGTAGATTGTGTGAATTGATCTGCAACTACTTCAGAGCTATCTTCAATACATTCAATAACATCTTCTTGTGGTGGTGCGGTCACACTGTAGCTATGGTCCAATGCAACTTTGCTGTAGTCTCCAAACACAATTAATTCATGTTCTGGCCATTGGACATGAGCATCTCGAGCCTGAACATGCCTCGCCTCAATTAATAGTTCCTCCATAGTGTACATGGTCTGGCAAGCAACATCTCTCATTCGCTTCACTGTCTATGTATGTATAGTTCTGACACCCACGGGTAACTGGAGGAGAGATTGGAAAAGGGATGTTCAGTTTAAACACAAGATAAAGTGTAGTCCAATTGACTGGAAAAAAACATAAAATAGTCCCCAGCACAAACATTTTTTTAAAGTTATGAACTGTTTGTAACTAACCTTTTTTGTTTTTTTTTCTTTGCAACTTTTTTGACTCGACCTTCAACATCTGCACGCTGTAGCCCCGATTCGTTTCCGCATGTCCTCCCTTCCTCTTGCGCTGCAACAACTATATTTTCTGTATCCGCATAGACAGCACGGAATGAGGCTCCATCGTCTCCCTGAAACATAGTACTTTCATTACTATGTATCAAAATATTGTTAGCATAAAACACACGTGAGGACGAACACACAGGTACATCTCAATAGCCAAACACAATTTAAACATTGTGTGCAACAATCAAACGACAAGTATTCGACCAGTGATGATCTATTTCGATGGAGCTGTCAGTATCCATACCTCTGGCTCTGCATGGACTGCCATGAATGGTTGTATTGGAGAGGAGGCATCCACATCTCCCTGAAACACAGTACTTGCATTAGTATGCTTTTCAATATTGGAAACATAACACACACTTGGGGTCGACGGCACAGGTACATATAAAGAGATAACCACAAATGGTGCATTGTCTAAAATAATCAAGGAAAATTTAAGTATGCAGATTTCATCGACTTATTTCTCCGATTCCTTTACATCTGCATCATCTAAATGGGATGTTGTGATTGTAGTGGAAGCTCTGTCGTCTCCCTGAAACACAGTACTTGCATTAGTATGGTTTTCAATATTGGAAACATAACACACACTTGGGGTCGAACACACAGGTACATATAAAGAGATAACCACAAATGATGCATTGTCTAAAAGAATCAAGGAAAATCTAAATATGATCACATTTCATCGACTTATTTCTCTGATTTATTTACATTTGCATCATCTAAATTGGATGTTGTGATTGTAGTGGAAGATTTGTCGTCTCCCTGAAACACAGCACTTGCGTTAATAGGGAAGAAAGTATAGCAAATGGAATCACGTTATATGATCACGCATGATGGAGCTGTCAGTATCCATACCTCGTGCTGCTGAAGAATATCTATGGATGTTGCAAATGTAGTGCGCACTTCCGAAAGCTGTTGCGCCGATTCGTATACGCATGGTCCCGCTTCCACTTCCCCTGGAATTACTTGAATGTCAGGCTCTGCATCAAGTGCAGGGGTTGACGCTCCATCAACTGCCTGAAACATAGTACTTGCATTAGTGAGGATTACAATAGTGAAAACATAACACACACCTGGGGTCGACAGCACAGGTACATATCAACGGCTAACCACGAATGAAACATTGTGTAGAACAATCAAACGGCAAGAATTCCAGCTCTGATGATGATGCTTGATGGAGCTGTCAGTATCCATACCTCCTGCTGGTGAAGAACATCTAGAAATGTTGTAGATGTGGCAGACGCTTCAGCATCTCCCTGAAAAGACAGTACTTGCATTAGCATGGATAACACTAATTATAACTGAAAACAAACACCAGTGGACGATAACTAAGGTGTATATCAATTGGAAAGCACTAACCAAACATTCAGGAAAATAATTACACGATAGAATAAAACTATTTCTTGACTGGCTGTAGCGGATTAGCTTAGTAAGATTACCTGATACGCGCTAGAAGTGGTTGATAACTGCGACCACGTCAAGGATGTAGAATGTTCTTGCTTCTGATTCAAGGGATAGTCAAGAAGTTGTAAAGGTAAATTAATGACTGATAATGAAATACCAATATAAAAAATAGCCATGTAAGGCGACAGAATACTTGAAAAATGCTCAATACAGCACAGTTCCCTGTTCCCATATATATACATTGTGTTTGTGGGTTATGAAATCAAAAAAGAACATATTGATAAATGTCATTATTAAAAAAACTATACACTCATATCAATATCGAAATTAATACAAGGGATAGAACACCTACAATATATCAATCCATTCGGCTACCTACACACTACCGCAAGGCCTAAAGCTAAATCCAGACACTTGACTCACCGGTGGCGGAATGTGGACGAATAGAGTGGGAATTGCGTTTTGGAGCAATTTCCGTGTCGTTCGCCGTTTATTCTTCTTTGTTACCCAAGATGTTGTGTACATGTCCAAGGAAAAGTGCCGGCTGCAGATGCGGTATCGATCACCCCTCTTGTCCTGTAAGACTTGTTGGACTCTACTTTCCAGCTCATCCAGTGGATATCCGCAATGTCTGACCCATTCTCTTATTCGATCAACAGTTTTCGGTAATACATGCATTGTAGTGCCTTCAGATTTCGCATGGGTCTTCGAAGGGCAACCACTAATCGAACAGGCAGGCATTGTTGATAAATCTGAAAAGTAAATATCGACATTATTACAAAATCTTCAAGAATAAAGATTTGATACAAAAGTAAATGAATCATACAATGATCAATGCAAGGTTTGTTTTGGTCGCAGGAACTATACTAGTTCATTATGTGCGGCTTAGTATTTGCATAAGTTGCAGAAATGTATAAATGATGTGACTAAAATCTGAACATGTGACTCGTCCCTTGGATGTTCTGTCTTGCACGAGAAGGAAACATGCTTACATTATAGACTGGACCCCCGAAGGATGCAATTCGATCACAATAGACACAGATGAAAATAAATAGATCTATTGATAGCAATACAATGGAAACTCAAGTCAATAGCAATGAGGCCAATGAACATAGCACTATTGTGTACTCTACTCGCAAATAGATAGAAATTTAAAAATCTGCAAAATATGACTAGGATACATGGCCTTACCTTGACCAACAAACAGTTGGATTCAGCAAGCAGAGCAGTATGTTGCAGGAGAATAGGTGGGTGGCCACAGGTAGCACACTGATGGGTTTGCTCTAAGCGGTCACAGAAGTTCATGGATAGCACGACGACGAGCAGATTAGCGTAGATCTCAGTGGTTGCCAGGTAACACGTTCAGGAGTTGACTTGCAAAGCACAAAGATGTTCTCATGAGACATATCAAGTGGTTTATAAAGTATTAGAAACAGGGGTGTGTTTGTGAATGAATGAGGTATGTATGTCGTGTTCTTAGGGGGGGCGGCCTGCTTGAAGGGGAGGCCTGGCTGGAGACACGGGGTCTGAGGAGGCCATGTGAGCGATGGCCCCTGGGCGTGGGATACCTTTTGAAGTGTACATGCTGTTTGGCACCTTGGCTGTTTGGGCCCGTCACAGCCCCCCATGCTAGCGCTCATCCCCGGGTGCGAACCGCCTTTGATAGAGGGGAGTGGGATGGATGGGCCTGGGGCGTGCAGATAACGCACAGGAAGACTGCTGAATGGAGACACACTTATGTGGATTGCAGGGGGGAGGCCTGCTTCAAGGGGAGGCCTGGCTGGAGACAAGGGGTCTGAGGAGGCCATGTGACCGATGGCCCCTTGGCATGGGATACCTTTTGAAGTGTACATGCAGTTTGGTACCTTGGCCTTTCACGCCCCTGACAGCGCGCATCCCCGGGTGCGAACCGCCTTTGATAGAGGGAGTGGGATGGATGGGCCTGGGGCGTGCAGCTAAGGCACAGGAAGACTGCTGAATGGAGACACACTTATGTGGATTGCAGGGGGGCGGCCTGCTTCAAGGGGAGGCCTGGCTGGAGACACAGGGTCTGAGGAGGCCATGTGAGCAATGGCCCCTTGGCATGGGATACCTTTTGAAGTGTACATGCAGTTTGGCAACTTGGCCTTTCGCGCCCCTGACAGCGCGCATCCCCGGGTGCAAACCGCCTTTGATAGAGGGGGTGGGATGGATGGGCCTGGGGCGTGCAGATAAGGCACAGGAAGACTGCTGAATGGAGAAACACTTATGTGGATTGCAGGGGGGCGGCCTGCTTCAAGGGGAGGCCTGGCTGGAGACACGGGGTCTGAGGAGGCCATGTGACCGATGGCCCCTTGGCACGGGATACCTTTTGAAGTGTAAATGCAGTTTGGCACCTTGGCCTTTCGCGCCCCTGACAGCGCGCATCCCCGGGTGCGAACCGCCTTTGATAGAGGGGGTGGGATGAATGGACCTGGGGCGTGCAGATAAGGCACAGGAAGACTGCTGAATGGAGACACACTTATGTGGATTGCAGGGGGGTGGCCTGCTTCAAGGGGAGGCCTGTCTGGAGACACGGGGTCTGAGGAGGCCATGGAGAAATGGCCCCTTGGCATGGGATACCTTTTGAAGTGTACATGCAGTTTGGCACCTTGGCCTTTCGCGCCCCTGGCAGCGCGCATCCCCAGGTGCGAACCGCCTTTGATAGAGGGGGTGGGATGGATGGGCCTGGGGCGTGCAGATAAGGCACAGGAAGACTGCTGAATGGAGACACACTTATGTGGATTTCAGGGGGGCGGCCTGCTTCAAGGGGAGGCCAGGCTGGAGCCACAGGGTCTGAGGAGGCCATGTGACCGATGGCCCCTTGGCATGGGATACCTTTTGAAGTGTACATGCAGTTTGGCACCTTGGCCTTTCACGCCCCTGACAGCGCGCATCCCCGGGTGTGAACCGCCTTTGATAGAGGGAGTGGGATGGATGGGCCTGGGGCGTGCAGATAAGGCACAGGAAGACTGCTGAATGGAGACACACTTATGTGGATTGCAGGGGGGCGGGCTGCTTCAAGGGGAGGCCTGGCTGGAGACACAGGGTCTGAGGAGGCCATGTGAGCAATGGCCCCTTGGCATGGGATACCTTTTGAAGTGTACATGCAGTTTGGCACCTTGGCCTTTCGCACCCCTGACAGCGCGCATCCCCGGGTGCGAACCGCCTTTGATAGAGGGGGTGGGATGGATGGGCCTGGGGCGTGCAGATAAGACACAGGAAGACTGCTGAATGGAGACACACTTATGTGGATTTCAGGGGGGCGGCCTGCTTCAAGGGGAGGCCTGGCTGGAGACACGGGGTCTGAGGAGGCCATGTGAGCAATGGCCCCTTGGCATGGGATACCTTTTGAAGTATACATGCAGTTTGGCACCTTGGTCTTTCGCGCCCCTGACAGCGTGCATCCCCTGACTGGAGACACGGGGTCTGAGGAGGCCATGTGACCGATGGCCTCTTGGCATGGGATACCTTTTGAAGTGTACATGCAGTTTGGCACCTTGGCCTTTCACGCCCCTGACAGCGCGCATCCCTGGGTGTGAACCGCCTTTGATAGAGGGAGTGGGATGGATGGGCCTGGGGCGTGCAGATAAGGCACAGGAAGACTGCTGAATGGAGACACACTTATGTGGATTGCAGGGGGACGGCCTGCTTCAAGGGGAGGCCTGGCTGGAGACACGGGGTCTGAGGAGGCCATGTGACCGATGGCCCCTTGGCATGGGATACCTATTGAAGTGTACATGCATTTTGGCACCTTGGCCTTTCACGCCCCTGACAGCGCGCATCCCCGTGTGCGAACCGCCTTTGATAGAGGGGGTGGGATGGATGGGCCTGGGGCGTGCAGATAAGGCACAGGAAGACTGCTGAATGGAGACACACTTATGTGGATTGCAGGGGGGCGGCCTGCTTCAAGGGGAGGCCTGGCTGGAGACACGGGGTCTGAGGAGGCCATGTGACCGATGGCCCCTTGGCGTGGGATACCTTTTGAAGTGTACATGCAGTTTGGCACCTTGGCCTTTCGTGCCCCTGACAGCCCCCCATGCCAGTGCTCATCCACTGGCGCGAACCGCCTTTGATAGTATATCGTTGCTTATCAATAACAAATGCCACATACCAGAGATTCTTGTGAGCACAGACCCACACTTCAACCGGTGTATTATAGTGGTCAAGACCCTAAGGCCTGTATAATCCAATGGTAATTGTTAGTATAGATATACGTGTGACTTTTATAGAGACATAACCTACTGAAAGACTTTGAACAAGTGTTATTTAGTGCATGCATTATCGAGAATATATTATGTTAGCTTAGATAGATAGTGACCACCCTGCTTCACAGCGACCAGACCTTCACCCATTCGGAGCACAGATGTCTGACGTCCATCCTTGAATGGAGACACACTTGATTCATTTAAAAAATCGAAACAACCGTTGTTAAAATATATGTGGTGTTTTATTTTGTGTCTTATTTTCATGACACAAAAATACAAGACTTTAAAGATTATACAGGTCAGGTTGCAGCACAGCGAGAGAAAATCCCCTGTACTGACCGCTGTCACTCGGGAATGTTTCTCTAATGGCACGAACGGCACAGGCGGGTATCACTCTTCGAACGCGGTGTCCAAGCCTCCCGTGGAGCCACCATGTAAAGGAACGATAGGCCACCAGCCTGTACCACCTGTGAAAAGGAATGAAACAAACTGTTTTTAAATGACCAAGATAAGTTTAATTAACTTTTATTGTCAATGACAATTCTTGTAACTAATGGCATTCTGCACGGACAAATGCTATCTAGACAATGCACACTATTGAACGACTTAGATGCGTTCCAATGATATGTAGATGTAATTTTGGATATAGTAGAAGAACATGAAATAGGAGTGGCATGACAAGCAGAGTATACTTACTCGTTACTCGGATTACGAGAACGAACAGTTGCGCGAAGTTCGTGCATAAGCACCATCATTATTCTCAACACCGGCCCGTGTGAGGCAGGCTGCCCTGAAGTCTGGCAGCTCGGTGATGCATTGCGGTCGTGGCTCGCCTTCCGAAATGTAGGCCAGGCATCCCGAGTTTTCTCGGCAGCAGCAGTTCTCCTCCTCGGTTGACATTAGCTTGCACCGATTGCATGTGCACCAGGTGGAGACGCTGTCCATGCGACTAGACCCAGGCTCTTCATCTGTTGATTCGTCCTGCCAACTGCCGTCCGAATCCCCATCGTTTTTGCATGCTTCCCTTTCCAGTAGTTCCTCCTCGGTATACTCGGGCTCGTACATGTAGGGCATTATTGTAGCCATTGTGTGGTAAACAAAGTCAAATAATTTACCGAGATGGTACAGGTGTTCACACGGGCTACAAGCGGCGAAGGTAGCTGACCAGAGCACAGAAACGAGTCACAAAATACTCTAAGTAACACAGATAGAGGAATGGAATCGAAAATCTGCTGCTGTGTGTTGTGAAACGGTCTGTTTATACTTATTGAGGAAAGAGGCGTCCTGCCATTTCCATGGCGACACGTCATTAGCTGAAGCGCAGCGAATGTTGACACAAGACATGCTTTGGCGTTGGGAAATGGGCGGTACGAGTCTGCTGATGACAGGCTCAGGGGCAGGGGGATATGATTTAGTGCCGCAAAAGCAGGTCAGCCAGGGCGATGCGGGAAATGATAGGATTATCACAAAATGGCAGCTCCCTGGTGCCTGTTTTCGCACGCGTTTTAATGGATGAAAACTCGGGTAAGGTCCATAGGAAAGTTTTCTCAAATCGAGCCACTTAGGCTTTAAAAAAATTTGACTAGACCATGCCTTTAAGAACCAAGTGGCCACTTGCTAATAGATACAATTGTAACTTTGACCTCGTGACTGGAGTATTTCTATTATGTGGTAGTAAGCCTTGATATTTTAATCTTTCACCTTCCCTGTGTCATTGAAATGGAATTACACTTTGATTCCCCTAAGCATATCCTGTTGCACCTCTTTATCCTTTAGCAGGAAGTCGCTACATCTCCAGTTCCCCTGTGATACCCCCATATGCACTGAAACTTTTACCATATCATGGTCCAACCACGGAACATGATTGGAAACCTTTTAACTGGGCCCCTGCACAACACCACCTTTTGAGAACATACATCCGCTGAAGCTTAACAACCCCCTCCTCCCCTAGTACCTCCCTCCCTCCCCCCACCCACGGCATCCAACCCTACATGGATCCATCTCCTCTGACGGGATTGCATCACCAGTGGTCCTCTCCACGCAAGGACTGGCTTAAATAAGCACTCAAATTCTTGTCCCCTTCTCTGCCCCCTATTCAAACAACAATCAATTTACCTACTGACCCCCTGCCCCCGCTTGTGTTATCCACTGAGACCCTTCGCCATACTTCGCGGTATGTCCCACTGGCTCAGGAAGGACTGGCTGGAGGGGAGTTGAGCTTCTTTATTTTCTTGAATAGGTCTATTTGCACCCTTTATGCACCATTGCCAGTCCTCCTGACTCTTTTCCTTGTCAGCCATTTTCTGCCCATCTCATCCCATTAACTCCTCTGTGACCCTTCTTATGTCTTCCTCAGTCACCAGTTTGTAGCTGTAGCCCTCAATTTCAAAAGATATAGAGAAGGGGAAATCCCATCGGTATCTCACCCCCTTCGCAGTAAGCCACTTCGTCAAGGGGGAGTATAGGTGCCTCTTTGTGAGTGTAAGTGCAGATAGGTCTTGGTAGATTGCCACCTTCATGTTTCCCAGGGACATGGAGCCCATACCCCTTGACTTTTCCAGTATTTTTTGTCTATCCATGTAGTTATGGAAGCGTGTGAGCACAGAGCGTGGGCCCCTGCCGGTTGCACCCACTCTGTGAATCCTGTCAAGTTTGGGTTCATCCACTTTCTGATCTCCGAACAATGCCTTCACCACCTCATGGATGTTTCTCCTTAGGTCTCTTTCCGTTTCGCCCTCCTTCTCCGGGATTCCCAAAAATATCAGATTATTTCTTCTCTCCCGGTTTTTGAAGTCGTCCATCTTTAGGGCTACCTCGCCCTATCTTCTTTCCAGCTCCACCAACCTCAAGTCCATCTAAGTTTCCAATGTCTCGAGGGAGGTCTGGTTGTTCTCCACCGCCTGTAGTCTCTCGTCTATACTGTTGATTCTGACATTTATTCTGTCTATTTTTCCGCTGATGTCTGACCTCATAGCCCGGATCTCTTCTAGGAGGGAGACAGTATCTCTCTTGGTGGACATGCCATCGCTCACTAGCTCCAACATGTTGGAGTAGGATGTATTGCTCCCCAACTCTGCTTTCTGGTATTCAAATTGTCCCAATTTTTCCCTCCAGTCCATGTACGCGATGAGGCTCGGTTCTATACTGTTGGGTCCTGCCTCACTTCCAGGGGCCTACACTCTGACGCTGATCCCTGCTGCTATTTTTTGCCCCATGCTCTGGGTTACTTAAGTGCTTAAAAGCCCACCGCCTGGGTGTATTGTGTCAGGTGTTGTAGATCTTCACCAAGATGGGTACACACCAAGGTATGTGTACTGGGGGCCCTCACCTTGTCCCGACTTACTTGTCTCTACTAAGCACCCATGAGCCAGTTGGGAGGGCAGACTCAGATCCGGTTCTCTCCCTCGTGCTGTCCTCTCTTTTTCTCACTGTCCAGCTTGGTCCCTCTGCTGGTGTGGGCCTTGGGGGGAGTCCTCCACAAGCTAGCAACATGCCCCAAGTATGGACCTGAGGGCCCACACCTTTGCTGAATCTCCCTGAATTAAACTGGTCTCCTAGGCCCCCTCCACTTTTGTCTGGGTCCACCTTTGGCCTGCTGCTTCGCTGTGTACACCCCCACCAGACCACCATCCTCTCCCCCCCTGGCTGTCATCTGCTACTTCTGATGCAGTGGGCTTGGGTCCCCCCCGGCCTGCTCACACACCAGGCCCCGGCAGTTTGATTACTGTGGAATGTACCCTATAGGCTGCTTCTATTTATAGGGCGTTGGGGCCCCTCCTGGGGAGGACTGGCAGGGTTCTCCTTCAAGTCTATAAAGTGTCTCTCTCACCGTCAGTGGGGTGCATGTGTGGGTATGGGGGCCCCTGGTATGGGCGGGGTCACCCTTTCTCCTTATGCTCTTTGACTCCTTATGTTCACTGCCTCAGGTTCCCCCCTGTTGCTCCAGGCTGTCCCCCTCCTCCTCAATGGAGCCCCCAGCACCAATCAACACAGTCTCCGGCCTTCCTACAAACAATGCCTCAATAAGGGGAGCTCGCTTCTCATAGGCCCTTGTGCGGGGACTGTGCCCCTTGGCACTAATGGTCAGAGGTCTTCCACCTTTATCCGAGCCTATTTGGGCTCCACGCTCTCTCTGTGTACACCGTGGAGGTTGTCCCCACAAGCCTTGCTTGGGCACCAGCTCAGCCCGTAGCATGGGCCAGCACTGGAGTTGTCTGTTTTTGTTTTGTGGGCCTGATCAGAAGCACATTAAGTCCCTAGTTTGCTGGGGAACCTCTGTAGGCACTGTCACCAGTGCTCAGCACCTTGCTACCACTGGCCAGGCACAGGAGGGCCCCTATTCCTGTCGCACCGTGGTGCCAGGCCCTCTCTGCGGGCTTGCGGCTGGATGCTCGGTTTTAACTGGGATACTCTACCCAGACGGATCTTCCAAAGGGTGGGGTAGCTCTCTTTCCCGCACACTGGGTTGGATGTCAACTCCTTAGTTTGCTCTTCTCCTGATGGTTCCTGGAATGTTCTGACTAGGCTGCACGCTCTGGACCATTTGCAGGTAGGGGAAAGGTGCCCCCTGGCGAGTGGCAATGTTCTGAGGGATTGGCCGTCCCATGCCACACTCGGTGATCCCCAGCTCCCACCAATCGTCTCAATATTTGTGTGGGGAGTGGGGTTTGTGCCGCTATGGCTGTTTAATCCCTCAATGGGGAAGAGGGTGCAATGTTCATCACTCACCTCTGTTGTGTTACTCTAAGACAAACTGATCCGTGCCCCTCCCGCCTTCCCGGTACTCCAGGCTGAGAGGGGGGAGTGATCGCTCCTCAGTCCTCGCTCTCCGGGGTGAGGGGAGGCTGGTCACTCTGCAAGCTCCCCAGTTGCGTGGCCCAGACTCCTTGGGGTGGGTTAACTATGTCTAGGAGCCGAAGAGCAGTTCGGATCTCACACTGGCTCCACCTCCTCAAGACATGGCCATATCTCTGTCATTGCGGGGGCTCCAGCACATGTTTTTTGCCTCCTGGGGAGAACCTGATGCAAGCTAGGTGAGTGGGGCGTCAATGCAGCTTTCTGGGGGCTCTCTGGAGGGGCTGAATTCCTTTTCTCTCTCGGCGGAGAGGAGCAGACACAGAGCTGCTACCACACCCCTGCATCCCCACTCCCGAGACCTTTTTTTGCATTTAACAAAACTTGATTTCCTTTGCAGAGAGATGCAGGGATTATTTGATCTCTTGGATTATTTGTATTGTTCGGTTTTTAGATTGGTGTTCTCCTTACAACATCAACCAGCATCCTGAAGACGAGGCTTAAAGCTGTCAACTTCCAGCTGCAGAAGATGGCATCCTGGGTGAACAGGTCCTTGCAAGTTATTATATGATATAGCATTTATAAGGCGCCTACACACAAGTGTTTCAAGGCGCGACAAGGCAAGGGAGGGGGACAGAGGGAGGACAGAGACAAACGACTAGGCCAAGTGACATTGAGATTATGCAAATGCAGGGGAGAGGAGAGGGGAAAAGGACAAGGGGGAGGAAGGACAAGTGGTGTACACGGGATCACACAACAACTAGTAGTCTGGCCAGTGGCTAGTAGTGAAAGGTAAGTGCAGACGCTAGGTGACAAGTAAGTGCAGGAGTTGCCAAGAGGCAGTGCCGGTGTGCAACTGGGTGGGCAGGTAAGCTGGGTCTGAATTCGGAGGCTAGCCAGGTGACCAGTGCAGTAACAGACAGCAGATCAGCAGGGGAGAGGAAGAGAGAAGGTGGAAGCAAAGAGGAAGGTCTTGAGATGCTCGAGGCTGGAGGTAGAGGAGAGAGTAGAGGAGAGAGTAGAGGGAGGTGTAGGAACAAAGAGCTCAAATAGGAAGATATTTTTGAAGAGAGAGTTGAGGTAAAGAGGACCCCGGCCTCAGAAGGCCTTGTGGACAATGCAGAGAGTCTTGAACTTGATCCTTGCAGCCACTGGGAGCCAGTGAAGGGATTTCAGGGCTGGAGAGATATGGTCCGTGGACTTAAGGCCAAGGACATGTATTGCAGACATGTTTTCAATGAGTTGCGGAGGGTGGAGAGTAGAAGCAGTCATATTTAGAAAGAGGCTGCTGCAGTAGTCCAGCCTAGAGAGAACCAGAGCTCTAGAGACAGTGATCTGTGGGGGAAGGTGAGGAAAGGAAGAATACCTCTTAGGTGGGGCAGTTGGTAGTTTGAGAGACACCAGAGATGTGACGAGAAAAGGAGAGTGTGGAGTCAAGATGGCCCTGAGGTTCTTAGCCTCACAGGTGGGATCCGGTAGAGGGCCAAGGGCCAAGGGAACCCAGCTAGAGAGTGACAGGAAAGGACGATGCAGGTATGCCGATGAGGAGGATCTCTGTCTTGCTGGCATTAAGGCAGAGATCATTGCCAGCACATAACTCCTGGATTGCAGACAGACATTCGGAGATGAGAGAGGGAGAAGAGGTGGCTGAGGGGAGCCTGAAAACAAGCTGATTGTCATCCACATAGCACTGACAGTTGGAGCAGAGAGCAGCAATGCAGTGGGCAAGAGGTGCCAGGTTTTGGTTGAACAGCCAGGGAGAGAAGTTCGATCCCTGGGGAACAACACAGGTAGAGAGTGAGATAAATGAAAGTATGGACCCAAGTTGAACCTAGGAGGGTCGGTCAGAGAGGAAAGAGGTCAGCCAAACCAGGGCCTGAGCGGTGATACCAAGGTTATCACGGAGACGGTTGAGCAGGATGCCATGGTTGACCTTGTCAAAGGCAGAAGAGAGATCAAGTAAGATGAGAACAGAGAACAGAGGGGAGATTCGAATCAAGTTGAGAGAGCAGATCTTCATTGATGTTCAGGAGAGCAGTTTCTGTGGTTATGGCTGCTCTGAAGCCAGACTGATGGTCATGGAGACAATCAACAGATTCAGTGTGAAGATTGACCTGGGAAATGTGCAGCTTTTCCAGGGGTTTGCCATGTAAAGGAGTGATGGAGATCAGGTGGTAGTTAGCCGGTAGTTAGCAAGAGGGGTCGGCTGAGGGTTTCTTGAGAAGAGAGTGCACAAAAGTGTGCTTTGGGGGGCTCCAGTGCCGCAGGAGTGATTACAGAGTTGCGCCAAGACAGGAGCCACATTGTCAATGTGGTCCTTGATGGTTTTGGAAGAACAGGGAATAACCTGTTTTGACTAGATATTCATAGATCAGACTTGTCTAGAAATCTCATCAGAGGAGAAAAGAGGAAAGGAAGAGAAAGAGAGAGGCGAGGAGGCCGCAGGGAGGGAAGAGGTAGAGGAGACAGTAGAGGGAGAAGGACAAGAGGACAAGAGGGTGGAAAGATGACCTGGGTTTTTGAGATGAAATGAGAAGACAGAGATGTGCAGAGGGCCTGGGAGGGGACAGGAGAGGTGGAGACTGCAGCAGAATTGGCCAGCTCCTTGCAGGTTTCAAATAGTCTGGCCGAGTTGTTAGACGCTGCAGATTGGATGTGAACTCTCTTCTTAATGCCAACAGAGAGCTGGTATTGCCTTTGGAGCAGGCAGCAGGCCCGTTTGTCAGAGGGTGCACAAGACGCCAGACATTTCATCTCCTACACTTGCGTTTAAGGGTGATGAGGTCAGAGTTGCACTTGGCTTTGGGTGGATCCTCATGACAGGGGCAAGAACATCAAGAGTATCAGCAATATCAGAGTGGAGCATGGAAAGGGCTGTGTCAGGATGTGAGTTGGCCATAGGTGGAGGAGTGAGGAGAGAAAGTGGCGGTGAAAGCCTCAACTGACACACGCTTCATGGGTCGAATGGCCAAGAAGGTAGGTGGCAATTCTGGAGTTGGATTGGTCTGAGGGGTAGAGAGGGAGAGATGGGAGGAGAGGAGAATGTGATCACTCCAGGAGAGGGGAGTGGTCAGAGGGTTAGAGAGGGGAGGTCCCAGGAGCAGCCAAAGTGTGCCCTGCAGATTAAGTGGGGCCAGAGGGAAGAATAGAAAGAGAGAGAAAGTTGCAGAGGTTGGGAAACAGTCCAGTGGAGGGACATGAAGCATCCAGGTGGATGTTGAAGTCTCAGAGGAGGAGGAGTTGAGTGGTCGAGGCCAGGAGAGAGGAGGAAAGGTCTGCCCACTGAGAGAGAAAGGAGGTGGTCTGGCCAGGAGGCCATGGTGAGAGAGTGACTAGGAGAGATTGAGAGCCTTCAAACAAGGTATTCGAATGAGGAGTAGGCCTGCATAGGAATGACAGAGACAGGGATCCACTCGGGGAAAATCAGGGCTACACCTCCCCCGAGATGGTTGGATCTGGGTGCGGAGAGGATCTTGTAGCCATCAGGTAGGAGGGTATCAAAGCTTGTGACAGAGCTGGCCATAATACATGTCTCGGTGAGACTGGGGACATTGAGGTCAACTTATTCCAGGAGGTGGCAGATGTCAGAGGAGGGTTTGACAGCAGAGCGAGAGTTAAGAGTGGCAATATGGAGAATGTTGCCAACCTTGAAAGACTTCTGGGGAGGGATACAAATCAGAGGTACTCCCTGTGGAGGTGTAGAAGGAGCCAGAGGGAGAGCAAAAGTTGAAGGAGGAGAGGGAAAGGCAGCCATGGAGGAGGCAGAGGGGGAATGCAAGGAATTTGAAGAAGGGAAAGAAGGGACAACTGGATAAGAAAGGAAATGAATGAGGCATGGGAAGCGTCTATCAAAGAGGAGAAGGTTGGCCTAAGGGCCTTGGACCAAGACAGTGCCATTTAAGTAAACATTAATGGTGACCTTAGAAGAGTGGAAGGAGGCCAGGATGGCCTCCCACTGGGTGCCACTATAAATGGGAGAAGAAGGGAAAGGAGAGAGCACAGAGACCATATGCCGAATCCATAGGTCTGGCGAAGGAGCAACCAAGAGAATGTCGCTGAGGGTCTGTCTGGAGGAAGCGCTGGTGTAGGTATCCGCAATAGGGAGGCCTGGCTTGGAGACCAGGATATCATTTTTTGAACTTCTTCCTACCAGATATAGTGAAAATAGCAGGATAATGAATAGAGAAGCAGTTGGAAAAGATAGGCGAAACAGAGAGCACCATAGAGGAGGTGGTGCAAAGAGCAGAGCGGAAGAGGGGAGGCGATGGGGAGTGGGGAAGAGCGGTAAGGGGGAGACACTAGGGACAGAACACAGGGAAGGGGTGCAGGCAAACGAGACAGAAAGGGACAAGAACAAATAGTGAGTAATCTAACTAAGAGGGGCGAGATTGTGGAAGGAAGATAACAAGAAGGTAGTCAGGTAACAGCAATCAGGTTATCAGGACCGCAAGAATAGAGCAACCACAAAAAGAGAGCAAACCACAAAATAAACCAAGGAGAGGGTAGGGCACAGCAGAACACAGAACAATGTACAGAAGAAAGAGTAGGTGTTAATATAACACCTGCAGGGGGGCAGGACACTGAGTGGGTGTGAGGGTGCGGGTGCCTGGAGAAGGGAGGGTGAGAAGGTGCAGGGGCTGGAGAAGGGGGGCGTGAGGCATACACAAAAGGGAGATGTGAGGAACCATGCAGTCAGGGATGCAAAGCCATATGGAAAGTGTGAGGGAAAACGCAATCAGGGAATGCGAGAGGCCAGGCAGGCTAGGGAGTCTCAGGTCAGAGATGTGCAGCTGTGGGCAAAGCCACGGATGGAAAGTGCAAGGAACCTCGTGATCAGGGAAGTGAGAGAAACCATGCGATCAGGGATAGCAAGGGACCACGTGGGCTATGGTGTGCAGGCACAAGCGTGGCTGAGGATGAAAATTGCAGGGAACCATGCAATCAGGGATTGCGTGGGTAAGGACGCGCAAGTTTGAGCCTGGCCAAGGATGGAAGGGGTGCTAAGGCACATGCGATCAAGGAATTGCATGGTGCCGCAGAGGCATGGGACATGCAGCATGGGCAGGCAGGAAGGAAGGACGTGGAGGCACATCCGATCGAGGATTGCAAGGGACCACACAGTCAGGGGCACACAGGAAAACAGGGAGGAAAGGGTGCAAGGGCACACGCGATTGAAGATTGTGAGGGACCATGAAGTCAGGGGACGTGCAGAGCGAGCAGGGTTAAGGAAGGAGGCAGCGAGAAGGCAACACAGTCGAAGATTGTGAAGGCCCACGCAGGTCAGCGAAAGTGGGAACACAAGGTCAGGGGGTGCACCAACAAAGGGCACGAGCAGAAGGGCAAAGGCTCAAGTTACAGGGGAAGGGTGAGACACAATCAGTGATGAGGCATGGTCCAAAGAGCTGAGAAGGCCAGAGCAAGTAGACTCCGCAACTTCTTACCTGGAGGGCGCAGACAGGAGTGTGAAACATCCGCACTCACTGTCTATGCCACAGACTCCTCACTGCCAAACACCTGCATCATTCAACACTGTGGCCTTGTCCTGTGAGGGTTTTGCCGCAGAGGGTCCAAACCTCTGATTTTATAGGCTCAGTAGCTTGGATGTATCAAGCGTGCTATGTGTAAATCATGCAGCATCTCCTGTGAACCTGTGTCGTTCAACACTGTTGCCATGTCCTGCAAGGACTTTAGATTCGCTCTTCATTCCACAGAAGCAGCTTGGAATGTGTTGACCATCAAAATATCTGTTTGGACATCATGGCTGCCATCAATGCAGAGGTTGTAGCAGTCTTTACACTTGACCACACAAAGAAGGACTGTGAAGACCTTAGGATCCGGAGCCAGACAAAGGTGAATGCAACCGTTGAGGGAGGTGCCTCCGTGGAGGGACCCTCTGCAGGCTGCCATTGGATATCACAGCTTCAGCTCCGGATCATAGAGAGGATCAACTCAGTGGGCCATACCCAGGTCCTTGACCTGCAGCACATATACATGCTGCTGGTGAGTACTCACAGGGTGAATATTTCCACAGATTTGGTATGTCCTGTATGGGTATGCCTGACTTGAACAAGTTAATGCTATTCAGGGCATGTGTGTTACACAATCCTCAACTGTCATGCTGCCTCATGCTGACGCTGGAAGTGTGTAATTGCACACGTCTCTGAGGTGTAGGAATGAGCTCAGTAAGCTTTTGGTGACACAGTATACTTGTGTGCATGCACTGTGAGATGCTGACAGCAAAGCCTCTGATAAGAACAGTTACCAGATTCAGATGTTGAGGGCATATGAAGTACATGTATGCACACTCATCTATGAGTTGTTCAATTGTGTATGATGATTGCATCATCTCCACTCATCAACTGAGACTGGCATATTTGTATGTTTGTTTGGTCATGTAAAAGTAGGGCATTTGACTATCCAGATCAACATTGGGACTTTTCAGGATGCTGAATGAGGAGGTATACGTGGTATGTCATTAGGGCATTTGTTTATGTTAGGAACAAGAGCATTTCTTCTCGATCCTCAGCAATGGTGGCAAGCACGTGTTTCATGCTTTTATGTTGGACTGTCAGGAGTGCATGTTGGTAGATGTGATTAAATAGAGTTGTGTTGCTACAGACAAATGTTGCCAGGGAACCTTTCCATGGCCCAGCCTGCAGGATACACTTGCGTCACTTCTTCGTTGTGATTGTGTGGTGAAATTAGTTGTAGTCGGAACTATGTGACCAGACATCAATGTGTGATATTCACAAGTTCGTGTCTCAGCATTGTGACTTGTCATTTTGCCTTCAGTTGTGAGATTGGATTCTTTCGATGTCTGAGCATGGCCATGTGTGTGGTAGGCAGTTGCTTGTTGACTAATGCTGACAGCATGCTACTGATACACATGGGGAGTGTAAAAATGCATTGGCACTTATGATTGATTCCGCTGTTCTTTGTTCCATGTTCCACAGTTGTAGTGGCTGTAGAAGAGGGTACAACCTGTGTTGTGGGGCTTCAACACAGGGGCACTGTCTCCCGACCCAGACCCCCAGCATACCCAGCTGTATCCACCTTTTCTGAGGGCATTGTTTCTGGGGGAGTACCCCATTCAGATGGCAATTACGCAGAGGACGAGGAGTCCCACAATCCCCTTGTCAAATTGGGTACCTGAGCAGCAGAGGGACAGGGTGGTGGTGGTGACATTTCCACACAGGTGCTTCAAGGCATGTGGACTTCGTTGGAGGTGCCTGGGTTGATGGAGGAGGAGAAGGATGAGGAAATCATTTCAGGCTTGCCCATGGTTTCAGATGGGTGGACTGAGGCGGATGTCTAGGCTGTACACCAGGCCTGACACGTGAGGTTGTGCAGTCCACCATGGAGGGGTCAGCACAACCTCCTGTCCCAGTGCCATCTGCTTCAGCACTACCCACCTGCACAGATGCTTCCACCCAGACAGATCCTGCACTTCTGGCTGATGTGGCCATCTGGGTTGCAGTGCAGCCACTGCTGATGGGTGGTTTGAAGCAGTAGGTCTCTATCTGTGATGTTGTACAAGAAACTCATGAGATGCTTGCAAAGCATCCCAGGCAGATGGACTGTCTCTTGTCCCAACTGGAAACAGCACTGCTTTCCTGTGGCCTCTCTGGACAAGCCACTGTAATGGCTCTTCCTCCTAATCATCTGTGCCCCAGTCAACCTTAACTGAGGCCTCCATGCCAGCTACCACCATTGCCTCCTGTGCCACAAATGGCCAGTCTGGATGTTCATGTGTCCTGGTGGAGGTGGAAGTCCGTACCCTGGCAGATGAGGTGTTCACTGAGCCTGCCCTGGAACCTACAGGGGAAGATCCTGGAGATGAACACCAGGCACTTGATGGCATTGCAGGTGCTGTACTGCCCTGACGCAGACTGTCATCCTGTGCTGCAGACACATTGCCAAGCAGAAGGAGATGATGGCGATGAGGAGAGCACATTCTGGATGGCATCTGATGGCATTGTGAGTAGGAGGAGGTAAGGAGGTCCACACATGGTGCACATGAGGCAGGAGACACAACAGCAACTGGAGGCACTTGAGTTATCAGAGGTGGAATTTGCGAGGCAGCAGGATGAAGAGAGATAGCAGGCACATGAATTGACAATTGCTGGGCCATGGTTGCAGAGAGGTTGACACAGACACGGTCTGCCATCCTGAAGGATTATTGAAGGGCAACCAAGATTGAGTCTAGGATGAGGGAGGCCCTGCCAACCCTCCAGGAAACAACAGAGGCCTGCCTGCAAGAGGCAGGTGTGATGGGGAATCGACCTTCGCTGAGGCAAGTTCCAAGATTAGCATGAACTAGCCTGCTGACTCTTGTATATAGTTCACTTGTTCTAGGTTTCCTTTTGTTCTGTACAGTTTTTCAAGGACCATTGTTGTTTCCATCATGGTACATAGTTTTTCATCAGCCCATTTATATTTTATTATTCATCACCACTCTTTGCTTCCTCTTTGCACCATGTGTATGAAGTTTACTTTAAATGATATGCACACTTTGCTATTAGCAAAAATAATTCCACTCAGGCAGCAGTCTCTAATTCGTTATCTCTTGTTTACTAGGGAATGCAAGCAGTGTTGGAGCACAAAAGATTTATAAAAGCAAAACACTTTTTAGATACATAGAAACATTCTTGCTTCACCAAAATGCAATGAAGAATCTCACTTCTATCAGGAGTCACTTCCTAGATAGCGGGCCTTTCAAATCAGGGGATTCACTTGATTTAATTTTGCACAACACCTTTCTGCCCAGCACAAAACCCAGACATTAAGTTTACATTCCTCACACCTCTGCTTTAAGGCAGGGTCTGAGAAATGATGTATTTTGGGGCTGGCAATCAGAAATAGGAGCACGCAATTATTTTACAGACTATATTTGTTTATTCACACTGGAAGCAACGTTGTTCAGTTCAGATTTCAACACAATCACCCTGTGTTAGTTGGCTATAGGGGAATTAATTAAATTATGTATTAGTACAATTGCTAAGGATCACATTTGGTCTGACCTCTCAATCAACAAAGGGACAACATTCAATCAAGAGATCCCCACAAGACTTGGACTGGTAGGACAAGTTACTTACATAGAATCTCTGGGAAAATACACCACTTCAGGGCTCCTGGATATCTCACAGGGAAAGGACATCAGCCTGGGCTATAGGCTTCTCCAGATTCAGTCAAGATTGGCCTCCGGAATGAATCCCGTTATGAATCTCCTTGTATAAGTCCCATCCAGATTTTTGTCCTTCCGAGGCCTCCTCCAACAATTTAGTCAGCAGTAGGTGCACTCAAGTGACAAAGCATTTCTCCCTGCTGCCCGTTGTGCAACGTCTTATAAACCCCTAATTGCACCCCAATTATTAAAATCAGAATGTGCCAGTTTATTGGCTCATAATCGGAATTGGACTATTTTTCTTCATCCCCTTAACCCAGGTCTAGACACTTTTCTTTTGATTGGTCCCTTCATTTGCCAAGCCCAAATTTGGGGAGGGAGCAGTCCAACCCCTTGAATTTATATTTTTGCACATTTCAAATTTGCACTTAAAAACTCTAACGTGGCAAATATATTTACTTTACAGTTAAGCATAAGAATATATACATGCCTGAAACTGTCTGCCCATTCCAGATGTAATGAAATGTGTCCTATGACTGCGCAATGTTGCAGGTTTGAATTTGGGCTTTTTGTAATTTCCTTGAATGATCTAAGGCAAGGTCACAAAACTGAACAACACAATTGCATACTTAACTAAGCTACTATTTCCCAAAATCTCTACGTCGTGACATTTTCTGGGGAGCTGGAAACACATTTTAGGTTGCAATTCCTGTTCCAAAGTTCACATTTTTATGAGAGTTAAATCAACAGGTTGACCTTTTTATAAGCTCTACAGTGATAATTGGCCTATACTTGTGCAAATTATGGTTCCTGAGAAAATGAACAAGTATGATTGGCCATCTAAACCTATTGCAATCCCCAAGCAAATATGCATAGTTTGACTTAAATTGTACATTAGATTTCATTTCTCCACTGAATATGAGCTCTGGATTTCTGCTTTCTTTTTGTTTTTTCTGCAATGAATCCCTCAACATTCTTTCTCTAGGGACTGCAGGATCACCTGTGGCTTATCTTTGAGAGCAGGCCACAGCCTATCATTAATTCCTTCATTGCTGTGGCTTCAAAAGATGCTTTAAATGGATACAAGATAGGGTGAAGGACACTGAGTGTTCCGAACAGAAACGGATGCTATTTCTCCTCAAAATAAACTGATGCCTTTACATGTTACAATGGGCCTCATTATAAGTTTGCCAGTCCAGGAACTATGGTACCGGTAAGCATGCCAGTGCTGTAATACCCTGACCGGTAAACTACGAGTTCTGCTCGCAGGTGCCATTGCGGTTGCCAGGTCTGACCTGGCGGCCGTACCGGCACCCGCAAGCAAAGCATGTCGGATGAACCAGCACCGTTGATAACACTGCTGGTGCATCCGGCTTCTCCATTCCCATTGAGCCCTACGTGGATCAAATGGGAATGGGGAAGAATGTTTTCCGGGCCCAGGAATGGACAAGTAGCAGATCTGGCAAGGCCGTAATGACCCTGTAATTGCCCATTTCTGGGTGCAGGAAAAAAAGATATACCGGTGGCAGCCGTGCCTCTATTACACAAATACAAAAAAGGTAGCAGGCGCTCCTCTCTCGAAAGAACACGGCATGATAACCTGTTCAATGGTTATTAACAACTTTGAGAGTTTGCAGCCATCTGTTTTTTGCCCATTGTACCTTTCACAGATGGGAAATACTAATTTACATATCAGTCTTTGTCCCGCCCACATGGCCAGTCCAGCACCGAAATGCTATGGCAATTCTCCTCTGAACAAGAATACCGACAGCAACCCCATACACGTGTTTCAGCCTTATTGGGGCTCATCAGTGAGGTGAAGCTGTGTCTCTCTAAGATCAGTGAGCAAGGGGTCCACATCTGGATTAACTTGGTAACTTAGGGTGAGACCCAAAGCTACTTGGTATGCCAAACAATATATATCTTTAAATGTACTTCTGCAGTATTTTGTCATTTTCCATGTTCCTGGTTTCAAGATGCAGAATCCACGGTCTTTCTGTTTTATTAAATAAAACAGCACTTTCTTGGTTTACAGTTCGAAAATGAATTGCTGGCCTTTCAGTCTGCCAGTTAAATTTGTGCTTTCACACTTCCAAGGCAGTGTCTCTGTATTTTAGGCCACTTAATTTTACTTTTCTGGAAACAGCCTGATTGATATGGCAGCTGGGAATTAAATGCAGCCCTGTCAATTTGGCCCACATCTCTGTGTTTTCAAAGCTCTGCATCTTAGACCCAAGGTAGCCAAATGCAGTTTCCTTTTTGTCTGTTTCTGAGTGCTGCCTTAATTTAGGGCCATTGGGTGCAGCTTGGTGGGGTACTGCTTTGAGGGAGTACTTGTTGATGCTGCTTTTATGTAGTGGTTGGGTGTGAAGATTAGTGGCTGTACTGGGATGAGGGCAGTCCTGTGGATTCTGCCTTAATGTAGTTGGTTTGAGCGCAGATTAGTGGAGGTATTGGGATAAGGGCGGATTTATGGGTGCTTTCTTAATGTAGGGATTGGGACAAAGATTAATGGAGGAATGATATGATATGGCATTTATAACACACCTGCACACAAGTGTTTACAGGTACTTTAATGAGGGCAGACATTTGGGTGCTGCCTTAATGTAGGGGCTTCGGGTGTCGATTATTGGTTGTACTAGGATGAGGGTGGACTTGTGGGTGCTGTCTTACTATAGGCATTTGGGTGCAGGTTTTTAGGGGTACTGGGACAGGTCAAACTTGTGGGTGCTGCCGTATTGTAGGGGGTTGGGGCACAGATAAGTGGAGTTCCTGGGATGAGGGCAGACTTGAGCGTGCTGTCTTAATGTATGGGGTTGTAGCACTGAATAGTGGGGAAACTGGGATGAGGGCAAACTTGTTGGTGCTAACTTAACATAGGGGGTTTTGGCGCAGATTAGTGAGGATACTGGTTTGAAGGCGGACCTGTGGATGCTGCCTTAAGGTAGTGTGTTGGGGTGCAGATTAGTTGGGGTATTGGGATGAGAACTTCTCAGTTGCGGGAGAGTGGTGGAGTTAATGGTGATTGCTGGTAAATGATCCTTGACTACTTATTTCTCATGGGTCTGGCGCAAAAGTTGTTCGACAAAGCTATGTTCTTTTTGCCATGGGTCTTTTGCTGGTTTAACATTGGAGAAGTGTAATTGTTCTTTGGGAAACATGTGTGTGTTAGGCGGAAACCTGTGCAGTTCCCTCTGGGACCACTGCAAAAGATTTAGGAGTACAGGTGTGGGCGATGAACCCACTTGGTAGCAGTCTGTACCACACAGATTCAATTGGTAGCTGTGGCTGAGCAGTCAGACTTCTCTCAAGAAAAGTTGGTCAGTATAGGGAGTATACAAAATAGGGCAATTCTTCACAGCAAGGCAAGCAAACACGCAACGAGGCTTAGTGTAAAGGTAGTAAGTTATTTATTTATAACAGAACGTCTATGAAAAACACTAAAGCAAAATCACGGCAAACAAATCAAAACACAATTACTCTGCGTAATGGAAAAACGATCAATCCCCCTGGACACAATATCGACAACTCTAGGTTCTACCGGTACCACTTATTTTCAGACAGAGGTGTATACCTCAACCCAGATGACACTCGAATATTTAGTTAGGATGGGAGAGAAAAAGAAAGGCAGGTAATGAAATCAACAAGGTTCGCTCTGATGCGGATAAAAATGCAAGACGGGAAGGCAATAATCACGATAGGTCATAAAGTTCAGAGGCCAGGCCCACTCGGAGAGAGGCAAGGCACGATGTCCCAAAAAGTCTCTATGGATGATGCCTGCAAGTCTTTGGAGCAAATGTTAACGACAGATAGAACCAGTTCAGAACAAAAGACTGAGTAAAGCTTGGAGGCAACCCCACGGAACGGAGAGGATTAAGACACCTCACTCGGACCGATCGAAAAGGGAAGCCAGGCGGACACGGTACCTTGTTGTGGAGGGCAGCTCCGGCGGGGGCAGTTGTTCCTGGTGGTGGATGCACAATGGGTCTTGGCTAAGAGAAGAGATGATCTCGTCGTCGAAGAAAAGGAAGTCCGGTGCACCACCAGGGAAGAGACCAGCCGCGGAGTGCTCCGTCACAAGGCACCACTTTCCGGTCGCGGTGCAGGGGTAGTGGCTATCCGGTTGCCAGGTGCTCTGCACGGGCAATTCGACCACTGCGTCCTGCGGCGAATAGAAAGCAAAAGGGAGACTGGTTGTTCCCACCAGCCAGGGGAAGAGACTCTCTGGCAGGGAGATCTCCTCTGTCGTCGGGAGACTGTGAGACGGTTCTGCAGGGCTCCACCGGAGGTGTCATCGTGCAGGTCGGCTCAGCGTTACCCTCGTCGGATTCTTTAGGTCCTGTGGTGACTTCTGAAGATCCAGTCCCAAAAGCCCTGCTTTTATGCAGACGACCCCCATTCATTCAGCCTAGCTGTCAATCAACACATGCTAAGTGGTGAGCGGGAAGGCTCACCACCTGGGCCAATCACTCCAGAGTGCGACCTGAGTTGGCAAGGCAACTCGGTCCAGGGTGTCTAAACCCCCTCCCACACCCCTGAGGTATCCCAGACAGAATGGCACCACTTTGGAAGGTCTCTGTCCAGAGGCCCGCCAAAAGTGGAACAAAGGGCTCAACCTTTGGTTTAGGAGTCACAGAGACGAACACAGACGCCATTTTACAAACCGAGTTCTGGCAGAAAATACCACTCGATAAACCTATTTAAGATAAGTAGATCGGTGGTACGTTAGAGATTAATGGGAAAAAGTATCAATCTCCAACAATGGGACGAATCCCATAGGGTTATGTCCGGGGTCGAACATAATAAGTAGTTTCCACTGCCACCAGCCAAAACTCGTCGAGGGGGGACGGGACAGTGCCCCCTCGAGTAACAGATCCAGGAGTAATCGAATTACCCCTACTAGCACGTCCATAATAAGATGGTTGGTACTAGTTCTGTTAGAAAATTTGGGTCTAGTAAAGCCAATGGTGACTTTACATGCCCGGGGAGACAGTAGTCGGTCCCCGGGTATGGAGTCTATGGTGGGGGGACCCGCTAGGGCGCCCCCGGGTCACGACATGTAGGGTGCAGTGTGACACACATAGAAAAACATATGAGACCCTATGGAGTAAAAGACCCCATAGCCCATCGAACACATTGACATCTTAAAGGAATTACACACATACATGTCCGAGAGTGGGAGAAAAGAGTCCCACTCTTGGCAGGATGGAAAAAAACAAACTCCAGAAATCCAGCAAAGCTGCTGGGGGACTCACTAGGTTAGGAAATTCAGCCTAAACAGAGAATTCTCCCTAACACTCGCCCCCCCCCAGACTAAGGGACAGGAGGATTTAATCCACTCCTGGATGAATCTCATACCTCTAGTCGATGACATACATCCTAGAGAGACCATCAGCATTTTGGTGGTGACACCCTGACCTGTGCTCAATGGTGAAATCAAACCCTTGCAGGCAGATCGACCATCTCAGTAGTTTCGGGTTTTCCCCTTTCATTTGCATTAACCATCTCAAGGGTTGGTGGTCAGTCTGAATAACAAAAGTAGAACCATACAAGTACGGCCTAAACTTCTTCAGAGCCCAGACGATAGCAAAGCACTCTCTTTCGATTGTTGCCCACCTTGTTTCAGGATCCTTCAGCTTGCGGCTGATAAAGCAAACGGGGTGCTCCCTACCTTTCCCATCCAGTTGACTGAGTACGGCACCTATCCCTACATTGGAAGCGTCTGTCTGCACAATGAAGTGTTGGCGGTAATCAGGAGCTCTGAGTACTGGGGCTTGGCAAAGAGCCTTTTTCAGGTTTTCAAAAGCCTGATTGCACTCCTCGTTCCATTTACCCTTTTCAGGAAATTTGGGCGAGGAGATGACATTCAGTGGAGAAGCTATGGTCCCATAGTTCTCTATGAAATTCCTGTAATACCCGGTGAGGCCTAGGAAGGCTCTCACCTGGGTTTGAGTAGTCGGTGTTGTCCAATTTTGCACAGCTTCAATTTTACTGAACAAAGGCCTTATTTCTCCACCGCCTACCTCATGCCCAAGATAGACTACCTTACTCTGTCCAATTTGGCATTTACTCGCCTTTATGGTCAGATTGGCTCGTCCAAGAGCCTGCAAAACATCTCTCAGGTGGATTACATGTTCTTCCCAGGAATTGCTGAACACTGCGATGTCATCCAAGTATGCCATGCAGAAGTCCTCCATCCCATTCAGAACCTGGTTTACCATCCGTTGAAACGTAGCAGGTGCATTCTTCAGTCCGAAAGGCATTACCGTAAACTGGTATAAACCAACGGGGGTAGAAAATGCAGTTTTCTCCTTGGCATGGTTGGTCAGGGCTATTTGCCAATAGCCTGACGTCAAGTCAAATGTGCTGAGGAACTTGGCGGTGCCAAGTTTGTCCACCAACTCATCTGTCCTTGGTAAAGGGTGGGCATCAGTCGTGGTGACTGCGTTAAGAGCCCTATAATCCACGCAGAATCTAAGTTCTTTAGATCCGGCCTTTGGTACTAACACAACTGGGCTAGACCATAGACTAGTAGAGGGTTCTATTACCCCGAGGTCAAGCATCTTGCTGACCTCACCTTTGATGTGGGTTCGTACGTTTTCTGACATGCGGTATCCTCTGCTTTTGACAGGCAGACAGTCACCAGTGAGTATGTCGCGCTGGCCCCAATGGGTCAAGCCTGGTGAAAGCGAGAACAGGGAGGCAAACTGATTCAACATAGACTTGCACTCCTCTTGTTGCTCGGGTGTCAGATTGGAGGAGAGATTTACTCCTTCAATTTTCTCATCTAAAGGTAAGCCTCTGAGGAGATCCGGAAGAGCTTCACTCTCTTCTTCTTCCTCGGATGATGCTAGAAGCAACGCTCCTACATCAGGTCTCGAGACATACGCTTTAAGTCGGTTGGTGTGGAAGACTGTCGGAGCCTCCTTGGGGTTGCCCAAGTCCACCAGATAGTTAACCTCCCCGAGTTTACCCACTACTCGGTAGGGTCCCATCCATTTATCTTGCAAGGCCCTCTGCCTTGTTGGGATCATAACGAGAACGAGCTGGTCTTGAGCGAACTCAACCATGTTAGCCTTTTGATCGTGCCAGTGCTTGACCAATGCTTGTCCAGCTTTCAAGTTATCGCTTGCTTCTGTCATCAGGTGCGACATTCTCCTTCGGAGACCTATCACGTAGTCAGTCACT
This sequence comes from Ambystoma mexicanum, assembly GCF_040938575.1. NCBI lineage: Eukaryota > Metazoa > Chordata > Amphibia > Caudata > Ambystomatidae > Ambystoma > Ambystoma mexicanum. Next base: position 1,368,785,223 of record NC_090931.1, read on the forward strand.
CTGACTGGCTTGGGGGAAGGAGCACTCTCCAACCCCTCCTTAATCAGGGCCAATGGACCTCTGACGGGATGACCATAGAGTAGTTCGAAGGGAGAGTCACCTACTCCCTCCTGAGGGACTTCTCTATAAGCAAAGAGAAGGCATGGCAATAGAAGGTCCCATTTACGTTTAAGGGGTTCTTCTAGAGCACCTATCATGCTCTTCATGGTTCTGTTGAACCGTTCTACCAACCCATTGGTTTGTGGGTGGTAAGCCGTTGAGAACTTGTAAGTTACTCCGCAGGTTTTCCACATGGCTTTCATGTAGTGGGACATAAAGTTTGAACCCCTGTCAGAGATTACTTACTTCCTTAGGAAACCCGACCCTAGTAAAAATACCAAGGAGGGCCTTAGCCACAGCCGGAGCCGTAACAGTCCTCATAGGAATTGCCTCAGGATACCTAGTAGCATGGTCTACTACAACAAGGATAAACCTGTTGCCTGAGGAGGTTGGAGGATCAAGGGGACCAACGATATCAATCCCTACTCTCTCAAATGGGACTCCCACAACTGGGAGAGGCACTAACGGTGCCACATTCTTGGATCCAACCTTAAAAGAGATCTGGCAGGTATTGCAGCTCCTGCAGTGTTTTTCTACTTCGGCCCCCATCTTTGGCCAATAAAAGTAGAGCGAGAGCCTTTCCTTAGTCTTCTTGAAACTCAAGTGACCAGCCAAAGGAATCTCGTGGGCTAACTGCAAGAACTGTGGTCTGTTCTCTTGGGGTACTACAAGGTGTTTGTAGTCTCCAGGTGCAGACTCGGTCGGTTCACTGTAGAAGAGGCCATCTTCCCAGTGCAACCTATGTTTCCCAGGCTCTTGCCCTTCAGCCTGAGCTTCTGCCTGATGGCGAAGACCTTCCAGAGTTGGACATTCTCTCTGTCCCTTACTGAAGTCTGCCCTGCTGGGTCCACCTTCTGCCAGTAAAGACTGCAGCTCAGGATGGTCAACAGGATCCAGATCTCCAATGAGTTCTTGGCCTTCCATTAGCTCTTCCTCAGAGTCTAATTCCACCACACAGGGTTGTACCTCCCTCTCAGCCTCAGCTGGAGGTGGAGTTACGGGTGTGACGTTGGACAACCGCGGGGAAGTCCGTGTCGGCTGCATTGGAATGCGGGCTGCTGGTTTCGGGATAGAAGTCTTAGGTTTCCCTTTTGCTTCTGATTTCTTAGAGACAGCGGCCGCCATTTCCAATGGAGCAGGAGTGATTTCTTTCTTCATCATCTCTCCGAGAGTACCGCGCATGGTCCTCTCTCTTGCAGGTCTGGTTAGCTCCTGTAACCGTTTACTAGGAGGTCTGGGAGTATGCGATACAACTCCGAGAGTTTTTAAATCGTTACCCAACAGTACGCGTCCTGGTACCTCACTCTGTATGCTGACAGGTATCTTTACAGTCATGTCGTTACACTGGATGAGAACTGGTAATTGGGGAAGCATCTGCACAGGCCCTCCAGCTAACTTGGTGAGGCGTTTGGGTGCCTTAGCAACATCCTCAGCCTGAAAAAACGATTTATCCACCACAGTTATGCTGGCCCCAGTGTCCCTAATGGCAGGAGTCTCCTGACCATTCACCTGGACACTGTCCTTATAATACTCTTTAGTATTATCGGGGATAGAATTATAGACATCTAAATTCTGTTGTTCCCACAACCCGAGAGATACTAAAGAAACGCTGGCTGAGACTCCAATGGGTTCGTCAGCTAGCAGTAGAAAGTTTCCACTTGCCATTTGGACTTCCTCCTCTGGAGCGAAGGCTAAGGAGACAAGCTGGACCCCTGAAGGTTTACCCTTACATCTGGGATCTCCTTTCACGTGATCAGTCGAGCCGCAAACACAGCATTTACCAAATGCTTTCTGGAATGGTGGCTTGTTCTGACCTCCTTCCGGTTTGGCACCAGAAGACACACTATTCTGCTGAGGTTTTCCCGGTGGCTTACCCTTCTGGTTTTGTTTGGGGCCCTCTTTGGAATGTGAGTTATTCGAATTCTCTTTTGAGTCTTTTTTAGGCTGTTTTCCCTCATCCTTTTTCTGAGTTGCCCCAGAATCCTTGTGCGTGGCCCTGTTGGCGACCCACAAGTCAGCAGCCTTAGCTAGAGCCCTGGAATCCAATTCCTTCGAATCAGCCAAGTGCTGTCTGAGCTCAGGAGAACAGGCATCATAAATCGACTCCAACATAAAAAGATTTCGCATACCCTCGTAAGTGTCAACTTTGTAACCCTTAATCCATCCCTCTAAGTTTTTCAACCCTTCACTCACCCAGGTAGCCCAAGGGGTACCATCATGCTTTTTGAGGGTTCTAAACCTCTTAAGATACTGGGAAGGGGTCTTCCCGAACCTAGCTATCAAAGCTAGTTTCACACTTTCGTAATCCGTCTTATCCGCCTCCCCCAACTCCATTACCACATCAGTCGCAACAGGAGGGAGCCTAGAGAACAACCAGGGAAGCAACGCATTCCTGGTGATGTCCTGGAGCCCATGATTGTATTCAAACAGTTTCAACCAATCCATCACATCCAATCTCGGTTCATACATACCCACTAATTCCTTCGGCATCCGGGGTCTTTTGGGACTGGAGCTCCTAGAGGAACCAGAGGAGAGAGAAGCATTTTCCATAGACAACTTTTTCATCTCTAACTCGTGATTAAGTTCTATTTCTCTGAGTCTTAACTCAGCCTGCTTCTGCTCAGCCTGGGCATTCATCCGTCTGAACTCGAGCTCCTGGTTTCGTTCAGATTGAGCCAAGAACCGTTTATATTCTAATTCGAGCTTCATTTTTTCAAGTTCAAAATAAGCAGGGTTACTTGTGGGACCTGGTATGGGCCCGTAGGCACAGTTGGTAAGGCAGGTAGAGGGGCGGCGGAGACAGTTTCGTTAGCCTCTCCGTCCTCGTCAGCCTCTTCATCGCTATTATCAGAATTACGATTCAGATCATCACCATTACTGTTATCTACAGTTGCTGGAGAGTTTGGTTCCTCTGAACCAGTACCCAGACTTTGGTTCGCCAGCAATCTCTCTATCAGTTCTAACTTCTTGCCTCTTACAGAAAGATTCTCTTGCCTACAGAGAGCTCGCAGACTCTCAGTATTTTCACCGGACAAGGACTCTTGGCTGTAAATTTCCATCGTAGACATGTTTTTTTTTTTTAAAGTTGCTTTTTGTGCAAAGGTTTGTGGTTAGTTGTCCTACAGTGTCGAAAAGCACTCTAAACTGTATACTCGATACTAATCCCACCGCTGTACACCAGTGTTAGGCGGAAACCTGTGCAGTTCCCTCTGGGACCACTGCAAAAGATTTAGGACTACAGGTGTTGGCGATGAACCCACTTGGTAGCAGTCTGTACCACACAGATTCAATTGGTAGCTGTGGCTGAGCAGTCAGACTTCTCTCAAGAAAAGTTGGTCAGTATAGGGAGTATACAAAATAGGGCAATTCTTCACAGCAAGGCAAGCAAACACGCAACGAGGCTTAGTGTAAAGGTAGTACGTTATTTATTTATAACAGAACGTCTATGAAAAACACTAAAGCAAAATCACGGCAAACAAATCAAAACACAATTACTCTGCGTAATGGAAAAACGATCAATACCCCTGGACACAATATCGACAACTCTAGGTTCTACCGGTACCACTTATTTTCAGACAGAGGTGTATACCTCAACCCAGATGACACTCGAATATTTAGTTAGGATGGGAGAGAAAAAGAAAGGCAGGTAATGAAATCAACAAGGTTCGCTCTGATGCGGATAAAAATGCAAGACGGGAAGGCAATAATCACGATAGGTCATAAAGTTCAGAGGCCAGGCCCACTCGGAGAGAGGCAAGGCACGATGTCCCAAAAAGTCTCTATGGATGATGCCTGCAAGTCTTTGTAGCAAATGTTAACGACAGATAGAGCCAGTTCAGAACAAAAGACTGAGTAAAGCTTGGAGGCAACCCCACGGAACGGAGAGGATTAAGACACCTCACTCGGACCGATCGAAAAGGGAAGCCAGGCGGACACGGTACCTTGTTGTGGAGGGCAGCTCCGGCAGGGGCAGTTGTTCCTGGTGGTGGATGCACGATGGGTCTTGGCTAAGAGAAGAGATGATCTCGTCGTCGAAGAAAAGGAAGTCCGGTGCACCACCAGGGAAGAGACCAGCCGCGGAGTGCTCCGTCACAAGGCACCACTTTCCAGTCGCGGTGCAGGGGTAGTGGCTATCCGGTTGCCGGGTGCTCTGCACGGGCAATTCGACCACTGCGTCCTGCGGCGAATAGAAAGCAAAAGGGAGACTGGTTGTTCCCACCAGCCAGGGGAAGAGACTCTCCGGCAGGGAGATCTCCTCTGTCGTCTGGAGACTGTGAGACGGTTCTGCAGGGCTCCACCGGAGGTGTCGTCGTGCAGGTCGGCTCAGCGTTACCCTCGTCGGATTCTTTAGGTCCTGTGGCGACTTCTGAAGATCCAGTCCCAAAAGCCCAGCTTTTATGCAGACGACCCCCATTCATTCAGCCTAGCTGTCAATCAACACATGCTAAGTGGTGAGCGGGAAGGCTCACCACCTGGGCCAATCACTCCAGAGTGCGACCTGAGTTGGCAAGGCAACTCGGTCCAGGGTGTCTAAACCCCCTCCCACACCCCTGAGGTATCCCAGACAGAATGGCACCACTTTGGAGGGTCTCTGTCCAGAGGCCCGCCAAAAGTGGAACAAAGGGCTCAACCTTTGGTTTAGGAGTCACAGAGACGAACACAGACGCCATTTTACAAACCGAGTTCTGGCAGAAAATACCACTCGATAAACCTATTTAAGATAAGTAGATCGGTGGTACGTTAGAGATTAATGGGACAAAGTATCAATCTCCAACAATGGGACGAATCCCATAGGGTTATGTCCGGGGTCGAACATAACAAGTAGTTTCCACTGCCACCAGCCAAAACTCGTCGAGGGGGGACGGGACAGTGCCCCCTCGAGTAACAGATCCAGGAGTAATCGAATTACCCCTACTAGCACGTCCATAATAAGATGGTTGGTACTAGTTCTGTTAGAAAATGTGGGTCTAGTAAAGCCAATGGTGACTTTACATGCCCGGGGAGACAGTAGTCGGTCCCCGGGTATGGAGTCTATGGTGGGGGGACCCGCTAGGGTGCCCCCGGGTCACGACACGTAGGGTGCAGTGTGACACACATAGAAAAACATATGAGACCCTATGGAGTAAAAGACCCCATAGCCCATCGAACACATTGACATCTTAAAGGAATTACACACATACATGTCCGAGAGTGGGAGAAAAGAGTCCCACTCTTGGCAGGATGGAAAAAAACAAACTCCAGAAATCCAGCAAAGCTGCTGGGGGACTCACTAGGTTAGGAAATTCAGCCTAAACAGAGAATTCTCCCTAACAGTGTGTGAACCCAATAAGTCATCCTCTGCTATGCTCAGTCACTTACCCTAAAATTTCTATTCTGAGAACCTTCTCCCTTCGTGTTCAATAAATAGTTGCATAAATGTGATTCAGCATCATGGCATGTACCTGTGGTATCTGATGCAAGCTGCTGTCACTGAAAACTGGGTTCAGAGAGCTTGGTATCTTTCAGGCCATGAAACTGATGCGTGACATGCACGCTATCGACTCTCATTCCACTGTCCTGATGATGGCCTGTCCCAGTATTGTTTGAGAGACCATCTACAACCGAGTCGACAGATCACATTTCAAATATATTGGATCTATGATTTAATGTCACAAGAAATGTTTGTGTCACCAGTAGGACCTGAATATTATTCCTAAAATGTTCAATTGTTTCAGGCCACTGGAAGCAATTATTTGTACATTGTGTTTAAATATACAGAGCTAATTGGTCTGAAATGTTTTTTTTGGCCGAAATATTTGACGTGTGTATGGATGAATAGAAGTGTATGAAAGTGTTGTGTGATTGAATGTGAGAGTGTTAGGATTTGCTTTTTTATATATGTCCACATTGATAAAGTGTGTTCGTTTTTTGTGGTTATAGGTTGAATTCCTAGCCAATATAAATTACCTACATTTTGATGGATTTTAGGTGCTTTTTCTATCAATTAATTATTTTTGACATTACCTTTACGTGCCTTCTTTGACACGTTTTTGTAGTCACTGGAATATGACTGAGGATTTTTCCTTTTTGGCTTGCTTTTTGCCACAGGGGCATGTTGTGGGCGTGCTGAGCGCCACTCATTTTGTTTTTCGCTGCACTTTTCTGGGTGCTTCTGATTTCATGAATCGACACCGAGCAGTACATTTGTTCCGCGCAATGTTCTTGCTTCAGCTAAATACTTAGCACTTGTTTTGTGAAGCAGGCCCAATGAGTCTAGGAAACAAGCATGTAGGAAACTTTGGCACCACAGAACAATTCCTCAGGTGGTTTCCAGAGATTTTTTCCAGGTGATGGTTGCCATGCTTCCACTTAGGTCTCCTCCACATTGGAATATTTTGTCAAAATGAAAGGACACAATATTGGATTCCAACATCCGCCCTTTGTATCTGAGAGTTAACAAGACCTTATTGTATATATTGTTTTCCTGTCCGAGCTATGCAGGCGTTCGCAAACTTACTTTGAATCCCCTTCTGAATGCTAGCCGTAATCGGAGTTGCCAATTTGCATTCTGAGACTTGCAAAGGATGCCTCTTGTCTCTACCACTTGGGTTCCAATTAGGTATTTAAAAAAAAAAAAAAAAACATTACAAATAATTGCAGTGGAGGCTATGCGAAACATGTAATTTGGTTAAATATATATTATTTAGTACACTGTGCCTTGTATTAGTTGAATATGAGATCTGCCAGGCCAATATCTGGTTGCCTTTCTCAGCTTTGCTATAATATTTTAATATTAACTATTTTCTATATGTTTTATATTTTGTGTTTGCATCTAGGAGCATTGGTTTTATGGACTACACTCGAATAATCGGTTCCATTTGTCCCTGCAAAAATGTCACCATGCAAGAATGGCGACGTTTTTTTGCGGAGACATTATCATATGGAACCTGCGGGGGACCCCGCTGCAACCCCACAAATATTTTATTTTAAGGGGTGCAGGGGACACCCCTGTAACTTCTGCTCCCATTTACCTCATATATTGTCCCCACATATTATGTCGCCTATGCCGTTTCCTGACAACTATATTTATGGCGACATTATCTGTGGGGACAATGTTACCTGATATCGAATAACCTTGTATCCACTACAGTTAATATTCTCTCAGCATCTGTCCTCTCTGCCTCACTGTGCCCCTAATTTCTCCAGCTCACTGTCCTGCCCTAATCCCTCATCCCTCAGAGTAAGTCTTGCACTTACCTGACATTTATGTGCTTCTACGCTCATTTCCAACAACGGATTTGTTGATAATGAGGCCGAACGAATTTGGTTAAGTAGGTCTCTAGAACTGCCAGGGCTGATTCCCCAAATGTTTAGCGGGATGCAAAGTGAATTTGCACTGCAAAAATACACTTTGCACCGGGCCAAATTCACAGAGTGGTGCAAAGTGACTTTGCACTGAGCAACATGATCCTAATATCTGGATAAATGCGCCCAGTGAGTCTGCAGTGGCCTTTTGGAAGCGGCAGCTGCAGCACTGCTTCTGCAGACATACATCAGTAATGCACATCACATGCTGAACTGATTATTTTTAACACTCATGACTAATGCACCAGAAGAGTCTTCATGGCACTTCTAATGTCTGATGACAGCACCATCTGCTGTCACAAGCTGCTTCTAAAATAAAGAGTTAATACAGAGGAGGTGCGGGCATCTCGGAGAGCATGTGATCATTAAAAAGTGTTGACGCTCATGATCATGAGAAATGTTTGAGAGAAGAATCCTGCTTCAGAAGCATGCCCAGTTCACACAGGGCAGAACAGTGCAAACGATGCAGCTAAGTATTGAAGTGAAAGGACATAAGGGAGATTCTACAGCAGTTCTTGTTAGCTCCCACTTTGACAGAACATACACTAGCAATTGGATACATGATTATACAGAAAGACTACAACAAAGAAATAGAATTTAGTAGCGTAAATATAGGGTATAAATCAATTTACAGTGAATATTCGAGGAAGCACATATAACAGGTAGCGTACTACACAGGCTTTCCAAAAGGGCAACTTGGAGGCCATTCATAGATTTGCTGGAAGTAGCACTCCTTGAACTAAGATCCTTAGTTAATTCAAAGCCCTCATTATAAGTTGGCTGGCCGGTATTAACTTGTCGGTATTACCGTATGCTAGTATGTTACTTTTCCCGGCCAACTATGAGTTTGCCAGTGATGCTCCTGATTTATCTCCAGCTAACAGCTGGAGGTAAGTCAGGCCCCTTACGGGCAAAATCACTGGTATTACCAGATCGAGTATTACCAGTGCCGGCAAAATTGCCCCATGGAGCCAACGGGGCTCCATGAATGGGGATTTACATCCGTTGCTGGCGCTTGCTAATTCGACGGTAATACAGCTGGACTGAGAGGCAGTAACGATATTACCGTTTGCCAGTATCCTAGAGGTATTACTGCCAGAATACCGGCAAACTCATAATGAGGCCCACAGTCATGATGCTGTGCATTTGGAGCAAATAACGAGTGGGGGTGAGCGGGTGAAAGATGTATAGAATACATTTTATTTCTTTTCATGAACAAAACAGTTAGTTTGAATAGCTCTGCATTAATCAATTCCCTGCCATCTTGCTGTCTCAAACAAAGTGGTCGATTATTCAAAAGGTGAGGCTTCAAAATGCAAGTATAGGTAAGAAGTGCATAAGCCAGTTTTCCTTCCTAAACTCAGGCAAAGCACCCAAACTAAAACATAAATACATAAGCAGTACAAATGCTCCCAACAAAAACGGAAAAAATAATAAACAATGGGCATATGAAAGCCTGCCCCCATATTCCACGTAAACAGCTCTATGCAACTGCTTGAATCAGTGGCACCAGCACAAAAGTGGCACAGGAAGGTGAACTAACACAATGGGGTAATTACGAGTTTGGAGGCAGCCATGGTGCTAATAGCACCATGGCTGCCTCCAAACCCGTGTCCGGGTCCGTGGTGTCAGAACGGGGACTTACCGGGACATTCCGACCCTTGCAGACCCGGTAAGACCCCATTCCGAAAACCATTCCCCATTCCCATTCGAGCCCCCATAGGGCTCAATGGGAATGGGGAAGGAGCTAATAACGGGCCTGCAAATTGCGGGCCCATTATTAGCTCCCTGGTGCCTTAACGGGTAGCGCTAAGGGCAGCTGGTAAAACCAGCTTGCCCTAGTGGGACCCGCTAAGGGACCTCAGAATGCGGTGGTAGGGGGTTAACGGCACCAGCATCCTTACCAGTGCCGTTAACCCCCTACCGCCCTACTCGTAATGACCCCCAGTGACTGCGTTATCTAAAGAAACACTTTAAACTAAACATGCGAAGGAACTACTAGGTGTAATGATATCTTTTTATAGTCCACATAAATAGTCTTACCTCCTTCATACCCCGATTTAAAAAACTGGAGCCTTCACTGGGCCACCCGATAATTTATCATTTTCAACAGCTAAAAGATAAGCTTTTTTTACTATTTATGCTGTTGGAAACGTAGGGCATGATTCATGGATTTGGGAGCAGAAATGGCACAATGGGCGTGCGCCGAGAAGGAGCCTGTGTGAGCCGTGGCAGAGAAAAAAGTATGCGCCCCTACGTATTCATGGATTCAAAGGCGCATTACTAGCCATTGCACAAGTACAAACCAGCTGCTCAAGGAACAACCACAACACACCCCGACACACACCAAACAGCAAGCAAAATACCAAACCAGGCACAACCCTCTGTGTCCACCCCTTAACCCCCATCCATATCCCTGTGGGAAGGCACACCCACCCTCGCAAGCCCAGGCTGCACACCTGCGAAAATGCAGGCCTCCCTTGTAAGTGGAGGCAGCACCCTAACAAAATCGTGCACCTCACCTCGCAAACCCAGTCGGCACCCCTGCAAGAATTACAGAGCCCTCCCTCACAAGTGAAGGCGACACTCCAGCGAAATTGTGCGCCCTATCTCGCAAGCCCAGGTTGCACCCTTAAGAAAATCCGTGCCTTCACTCACATGCCAAGGCTGCATCCCTGCAAAAACACGGGCACACACTCGCAAGCCCAAGCATCACCCATGCAAAAATGCACACCTCACCTCCAGCATCACCCCAGGCATACCCCTCCAGACTGGACACCACCCATCAGCCCTCTCACCCTGACATCACCCCAGGCAGCTGACATTACACTGCTCTCCCCACACCTTCCTCACCTGTGACTCCACCCCCAGGCAGCCCCCTCCTGTCGGGACACCACGCACTAGCCCCTCTCACCTCCAACATGTCCCCCGGAAGGCCCCTGACAGTACACACCCCTCCCCACACCTCCCTCACCTGTAACACCACCCCCAGGCACCCCTTACAGCCTGGACACCACACACCAGCCCCTCTCACCTCCAACATCACCCCAGGCAGCCCATTGACAGTACACTTCCCTCCCCACGCCTCCCTCAACTGTGACACCACTCCAGGTAGCTCCCTATAGTCTTGTCACAACCCACCAGCCCATCTCAGCTCTACCATCACTCCAGGCAGCCCCCTCCAGTCTGAACACCACCCACCAGCCCCCCCACTCCCGACATCACCCCAGGCAGCCCCCTGATAGTACACTCTCCTCCCCATGCTTCCCTCACCTGTGACACCACCCCCAGGAAGCCCCCTCCAGCCTGGACACCACCCACCAGCCCCCTCACCTCCAGTATCACCCCAGCCAGCCCCCCCCACAGTCTCACTCCCATGCAGTTCAATATATGGCTGCAGCTCACCTGAACCTCTGTGGTCTGCTCCACCATGAAGCACACTACCAACATCTCTACTGCCAACAGGATCAACAGGAAGCAATGAAGACCAATCCTGGACCAGAGCATCCACAGTCACTCCCTGGCAGATTGGAATAGGAATCCCCCTGCCAGACAGCACTACCTTGCATCAAAAAGACTCTGGTCGCCCAATCAACATGTAACTAGTGAATGCAATGCAAAGTGACATGTGACTGTTCGCCATGGGTCATTGCAAAGGTATCAAAGCACACCATCTGAATGTGTGCCAAGGACAGTACACATATTCATACATCGGCCTAATCCACAAATAATGACCAGGCACATCACAGCCAGTTTACACAGGTGAACTAGGTGTAAGTGGTCAGGGACCACAACATGACAGGCCCATGGTGTAATGGGAGAGCAGTCAGAGAGTGCATGGCTCACTGAGACAGGACATGTGTGCTGCCATACAGGAAGAGGAAACATTTCTTGCAAATTAATTCCAGTTGCAGAGGTGGAGCAAGACATGACAGCAGGCAGTGTGTGACTGCACATGCTGGTGGGCGTGTCCACATGAGATGGGTTTAACACAGCAATGACAAACAAGTAACATGACCATTGCACACCTCCACAGTGAGCCCATCTCCCTCCACCCCAACAACACTGATGCCAAACACACAGTGATGCTGCACATGTAAATGCAAATGAAAACATACAGTGCAGACCCAGTCGTCTGACGGACCCACCACCACATGTCAGGGACATGTGCATCCTTACAGCCACAACCATTACAGCAACAACAAAACACATGCAGGCACGCCACAAGATGCATGACTTGCAATGGAGAGATGCACTGGCAGAAAAGTGAACTATCAAAGTTGCATACACACAAATGAGCTGCATGAAGCATGGAATATAACAAAATGGTGTATTGAATAAAAATATGTACAAGTAAAACGGAGAATGAAGGTCCAAGTAGTACAGGGGAAAATATGAATGACAAAACAACCCTATATCTAAATAACTATATACAGTAAAAAAAGGGAAGGAAAGTCTGCAAAGTCTGGCACAAATAATAAATAAAAAATGGAAACCTACACCTAAAAAACTATCTACAAAGGCAGTGGGCTAGTCCTCCTCTCCAATCTCCCTTAAGACTTCTACCAGGGCTGAGTCCAACGCCACATCCTTCTCCATCAGGTGGGCCTCTGGTGTTGCCTGGAGGGCTTGCAGGTTGGCCAGCATCTGTGCGCTTTGGACTCCCGTGCCGCCCTGCAAGTGGCCCCCAGGATGGCAGCCCGCCGCCTTGCCCGACACAGTGCAAACTCAGGCCTGGCTGCCATCACTCTCACTTCCCATTCCAGCTGCCTCTCTGCCACGATCTGCAGTCCATATCATATGAACACGGAAGACATTGAGTGCCTCATTTTCACTTTTTCCTCCTGCCTCACACTTCCGACCTGCCTCCTTGGGGTGGTCTGTCCTGCAGCATAATGCCTCCTCCTAATTGCCAGCTGCAGCGTCAGTGCACAGTGCCTGCCCCATAGGTACGTCCTCCAACCTGATGACGATCGTCGGGGGCATATCGCACCTGCACTGCTCCCAGATGCCTGCTGCCCCTCCATTGCCTGTGACCCTGGTAGTGCCTGGGTAGGCACAGTGACCACCTCAGGTGCTGTGCCTGAGACTACCCACTTCAGGCAGGGATGTGAGCTCCATCAGAGTGGTTATTGTGGGTGGGAATGGGGCAAAGGGGGCCCTGCTGGTATGTTGACCGGAAGGCACCCTGGAGGACAACTTGTGCACATAGGAGGAAGACGAGGAGGTGGTTGCAGCAGTGAACAGCCCACAGAGTCAACCAGGGAACAGGCCTGCTGCAAGCAAGTCCACAAGGCGGTTTAGCTCATTGTGATAATGGAAAAGCAGACTACGAGTAGCCTGCCCATCATCACGAATGACACCTTTCTGTGTCATCAACCCGCCAGCAGGGGCAGCACATGATCCCGGATAGACACAACAGATGGTAAGGGGGTGTTGGCCTGGGAGACACACCAGCCGACAAAGGGGTGTCAGTCTGGGTGGAGGCATCCTGGCAGGCACACACTGCTGCATTTGATGGCCCAGCGAAAATGATGTCTAAAATTATGTTTGAGGTTGGATTTTGCACATTTCACATTAACAATGTTTAGGTAACAAGGCCATACACTAATACAGGTCTGATGTGGAGGCCTCGGTGAAGAGATGAAAGATGACTCATCGATGTGTCTACATCCAGATTGCCCTCGGGCTAGTAGTGCTTGGACCACAGATTTGCATATCTCGAGTTACTGGTGCATCCACACCTATTGTAGTCAGTACCATTCACATACTGTTATGTGTGGGAGTTAGTGGTGTATGACACATCCAGAGGGTATGACCTGATAAACTTTCCGAAAGAGTGTGAACAGGCATGGGGGAACCCCTCGGAATTCATTCTGCGATCATGCTCCTGTTCTTGTGCTAGCTTCATTGAGAGTATGGCTGTGACCCAGCCTTTAGCGCTGGATTCGTTCAGCATAATTTAGGTTACAGATAGGGTACAATATGAGTGTACGGTGATGTGAGTATGCTCACACATATCTTCTATAGCAAAACAAATACTAATTTTAGACACTGTGCTATATACGGCCGTAGCGGTTCAATCTGTATGCAGCATTGAATCTTCCTCATACCCCGCGGTAACCTTAATGCATTGACTGTTTGATTTACATTTTGTAGAACTGCCATATAACCATGGTATGAGTCCTAAATGTAGATGGAAACAGACGGCTTATGCTTGGTGGCATTGCTGTATAGCGTGCCTAGTCACTATGGGAACAAAGAGTTCCTCTTGCCCACACCAGGATGGGGGACAGTCGTCGGGGCACACACGCGCAAGCACTGTGTTGCCAACGGTTGAGGCACACACCTGCATGCACTGTGTTGCCATGGCGACTCTACAAACATTGTTGGAACAGAGCTGCTCGCAAGTATCTGTTTGACACGGTAAGATCACACACTATCCTTGAGAGAGTGTCAATGCTCCATATACCATGCTACTAAGAGGCTTGTTAACACCATATTTTACGAACTAGTGGGACATTAAAGGAATGGTTCAGTCAGAAATATTCATTGATAAAATGGTTGGCAATATTCTAAAACATAGTCTAGACATATTTTGAATGGAAGTTCCTATGTAAACACTTTGAGAAAACGAGGCTCAAAGTGTTTACATGGAAGCATCCATTTTGTGATTTCATGCAGCCTCCTCAGCTCTGCCTTTGCGGCACTAAACAAGCAGCAAAAGCCCCCTACTGGGAGCTTTTGCTTACTGCAACCAGAGCAGAGCTGAGGAGGCTGCCTTCACTTTCATTTTACATTTTCTGTGCTCCCCAAGCCCAAGGAAGCACAGAACACGTAAAATGAAGGCAAAAAGTTGAGGCAAGGCAATTAAAGATAGAACATTGTTGTATTTGTGATTGCCGTGGTTGGAAAACCACGGAAAACATAAATACAACAACATTGTTATTCTGACAGCGGCAGCTTCCGTTTGGAGTCTCCTCGGCTCCCCCAGCTCTGAGGGAGTCCAGGAGACTCCAAGCGAAAGCTGCCGAATTCAGAATAACAACGTTTTTGGATTTGTAAATACTGCAGCATTTACAAATACAAAAACGTTGTATTTCTCAATGTGCAGCTTTCGCTTGGAGTCTCCTGGACTCCCTCAGGGTTCGGGAGCCCAGGAGACTCCACGCGAAAGCTTCCGCAGTGAGAAGCACTGCAGCATTTCAAAACATCTGCGTTGTGTTTCTGCCTGCAGCGGCTTTCACTTTGGGGCTCGGGAAAACCCCCCTGGGGAGCCCGAGAGCCCCAAAGTGAAAGCTGCTGCAGGCAGAAACACTGCGGCATGGAAACACAACCGCGTTGTATTTCTGCCTGCCGTGGCTTTCACTTTAGGTTTACGGGGCTCCCCTGGGGAAGCCCCATAGACCCAAAGTGATAGCCACGGCAGGCAGAAACACAACGCGGTTCTGTTTCAAAAACACTGCTTTTTTCTTTCTAAGTTTCTCAGGCTCCTCCGGCTCAGAGGAGCGTGAGAAACTTAGAAAGAAAAACTGCAGCGTTTTTAAACACAACAACATTGTAGCTATGCTTGCGGTAGCTCAAGCTTGGATCCCACGGGGCTCCAAGCTGAAGCCACCGCAAACATAAATACAACGTTTTAAAAGCTGCGGTTTTATTTCTACTTTTACAGGGCTCCTCCAGCCCGGAAAATTTAGAAAAAAAACTGCAGCTAGTGCTTATTTTAATTAAAGAAATTAGCACGTACCGAGATGCAGCTGCAGCTTTCCTGCCTGCAGTCTCTGGGCTCCATCCTCTGAGTCCGGCACAAATGAAACAAAAGCCACCCAGTGGTAGCTTTTGTTTACTAAACCTGGCTGGCTTTTGCTTCATTAGTGCCACAAAGGCAAGCACAGGCGACATCCATTTCACAAAATGGATGCCTCCTAGTGCTTCCCATTGTAAAGTTTGAGCTTCATTTGCTCAATACTTTACATAGGGACTTTAAAAAAATATATTTTTTAGATACTTTTTTATTAATGGCCATCTTTTTGGCCAATAATATTTCTGACCGAACCATTCCTTTAAACAGCAGATCTGCGCTGCCTAACGTTACACAATTCCTTTCAAGTGTAAGTGTTCTTCGCTTACAGTGAACATGATGGTTAACACCATTAATTTTAAAAGAGGTGGTCATCGAACAGCCGACCTGAGTTGCCTTACTTTTCAATACTTTTTGTCCAGCTCTAGAGATCCCGGCCCCTCCATGAAATGTATGTGAATCAGTTAATGTTTACCGACTTTAGTGCAATACAGCAGGTTTAAACTGTGCCTTCTGAGGAAACTTCTTGATCTTTCAGAAATGATGCATTTTATTCTTGCCATTTTAGACATCAATATGTTTCCTATAAACTCCTAACTGGCTATTGATAGTATTTATACATTAAACCACAGCCTCTATCATGTACAGTGGCTGTCTGCCTAACATGCTTTTATTAATCAAGATGTTCTCTCCCACTTTTGAAACTGTGACCAGATTGTTTAATTGACTGTATTACCACCATTGCCCAGCTGATGCCATTTACGTTCTTACGGCTGGGTGAGTCCTTATTGTTTTTTCTCACAGCAGCCATGGAGTTTTGATTTGTACCTACTATGCGATACAACCTACTTACAATGAATTCTTAATCCAACAGTTATGATGCTTCTTATGTCACCATTGTAGGAATGTGAAGGTCAGTACCGTCTCTTTGAACATTGAGTCAGATAGACTAGCGTAAATATTACCCACACTGAATGGCTATACTTTATAACCCCATAGAATCCTACGGAAGAGGCATATTAACCAATTAGGAACCAATAGCTCTTGCACTGAAGATGGATTGTTATGAATCCGAAACGTGTTGGCTATCTACACACCTTTAAGGAGCTATCGTGGATTGGCTTTAAATAGCTTGTGACACTTTTACTTGTCCATGTGTGCATGTTGTAAACACTGGGTAATAAATATTCGTTTTGATGTGATACTAACAATACTCACCATATTGAAATTGTAAGCTGCTATTTTACCGGTGTTATAAAACAGGATGATAGTCAGCTATGTTACTGTTTTTTTTACTTTGATGTAATAAAGGAGGCTAAGCCTTGATTGATTCTGATTTGTTAATTTCTTACATCTATAGTATTGAATGTGTTGTTGAAACCTCAAAAAGGGGATCCTTTTGATGTAATCTTAAATACATAAAGTACATATGGTTATTGAGTTGAGCAAATATAACATTGCTGAATTTTTGCTGAAACTTTGGGCTCCCCGGGAATGTGTGACCCATACAATAGGCTATATCAACAATTGCTTGGACTATTGTCCCCTTAGGAGTGCATCATACCCTGTAGTGATACACAGTTCTGTTCTCTACCATTCACCACTGTGACATGTGCCTGCATCCGGGGAGCACCCATACAACTGCTCAGCGGTGTGCAGTGAAAAAGTCGAAAACATTATGTCAAAAGTCATAATGTCGAAAAAATAAATGTGAATATTTTTTTTCTCCGAATGTTTTATTTTTTTATTTACATGATTTTGGGTTCTACAAGTAAAAAAAAGGGGGAAAACAAAAAAAAATACAAAAAAGGGTGTTTGGGGGGCAAACTTCCCATTTTGAACAAAAAACAAACAAAAATAGACATTCTACAAAAGAAATCTTTTTTTTTTTTTTCGACATTATGACTTTCGACATAATATCATTTGAAATTATCACTATAAACCCTGCTCAGCATATGGTGAATTGGCATCATGTTATGGACGAGATCAATGCCTTAGGGTTTGAGAAGCGCACTTTTGCAGAGTTAATGAAGCACTGGAATTATCTCACCCGTCGCACCAAGTTCAAGCTGGGTGTCAACCTGGCCTCTGCTCTGACAACTGGTGGGGGATCACCAGAGGAAGAGGAGCAGATCCAGCATGAAGCCTATTCATACTACTGGAGCAGGTGCAAGGCGTGGGAGGCCTGGGAAATTACAAGGACACGCCCGGCGAGTGACCAACATTGTGCACCCTGAGTATGTGAAGTAATGTGTCACCAACTTGTATGATTGTGATGCACATCTGGCTGAATTTGAATGACTAACCTGGGTGAACCATGTCATGTGGTGGACAGATTCCTGTCAAGTGGACACAATAGTGGATACAAACCATGTGGTATACGTCAGTGGAACATGTCCGTATGACACTACTCTTCCCCCACAAGCATAGCCCACTACATATGCAACATGATACCACAACGTGCACAGTGTTTTGCTGCATCCTTCATGTGAGTGACCCTGCTCTGCTAGACACGTTTATATGTCGTAATCTCTAGATATACTTCATGTAGGGTATTGAATCTCTTTTCACACATGTAGTTATGTGCTGCCATGCTACATAAATCATCCAAGCTGACACACAACATGCCTTATGGCATGAACACCATGGGGGTCATTACGACCCTGGTGTTAAGGGTTTAACAGCACCGTAAAAGGTGTCGGTGCCGTTAAACCCTTAACGCCTGATTACGAGGTCCCTTTGCAGGACCCGACCTTAACGGCTGGTTTTACCAGCCGTTAAAGTAGGGTGCCGCAAAGGGACCTCGGTGCTAATTACGGTACCGTAATTTGCGGTACCGTACTTAGCGCCTTCCCCAGTCCCATTGAGCCCTATGGGGCAAAAATGGTAATGGGACGGGCCATGGTGAAATGAGGAAATACCGCCCTGCCAACCTTGGAATGGGGCGGTATTTCCCCATTCCACCATGGCGGACTCGTTACAACACCGGCACCAACCATGGTGCTAATAGCGCCATGGTTTAGCGCCGGGGTTGTAATGAGGGCCCATATGTTCAGACTGTACACATCCCTGCTGCACCAATGGCAATGACTCAAGAGGCAAATCATTGTGACGCCTGCTCCCTGTTACCCTCCCACACTCAGCCCATACTCACCCCTCTTGTGGGTCATTGTACCTTGTTCCTATCTGCAACTCCATTAAATTACTCTCCACTTCACTTAACATGCCTAGGTGGATGTCTTACAGCCATACATCACCTGGGACTATTTCCTGTTTCCAAAACTTATGGTATGTTCTCATTGTTTCCACTCCCTGTAAAAAGACAAAACTGTTGTGCCATGTGATGGCTGCAGCCTTGTATGTGGATATGTGTGGCTGCCTGTTGCCTAGTAATGTAATTGCACATCACAGAGACACATGTCCATCACAATTTCACTGGTATTAGTCAACAGTGGCCGGTTCCATGGCCCATGATGTGTTCCTTAATGGCCCTGTTGGTTGGCAATATGTCCACTTTGGGCATGGCCCTGAGCAGGGGATTTGGTGGCCAGTCTACATATGCCATGCTCCCACTGCTTGTTTGCCATAGTGTGTAAATGCTGTATTTCTCATGACTACATAGCCTGCATTTTGTTGCATGACAAAAATGTGATAACCATGTTTACTGCAGACACGTTGCACATAACTCCACATGTCTTTCTCTGTCCACTTACAGGTGACGATGTACCAGATGCAGAGGTGAGGATGAAGAATAGTTTGTGGTGCTTTGAGGCATGTCAGGCCATGAAAATCCACTGGTGCTCCAGACCATCCTCAGTCGTGCTGCACACTCTTCTGACTCTTGGGACTCAGCTAGCACTGATGCTGTACCGGATGTGCAGTCCTCAATGCTGGCAGAGGTGACTGCACCATTTGGTGGAGCATTTTGGGATCGTGAGACTGCAGGGGGGGCAGGTGCCTTTGAAAGACCAGTCAGTGGTGGCCCCCTGTCTGCGGTGGTTATGGCTGCAAGCCCACCCTCCCATTTGTTGGTTTCTGGTCCAGGGACAGATGTCCAAGGGAGGGCTGCAGACCTGCAGACAAGGATAGGGTCATCACGGAAAGGGCCATGCTCCCTTGTATCAGGCAGATGTGGGCCCTGCACATGAGGGAGATGTGTGCAGGCTGGGCAGACAGAGTGGGAGCAGCAGATGGTGTGTTCCGTATACCAACAGGGTGATGCATTCAGAGTTTGGCTGAGGGCATGGAAAGGGTGGCCACTTCCATGACCCCCCAGCAACACAGGTGGCGCAACAGCTGCAAGTCATGCGGTCCGCATGCTGCTCCCCAGACTTCCCATGGAGGCCAATATCAGGGGCCGATGGACAGATCTGTAGGAATCCTTATTTGCAGAAGGTCGGGCACACAGGGATGCCCTGAGGCATGAGATGTTGGCCCACAGAACTGCAGTCCATGAGGAACATGCAACAACCAGGAGGTGTTAGCATTGAGGCATCTCTGAGGAACTCCATGCCACCCGTGAGGTTGTGCATAGAGACCTTACAACCCTCAGTCTGCTGGTGCATTTATCAGTGTCATGCGGGCGGCTGCCACTGAGGGCTAGGCCAGGGAACTGTGTGGTCAGCCCCCAGCACCACTTCCACCTGAAAATTCAATGTGGGTTGTGGGTGCCAGCACAGACATGCCTCCTGGTCCACCGTTGCCGTGAGGTCCTGGAGCACATGGAGGGATTTTTTTTTTTTTAAGACATGCACCCCCTCCCCTCCTGGGAGGAACCCCCCATCTATGATGGACATGTTTTATTTTTTATTTTATTTTGATATGATATGATATGATATGTTATTTATAAATGTTATTTATAATGCACTTAATACCCAGAGGTTTCTAAGCACGGACCCTGGGATCGAACCTGTGTTGCTCCATGTCCTCTTGCTTCAAAGGTGAGCACATTACCACTGAGCTATCCTCCAAGACTCCTCCCTTTTGCAGAGCCCAGGCCCAGATGTTGGCAGGTTATTTTGAGTTGCCCTTTCCAGGTTTCTTATTTTGTCTTATTTTATTTTTCTTCTATATGAGTTTTTAGCTTGAGTTGTACAGTTGCCCTGTCAAGGCCATGAAGTATGCAATGGTGGACATGCAGTCATGCAGAGTGAGGTCAACTTGCATGTTTGCATGGTGGTTCTCAGGATGGCATGTGCAGGTAACTATGGGTTCAGTGTATCCTGACATGTGTGCTGTGTAAATGGTACTGTACTATGCCTGTTGTAATGTCTTGTCCCATGTTGTTTCAGTAATCCGTAATGAGACAGTCTTTGACGTCAATGGTCCCCATGCCCTCTGCCAGGCACTGGCCCTCCTCTCACTCATCTGGAGGCACAGTTCCCGGTGGAGGTGATGCAGGATTCACATCATGCCGGCACAGTCAGCAGGTAGACATGAGCACTTTCTTGCATGTTGAGCATGCGTCATTATTTCCTGTGTTTGCTGCATGGGCAGTTTCCTTATATGCGCTTTGCATGCTACCGTGCCAGGATGGTTTTTCAAGTGATTTTAATGTTGCTGTCTTCCTCCCTCAGTCAACATAGCTGTGCCGGCACCTACTAAGGTGCTGTGCATGTCCTTGGCCGTCTCCACTCCAGGCAGTGTACTTGATGTGTTTTTCACCTGGCCTTGGCCTTCCCTCTCACTCTCACTCTCTCTCTCTCTCTCTCTCTCTCTCTCTCTGTTGTGCTACGTTGCACTCATGGGCAGATCACAATCTATGCCCTGTCACCCTCTTGCACCCTGTGGTCCTTCTGCAGTGGGTGATCTCTGCATATGGTCATCATCCATTCATATGTTTCCATGGATGTGCAGTTTCTTTCTGTTGTTAATATGCATGTCTTTACATTTAGGGGATGTGTCTCCTGGTGGGTTGCATCTTATGCAAGACAGGTGGGTACCTTGTGCAGGTAAGTGAAGGACATTTGCAGAAACTTATGTGGTGTTTGGCTGGGAGTCTTGCACTGTGTGTGATCACTTTTGATTGACTTGTCTAATGGGGCATGGGTACTACTTCATGGGTGCATTTGACACATGGTGTGGTTCTGGTCATATGTCTGGGCATGGTATGGTTTCTATGGATTCATGATGCCACAGGTTGCAGATTCCAAATTGTGTTCCAGTTGTGTGGACTTTTCATTGGTGGTTGTGAGTAGGTTGCAGGGCCAGCTGTTTGTGGCCTGTGACAGGTGTTGATGGTTGCGTTGGTGTGTCTTTCATTGCACTTTTCACATGTGTACCGAGTGACACTTCGCATCCCATGCAATGTTTGTGGGGTAATGGTTCAGCGGCATATTTGGCCTCTCTTGCTCAGGGTTCACCATTGATGCTGTGTATCCCCAGTTACGATCCACAATGATGGGACCATTGATGCACATTTTTGGGATGCTATGCTGTGAACAGCCACACTAAGTTGGGCAGTGTTGGTATTTTCACATGCCTGTCCCATGCATGCTGCACCATGGTGTTTGCAGCTTCAAGTTGACCACAGCTGGGTGCATGTTGATGAATGCACAATTGAAACAATGTATGCTGTCACAATGAAGTCTGCATTGACCTTGCACTTTTCCCTTACATCCTACCTTTTGCGTGCATTTATTCTTGTTTGCAGTTTCACAATGCTTTGTCATGTCTGCTTATGTCTTCCACTGCAGTTGTCTTGGTGGCCAGACTTCCAATCTGACATCAGCCTCTGTGAAATTCTGCCTCCAGCACGATCCTGCCTGGAGTCAAGAGGTGAGTATTTGTCTACTGCCTTCTTGTGCTTTGCATCATGGGCTCCCATGACTGTGCTCACTGCACGGACCCACAACTACGCTGGTGATGGCATGCTTTGTCATGTCATTGCTTGTCTTCTAAGGGGGTCCCTGATTTTTTGGGGTCTCAATTATCTGATTTGATATATTCTCATTTCCATGCATGTTGTTGACTGATGCGTGTGTTGTGCATGTGCCATCGACTTTGAAATGGGGATATGTAACATGCACATTCACTGCATGGCATTTAGGAGGTCAGCCAGTGTGGATTGTGGATGTTTGTCAGTGTGTGTGTTTTGCGTGTTTGAATTGCATGCAGTGTGCAAGTGTTGCTGCATGTGTACTGGGACACATGTTGATGTTGTCTTGTGAGTTGTTAATTGCATGTCACTGAGTCGGGCACATGTGTCTGTACTTTATGGGTGCATTGATGTGTTGGTTGCACTCAGTTTGCATTTTTTCATTGTCTGCAGATCGTTCTATGAGGGAATGATGGCTATTTCATGGTATGGATTTTGAGTGTTGGTGCTGGATTTACAAGTCCCAGAGACCTGTTTTTAAACAGTTTTCCCCCTTTCATTCCAGCCTGGCTGTCACTCACACAGCAGGTTGGCTGTCCTTGCCAGACAGTCAGCCAGCCAATCACGCCAGAGTGCATTCAGGTCTCCTAGTAGACTAAGCACATGGAGTTTCGGGCACCTCCCTCACATCCTGTCGTCTAGACACTCAAGTGCCAGAGGAGGGCTTCAGCACTGAAGCCCGCCAAATGCCAACGAATAAAGGAAACACAAGAAGCACTTTTCATAAAAGAAATGGCGAAAAAAGACGACCAGAGTCTGTTTTTACAGATAGGACTTGGGCGCCATATTGAAAAAAATGGCTGGCCCGATTTTTAGCTACCGTTGTTGACGGTCGGAAAACATCACGGTAGTTGATCTAAACCACTGCAACCAGCCATTTAAAGTAGGAAAAGGTAACATTTTACTGTTGCATGAGTGTTTCTACTCAGGGGAAGCTAAGCAACCCCTCCAGAACCCTATAGGAAGATAGTGTGTGCTGGGCCAATACATTTAAAGAGACTAGTAAAGCCAATTTAACTTTACATGCTCTGGGAGACGGTAGTCAGTCCCAGAGAAGGTATTTAAACCTTTGGGAAGTCAAAAAGACATCCCTGTGCCACTGCACTGAAGGTGCTGTGTGACACACAGAAAAAGATGATGCCTATGGAGTTGTTTTAATACTCCATAACCAAAGAACACAAAAGTAAAACACACACAAAATACATGGAAGAGTGGGAAAAAAAGGCTCACACTCTTCCCAGGTAAAATAATCAAATCCTAGAAATCCAGCAAAGTTGCTGGGGGTCTGAAAAGGTAAAGGAAATTAGCACATTTTGAGAATTCCCCCTAAAAGTCGTCCCCTCCAGACTAAGGGACAGGAATATTTAATCCACTCCTGGATGAATGCTCTTACTCCAGTCGGTCAAACATCCTGGAGAGACCATCAACATTTTGGTGGTGACATCCTGACCTGTGTTCAATGGTAAAATCAAACCCGTGCAGGCTGATTGACCATCTCAGTAGTTTAGGGTTTCCCCTTTCATTTGCATCAACTATCTCAAGGGTTGGTGGTCAGTCTGAATCACAGAAGTAGATTCATACAAGTATGGCCTAAACTGCTTCAGTGACCACACAATAGCAAAGCATTCATTCTCAATGGTTGCCCACCTTGTTTCTGGTTCCTTCAGCTTCCTGCCGATGAAGCAAATGCGGTGCTCCCTACCTTTCTCATCCAGTTGACTAAGTACTGCACCTATACCTGTATTTGAACCATCTGCTTGCACAATGAAGGTTTGGGTATAGTCATTAGCTCTTAGGACTGGAGCTTGACAAAGGGCTTTCTTTAGGCCTTCAAAGGCTTGAGTCTACTTCCCATTCCACCTGACCTTTTTAAGGAATTTGGGAGAAGAGACTACATTCAAGGGAGAAGCTATGGTCCCATAGTTCTCTATGAAGTTCCTATAGTAACCAGTGAGGCCTAGGACGGCTCTCACTTGGGTTTGAGTAGTAGGGGTGGCCCTGTTTTGTACACCTTGTACTTTGCTAGGCAATGGACTGATTTAACTTTCTCCTACCTCGTATCCAAGGTAGACCACTTTACTCTGACCAATTTGACATTTACTAGCCTTTATGGTCAGATGGGCCTGGTCAAGAGCCTGCAAAACATATCCTAAGTGGTCAACATGTTCTTTCCAAATAGGGCTGAACACTGCAATGTCATCCACGTACGCCATGCAGGAGTCCTCCATCCCATTCAGAACTTGAGTAACCATCCTTTGGAATGTAGCAGGTGCATTCTTTAATCCAAAAGGCATTACCTTAAACTGGTAGAGGCCTTCTGGGGTTGAGAATACCGTTTTCTCCTTGGCACGGTCTGTCAGTGCTATTTGCCAATAGCCTGAAGTGATATCAGATGTACTGAGGTACTTGGCTGAACCAAGTTTATCCACCAGTTCATCTGTCCTTGGTAAAGGGTGGGCATCAGTCTTGGTGACTGGATTAAGAGCTCTATAGTCCACACAGAATCTGAACTCATTGGATCCTGCCGTTGGTACTAGAACAACTGGACTAGACCAGGGACTGGTAGAGGGCTCTATTACTTCGGGATCAAGTATCTTGTTGACCTCCTCCTTTATTCGGGATCTTTTATGATCTGACATCCTGTAACCTCTCCTTTTAACAGGTAAACAGTCACCAGTTTGAATATCATGCTGGCCCCAAGGGGTCAAGCCAGGTGATAGTGAAAACAGGGATGCAAACCAATTTTAACAGAAAATTGCACTCCACCTGTTGTTCAGGTGTCAAATTAGAAGAGAAATCAACTCCTTCCATTTTCTCATCTAAAGGCTGGCCTCTGAGTAGGTCAGGTAGAGGTACACTCTCCTGCTCTTGAGCTGAAGCTAGAAGCAAAGCTCCTACTTCTGGTCTTGAGACATAAGCTTTTAGACGGTTGGTGTGAAAGACTCTGGGAGCCTCCTTACGATTGCCTAAGTCCATTAGATAGTTGACCTCGCCAAGTTTACCCACAACCTTGAAGGGTCCTATCCATGTGTCCTGTAAGGCCCTCTGCCTTGTAGGTACCATAACCAGAACTAGCTGGTCTTGAGAAAACTCAACCGTTTTGGCCTTCTGGTCATGCCAATGCTTTACCAGAGCCTGACCTGCTTTCAAGTTGTTTGATGCTTCAACCATCATGTGTGACATTCTCCTCTGAAGACCTATCACATAGTCAGTGACTCTCACTGGCTTGGGGGAAGGAGCACTCGCCAACGCTTCCTTAATTAGGGCCAAGAGGCCTCTAACTGGATGGCCATAAAGAAGTTCAAAGGGACTAAATCCAACTACGTCCTGAGGGACTTCTCTATAAGCATATAGAAGGCATAGCAGAAGAAGGTCCCACTTTCTTCTAAGGGGTTCCTCTAAAGCACCTATCATGCTCATCATTGTATGGTTGAACCTCTCTACCAATCCATTTGTCTGATGATGGTAGGCAGTTGAGAACTTGTAAGTTACTCCACAGTTTTTCCACATGGCCTGCATGTAGTGGGATATAAAATTGGATCCCCTGTCAGAGATAACTTCCTTAGGAAAACCTACCCAGGTAATAATACCAAGTAGGGCCTTAGCCACAGCCTGAACTGTAACAGTCCTCATAGGTATGGCTTCAGGACACCTAGTAGCATGGTTTACTACAACCAGGATAAACCTGTTTCCTGAAGATGTTGGAGGATCTAAGTGACCAACAATGTTGATTCCTACCCTCTCAAAAGGGACTCCCACCACTGGGAGAGGCACCACGGGTGCCACATTCTTGGCTCCACTCTTGCCAGAGGTTTGGCAAGTGTGGCAGCTCCTACAGTACTTATCTACATCAGACCCTCACTTAGGCCAGTAGAAATATACAGAGAGCCTTTCTTTGGTCTTCTTAAAACTTAAGTGACCAGCCAAAGGTATCTCATGGGCGAACTGTAGGAACTGGAATCTGCTTTATAGAGGCACTACAAGTCTTCTATAGTCCCCTGCGACAGACTAAGTCGGTTCACTGTAGAAGAGGCCATCTTCCCAGTACAACCTATGCTTCTCTGGCTCTTGCCCTTCCAGATGGGAATCTGCCTATTGGCGAAGACCTTCAAGAGTAGGACACTCTCTTTGACCTCTGCTGAAGTCTGCCCTACAGGATCCACCTTCTGCCAGTAAAGACTGCAGCTCAGGATGGTCTGCAGAATCCAGATCTCCAACAGGAGCAAGGTCCTCTTCCAGCTCTGATTCCTCAGCAGCTGATTCAACCACACAGGCTTGTTCCACACACTCAGCCTCGGCTGGTGGAGGGATCAAAGGTGTGATCTTGGACAGTCCTCTCGGGGATGTCCATGTTGGTAGCACAGGAGTTCTGGCTGGTTTCTTCTTTGAGGTTTTAGGTTTCTCCTTTTCCTCCTTTTTCTTTTTAGAAATGGCAATCATTAAGTCCTGTGTACTGGGAGGTATAGTTACCTCTGTAGTCTCCTCTTGAGAGCCCCTTAAGGTACTCTCTCTGGCCTTCCTAATCTGTTCCTGGTTCCTTTTGCAGGGAGAACTGGGGGTGCTTGATACAACTCCAAGAGTTTTTAAGTCATTCCCCAAGAGGACTCTCCCAGATACTTCACTCTGCACACATACTCATACCTTCATAAGTGTTTACTCTGTAACCCTTAACCCATCCATCTAAGTTGTTCAAACATTCAGCCACCCAGGTAGCCCAAGGAGTACCATCATGCTTTTCGAGGGTTCTAAACCTCTTAAAATACTGAGAAGGGGTCTTCCCAAATCTAGCTATCAAAGCTAGCTTCACAGTTTCATACTCCTTTCTGTCTATATCCCCCAACTCCATTGCCACATCAGCTGCAACAGGGGGCAGCCTAGAAAAAAGCCACAGAAGCAACTGATTCCCTGTAATGTCTTGAATCCCATTTTTTATATTAAAAATCAGCCAACATATCCAAAATATCAAGCTTAACCTCATACATACTTACTGCATCTTTGGGCATGCAAGGCCTCTTAGGACTGGAAGTCCAAGAGGAGTCTCGGAGATTCAATTCCATTTCTTTGAGTCTAAGCTCTTGATGTTTGCATTCAGTTTCAGCTTGGATTCTTTTAAATTCTAACTCCAGTCTCAATTTCTCTAAAGAGACAAATGCAGGACATAGGTTTTGACCTGATCGGGTCCCTGTGGTCAAAGGTTGAGGCCTCTGCACAGGTAGAGGTAAGACAGGGCCTACATTCTGAGACTCTTCTGCCTCATCTAACCAATACACAATATTAGAGCCTGGCTCTGATATATTATCATCCTCATCAACATTTTCCACACTTCCTGCAGGGGCGGAGGTTTCAGACCCACTCCTCAGACTTTGGTATTCTAACAACTTTTCTATCAATTCAACTTTTTTGCCTTTTACAGTGAGATTCCTAGCTTTACACATATCTCTCAATTGGTCAACAGTTAAAGTCACTAGGGTCTCCTGTCTGTAGCTTCCCATACCAGTCATTATAAAACAATTGCTTTACTAGTGTTGCTTAGCCTTGGGATGATTATGTGAACAAAGGTAAAAGTAGCACTCTAAATGTAACAAGTATACTTTATCCTCACCGCTGTACACCAGTTTTAGGAATAATCACCTGCAGCACCCTTTGGGAAAATTATAGGCAATTAGGACTACAAGTGTAATCACAATTTCACCTTTGGTACAAGCCTGTACTACACAGTAAAAGTGGTAGCGATGTCTGAGCAGCCAGACTTATCTCAAGAGTTTAATTTAGCAGTAGAACAAGTTACACGAAGGTTCAACTAGTACAGTGATTCAAACAAAAACGTACTAAAGGTTTCTTGGTAAAAGAATATACATTTATTTACTCAGTCAGTTTGAAAACATTAGACTGGCATAAGCAGCTCAATATCACACACTAATAAACCGCAAAACAACAACCAGTAAGTAAATGAACAAGTTTTAGGTCGTGTGAAGTGGGAGCAAAAGGGCACTTCACACATTATTAAAAGGGTAAAAAGACAAGGTTATAAGAGCAGACAGCCACAACACATTCATAGGCAGGGCAAAGGGTTTCAGTTAAATACAACCAGCAATTCCTCTCATAGGCCTGGGCCAAAGTCAATGGTTCAGAGTCTTTGTATAGGATAGCACAGTTCTGGCAGATAACGTTTAAGTCTTTGCCACAGAGTTTAGAAGAATTTGGCTGGGTGAAAAGTTTGACGAATGTTTAGGGAAGGACAAGCCTTTGAAGTTGAGGAAAGTTTCACACACTCTCTCGATGGCTGAAAAAAGTTCCGGACCGCGTTTGCACAGTACCTTGTTAATGAAGAAAGCTGTAGCTGAGGCAGATGTTCCTGGCAGTTCAAGCAGATCTCGCTGTTCCTCAGCTTCAGTCGTCGGGACAAGAAGGAGGACGACGGGAGGTTCCTGCACTGCCCAGGGATGAGGCCAAAAGCTGTAGCAAGACGGCGTTTTAAGGTATGATACCTTAAAGTCCACAAGCTGGTTTCCTTTCCTCTGGCTTATCGGGTTTTTAACAGCACTCTGATGAAAATTTGACCAGATGGGGACAGTGTCCAGGTGGATTGCGAGTTGGTTGTTCCCACCAAACTCAAGGGAAGATGTTAACCTTGAAGGGCTTCTCTGCCGATTTGAGTTTCAGGCAATTCAGACCTGCAGCAGGGCTTCACCAGTCATCCAGGAGATGTGGTAGTCCTCTTCCTTCAGCTAGTCTTCGGTTCTATCTTTCGTACCAGTGGTCAACTCTGCTTTCCAAGTCTCAGAGACCTGCTTTGAAACAGTTTTCCCCCATTCATTCCAGCCTGGCTGTCACTCACACAGCAGGGTGGCTGTCCTTGCAAAACAGCCAGCTGGCCAATCATGCCAGAGTGCATTCGGGTCTCCTAGGAGACTAAGCACAGGGAGTTTCGGGCACCTCGCTCACAACTTGTCCACCCCACACACTCAGGTGCCAGAGGAGGGCTTCAGCACTGAAGCCCGCCAAAAGCCAATGAACAAAGGGACCAAACCTGGTTTAGCGTGCAGAGACAAACACTAGAAGGACTTTTCCTAAAAGAAATGGCGAAAAAAGATGACCGGAGTCAATTATAGATAGGTCTTGGGTGCTATATTGAAAAACATGGCTGACCTGATTTTTAGCCACCGTTGCTAGTGGTCGGAAAATGTCACGGTAGTTGATCTAAACCACTGCCACCAGCCATTTAGTAGGAAAAGGTAACATTGTACTGTTACATGAGTTTTTTGACTCATGGGAAGCAAGCAACCCCACCAGCCCTCTATAGGAAGATAGTGTGTGCTGGGTCAGTAAATTTAAAGAGACAACTAAAGCCAATTTAACTTCACATGCTCTGGGAGATGGTAGTCAGTCCCAGAGAAGGTATTTAAACCTTTGGGAAGCGAAAAAGACATCCCTGTGCCACTGCACTGAAGGTACTGTGTGACACACAGAAAAAGATGATGCCTAAGGAGTTTTTTTTTTAAACTCCATAACCAAAGAACACAAAAGTAATACACACACAAAATACATGGAAGAGTGGGAATAACAGGCTCACAAAAAATTAAAATCCTACAAATCCAGCAAAGTTGCTGGGGTCTCAAAAGGTAAGGAAAATTTGCACATTTTGAGAATTCTCCCTAATAATGCCCTTGACATCACACACAACCTGAACAATGATGGAGTGCCACTGTTTCCGGTTGCAGTAGATGTATGCTGTTATTCTTGGTGAACGTATAGTAACAATAACACCTAGCACTCTGGGAAAGTGTGCCACGTCATAAAAACACTGGACCACTGCTTGCATTTCTGCTGATATTCTTGGCATATAGATATGCCGGCGAACAAAAAAGTTGTCTAGTTATGCATGCCAACACCTGGTGTAGGTAGCGAGAATGCCTGGCCTGGGAGATACCACCTACTATGGCGGTGGTTCACTGGAATGACCCAGTGGTCAAAAAAATGCCAGTGAGATCTTTTGCAAGGGGCTCAGTGCTTGGAGCACATAGTGGGTGATGTGAGGTCATCTTCCTACGCCCTGACCAGGTCTCCAATGATATGGGGGGACCCTATACCTGCCATATACCTGGTCATCATGTATCCCAAAAAAGCTGGGCCGTGGGTGGAATATCCAGGCCCTGGCCATTCTCCCCCTCCTGAAGTGTCTGTATCTGTTTGTTTGGTGTGTTTCACATGCTTTGTAGGCATTTTTTAGCATGCTCTTTGACGTTTATGCCTGCTAACACATGGTGTAGGTGTGCCGGGATTTGTGCGTGCTTTTTCGTGACCCGACGTTCCAAGTTCAATTCCATGAATACGTTTATTTTGCACGCGTATGGGTGGTGGAATTGCTTGACAGTGGAACGTCCCTCATAACACCCACATTTTCACTTGTTCTTCCTTATTAGCTGTGTTCTGCCCCCTTTTTTGGTGGCTGTGCAGGACAAGCCCACTCTCTTCTGAGTTTCGCGCAAGGTATTCGTCGAGTCACAGTCACGTTGCGGACCACGCATATTCCTCGCAATTTCCCGGTAAGCCCTGCGTATTGCTTTCCATGAATCGACAGACAGGGATTTGCGCAATTTCACGCAAAAGTCTCTTTTTTTCTCTGCAGAATATTCCATGAATCAGGCCCTCAATGTTTTTCAGTGAATATATCACTCAATAGGTATGTTGGTCTCTTAGATCAGTGCCTTCTGTGTGTCAATTTTTAATACAATTCTTGCTACCTGGATAAGCAGTGCCATGTTTTGTGTGTCAGGAAAATGTAGTCTTTTAATGTATATCCGTGGAACAATATTGCCGCTCTTTTTCGTGCCAGTTGAAGTTGGTGTAAAGTTTTCAAGACTGTCTATTAAATTATCGAACACACCTCAGGTTCATGACTTCTCAGATAGGTGGATTGAAAACAAAAACATACAAGTACATGTAACACACAGAGGTAGACAAGACATGCGATTAATATGGTGTTGACGGGCAGTGAGGAATGAAATAAAAGAGTTATTTTTTGCTGTAAAAAAAGAGTAGGAGAGACCAGAAAAACCGAAGCAGAGTGGGATTAAATAAAATGGGGAACAGAAAGTACTCTGATGAACTATGAGAAATTAAGATACATTGTCCAAAAGAAAAACTGACCAGAGTTTCTAGTCAATCAGGATATGTTTGACTTATTCAATTTATTTAAAGATCAGTGGGAAAAAAGTATGGATTTGGGATGCAGCAGTCTTTCTGCATGCACCAATCATGACTGTTTTAGGGGGCATTGTTTTCTGTCACAGTAGGTTTCTTTGCCTTAAGGCGTCTGGAATATCTCCTTATTCTCTGCACACAATCGTACAGTTTTTTCTCTGGTCCTCATGACAAGTTCCACGTGCTGTAAACAAGTTGCAGTAATTCTATTAA
Organism: Ambystoma mexicanum; assembly: GCF_040938575.1. Lineage (NCBI taxonomy): Eukaryota > Metazoa > Chordata > Amphibia > Caudata > Ambystomatidae > Ambystoma > Ambystoma mexicanum. The sequence continues at coordinate 1,368,816,761 of NC_090931.1, forward strand.
CACCACTTTTTTGGGCAGTACCAAACAATACCTGTTTATTTTGCCATACTGCCAAATTCAAAATGTGTTCTTGGTTTGACCTTGAAGTGGTCAATTGCAAACTATGCACACACAATAGTTGGCGAAATGAAGGCAGGAATAAAGACAGGAACCAATTTGTGTACCATGTCTGTGCAGTCTTCTATGTTGCAGACAAATGCACTGTTAGGGTGAATTCTGCAGAATGGCAAATTTCCGTTACCTACTGAGTCCCTCAGCAGCTTTGCTGGATTTCTAGGATTTATTTTTTTCACCTGGTAAGAGTGTGAGCCTTTTTCCCCACTCTTACATGTGTTTTGCTGTGTGTGTTTAACATTGTTGTGTTCATAGACTGTGGAGCCTCACCTACACCATAGGCATCATCTTTTTACTGTGTGTCACACAGCACCTTTAGTGCAGTGACACAGGGTTGTCTTTTTCAGACTTCCCACTGTAAACTCCATTTTCTGGGACTGACTACCGTCTCCCAGAACATGTAAAGTTGCCATTGACTTTATTAGTCTTTTTAAAAGCACAGACCCAGTACAAACTATCTTACATAGAGTACTGGAAAGGGCTAATCGTTATCCCTTTTTGTCTGTTTCTCGTGGAACATTATTTTGTTCCCCTTTCTTTAAGATTTGGCTGGTGGCAGTGGTATCTACCCTATTTTTCCTACCACGGTCTATGTAAATAGCCTTGGTACGGTTTTAGGCTAAGTTAGTAGCCTCACACTTAAATCTGCGGACCCCATTTACTTTTATTTGGTTCCAACTGGGTTTATTTGTCATTTCTTTTTGTAAAGGTCTTTGTAGTCTTTTACTCTGCGCGCCAAACCAGGTTTGGTTCCTTTGTTCGCCGTCCTTTGGCGGGCTTCTGCACAGAAGCCATCATTAGGTGCCTGCATGTCTGAGGGAGACAGGATGTGAGGGAGGGGTTTGAGACTCCCCGCACAGGGTCTCCTTAGAGACCCATGTCGCACTCTGTATTATTGGCTGTGGTGACTGTACCACTAGGACAGCCACCCTGCTACTTCATTGACAGCCAGGCTGTGTGAATGGGGGAAAACTGCATAAAAAGCAGGTCTCTCGGGCTTGGAAGGCAGAGTCACCACTGGATCGAGAGAACAGAAGAGAAGCTGACAGAAGAGGACCACTACCCCGACTGAACCTCCCGGTGAAGCCCTGCTGCGGGTGCGAATCTCCAAACTTCGACGACAGAGAAGATCTGCAAGGAATCTTCTTCTCCTGAGCTGGTGGAACAAACCAGTTCGCCAAACACCAAGCAAGGCCTCCCTTCCTGGTCAAATTTGATGTGCACAGCTGCAGTGAACCAGATAGCCAGGAGGACCAGACCCTGTTTGGGTTTTAAGGAGCGCACCTTTTATTTGTTGAATTGCTCTGCTGCTGGTTTCTTCCCTGGGCAGTGCAGAACCCTCCAGTCTTCCTTCTTCGTGTCAGTCCGACAGTCGTTTCAGGATCCGTGAGCCTGTAGGAATTGCCAGGAACATCTGTCTCAGCTACAGCCTTCTTCTTCATTTACGGTACCATTCTAACCCGGTTGTTGGTTCCGTCCGATCGTGGTGAAAGTGTTTGAAATCTTTCGCCAATCCGAGGGCTTGTCCTTCTCTACTCTTTTACATAACGTTTTCTTCGACCAACTTCGTTTCTATCTCTTGGTAAAGGCTTAACCGCAAACTACTCTGAACTGTGTGATCCTCTGCAAAGACTGTGAACCATGAACACTGGCCCAGGCCTATTGATTGGAATCCTCATTGTAGCAAGCCTTTTCTAGATTGCCCTGCCTACTAAATTGTTGGTGTTGCTTAATTTTGTATAACCTTGTCTTTCCCTCCCTTTTAAATTGTTGGAGTGCCATTTTGCTCACACTTCATTTTGAGCCTAACTTGTCCAGAAATGATTGGGGGTTATATAGTATTTACGAGTGTGATTTTTCTACTGCTTTATTTACTGAACTGTTTTACAAATGAATGTGTAAATAAATGTATATTCTTTTACTTGAGTCAGTACCTTGTCAGTACCTTGACAGTACCTTGAGTCAGGGCTTGTTTGAACCATAGTGATTGTTGTCCTTTGTGTAACTATTGATACTGCTCACTTTACTCTAAAGATAAGTCTGGCTGCTCAGCCATCGCTACCACTTTACTGTGTAGTACAGGCTTGTACCAAAGGTGAATTTGTACTGTCACTTGTGGTCTTAATTGTGTTTGGTGTTCCCAAAGGGTACTGCATATGATTCTGCGTGACATGCACAGACCTCAAAGGAAGAGACATCCGCACTGCAGCACTTCCCATTTCAAAAGACAGTTCACACAATTACCCTGACAATACAGTGACTGTGTCATTGCTTCTGACAACAAGCCTTACCCTTCGTAAACCAGTGATACACAGCAGTAGTTCCCCATTGCTTCAGACTAGTGTTGTGAAATCATTGGATCTGGGGTAGAAATGTCACAAGTCACGTAACAGGCAATGCTAATCTCGTTGTAAAATTCATTTTAGACCTCTTGCCTATTATTTCCCAGAAACAACCTACATACTGCTGTGTGTGGCTAGACAATGCTCACTGCTAGGATGTGCCATTTCCTCACCTAAAAGAGAGTACCGGAATTGTATGATGAGGATATAGCCAGAGTGGGACTGCTAGTAATGTAAACGGCAACAAAATATCAATTTCACGAATGATTAGACAATTCACTACTTGGGCCTCTAGCTTGCTAGGTGGCCTTTCCTTTCACTACCAGCAGAAATGGGACCCACAGATATGCAAGCTAGCAACACGTGTATGCAGTTCTTCACAAGTCTTGCTAGGATATCGTTGTAGATACTTAAGGGGAGTTGGCATCCCTTTGAAGGCAGAATAGGCACACAGTATCAAGGGCCTCATGATTTGCATTTGGGATTTTTTGTAACAGACCATCGATCAAATGAACTTGCTGCATCACAGACTGCAAAGGCAATGCACAGCACACAGTGTTTGCATGGCCTTCACCTCATAGTAACACACTCTCTCAGCAGTTGCCAGCATGTGAAAGAATGTGTCGCTGTGCCCCAGAAGTTCATTCACATTTTAGCTAGGGTTCCCATGCCAAGAATGAACTGTGCCAGTTACGGGTGTGTCACCTTTTGCCATTGTACAACTTGAGCACCTCAGTGGCTATCCATTTAAAAACTATTTTATATATGTTAGAAAGGCACTGTTATCACAGATTAGAACAACACTCACAATGGAGCTATAGATAAGGCCTTTTTTTGCACTGTCAGATGCAGGTGCTGTCTAATGTCTGCTCTGTGATACAAGCTTTCAAGAATGGCGCCAAGTGGGTTAGCCGACTTATTATATCCCTCTGGCAGGTTCTCTCTGGTGAACCTGCTTGTGCTGAACCTGTTGAACATGAGGGGAGCCTTTGTATTGGCCTTTTATGTAAACCGGGTGCAGTGGGTGAGTTTCCTGCTTTCAACATTAAATGGTGATGCACATGTAATTGACTTAAACGGTCACAATGAGTATTTGCTGGCTTCCTGCATGGATGCATGTTGCAAGGTAAAGTGGCCACATGAATTCAAATGCATCATTTTCGGGGGAGGGCTTGCAGCGAACATCACACGGAGGAGGCACTATGCAAACATTCACAGATGCTTTGGTGAAGCACTTGCCCAATCAATTGCAGAATGAACCAGACGGATGAACATCAACCAGCCTGAATTTTACAAACTGCATTGTCCATTTCTTGCTCAATATTGACCACATCAATGTGGAAGACATTATTGACAACTTTGAAAACTTTGAGAGCAGTGCATGTTGGATATTTTGTCTTTGGGGCAAATTTCAGATTTGTTGGTAATTTAGCACTGTGGTATTTTGGGGGTATTTTTGGTGGTACATTAGCTTTACCGTTAGTGGTAGTTCAGTATTACCCTATTTTGGTAATAGTCTAGCACTATCGTATTCTGGTGGTAATTTAGTGTCAGCTTACCTTGGCTGTATTTTAGTGGTATCTTATTTTTGTGGTATAGTGGTGAGAATGTCTTTTCTAATACCACCCCATAGTACTACACACGTTCCTTCTTTATAATTAGGATATACCTTGGGCTAATGATAACAAACCCTGTACTTAGCACACTTTTAGGGAACCCAGTAAAATTACATAGAATGTCATTTATTGCATGTAGCTCATGTTACTGACTTATTTACATTCAGTAACCACTGTGCCTTAGAAGACACTGCTTCCTCTCCAGCATGCAGAGTGAAGCCCACCCACACACATACACTCTACCTGGCTCATCTGCATGTATTTACTCTTTTTCCTAACATTGTCCTAGGTGGTTAATGAGGTAATTGTCTGCAAAAGTGTGCCTGATTAAATCCCTGTTCTATCCAGCTGGATGAACATTTAAATAAAACATTTGAGCAAGGCAATGGGGACCCATAGAAAGAGATACACTGCTCCTTACAATCAATGGACGAAACAAATGGTGCCAATGACTGCTGCATATGATTCAAATTTAATACATCAGAGCTTAGATTGCAAATACATCTTTAAACAAAAGAGCATAGGTGATTCCATAAAATATATACAACGTACATAAAACAATATACAATTATATGTGCAAAATGACTCCTTTTTTAACAAGTTTTAACACCAATAGCAAGCTCTATGGTCCCATGTAGGGGATGCCATGAGAGGGATAGTTCAATTGCAGTACATTAAGTACAAGCCAGTAGATTGGACGGTTAATGTGTGACAATGTTGTGACACAGAGAAAAGTCTATTCAACTGTGTTTCGGCCTCTAAGCGGTTCTTTTGTGGTTGTAACTTGATCAGCCTTCAACAATGCAGAGACGATTGGAGTGTTGGAAGATCCTATGGGGGGTCATTCCGAGGTTGGTGCTAAGAGAAAAACGATGCTGGTATTCCTTTACGGCTATGGGATATTCTGACCTACCAGACCGCTATTAACGGCATTGTAAAGTACGGAGCCGTTGATAACGGTATGGGCGCGCGCACGTGACCCACCATGCCAGCATTAGCAGCATGCCGTAAACTGGAGTAGATCCCAAGTGAGGCGGAGATGCAAATAATGGCCTCAGCAGTGTTCCCAACTGCCACAGGTGCACACATTCAGCACAGGTGGAGGCAATGGAATCTGGCCCAGTACAAAAGGAGCACACCCACACACCACCCACCCCTTCCACACCAAGATGATTCCAATAGTAGTGCATTAGTGGAGCTGGAGGACTTGCTTGCATTGCCGCAACATCAGCAACAACAACAACAACAGCCACCACCACAGAGGAGACACAAGAGGAGAAGGAGGGTGAGACAGGCCCAGCATGCCCCACCAGTGCAGCCACTGTTACCATGCTGGCAGCCCCCAATCCCTCGCATCAGAGTCTTTTCAACCTAACCCCGGAGCAGATCCACACCATGTACCGTCTGGACCGGGACACCATCACCACCATAGTGGACCTGATACACGATGACATAGTGAGCCTCATTGAAATACGCACCGCCATGCCTCCTCTACTGAAGGTAGTGTCTGCTCCACTTACTTGCAACAGGCACCTACCAGCACACAGTGGGGCACATGCATGGCATATCTCAACCCTTTTTTTCCTGGATAATGAACAAAGTGCTGGATGCCCTCCTCAAGCACACGAGTGGCTACATATCCCTACCACGGACTCCCCAGGTGATATTTGAAACAAAAGTTGTCTTCCATGCACTAGCAGGCATGTCAAATTGTGTAGGTGCCCTCGACTGCACACACATGGAGTTGGTGGTCCCGCATGCCATGGAGCCAGTGTACCGCAACTGCAAGCAATACGACTCCATCAATGTGCAGATGGTATGCGACGCCTGCAAGATCATCACACATTGTCGTGCCCGATATCCAGGTTCGACTCATGAATCTTTGGTCCTGCGGAACTGCGGAACTGCGGAACTCCACGCTACCACGCTTCATGGAGCGACATGCTGGACGACGTGCCTGGCTGCTTGGTAAGTAGCAGGACTGGCACAAGGCATTGAAAAGGGGGGAGAGATGCACACACCACCATGCTGCCAATGTTGATTTGACTGCACGATATGCACATCACCAAACATTGTGCCCGAAACCATCACAAACCATACAAAACACACAAATCCCATATGAATGAAGTAAGGTCGACACCTATCACAACATGATTAAGAGGAAACCACCCCACATTCCACAACACATGCACCACCCAGGACAAGCATCCCTGGGAGTGCATCAAACTGCACCTACTAGGGAATCCACTGTCCAGCAAAGGGCCAGCACACTCACAGGAGTGCTGCATGTCACCATGGGAATGATCAATGCTGAATTCCCAATATTGCACAGACTACTGCCAACACTCCCTCTAAGTAAATCTCACAGGACACAACACCTCACTAATTTGATACTAACACAGCTGTATGCATAAACGATGAATGTGCAACAAGACGGCAGTGCACACCATGTATCATCTTGAAGATGCAACCCACACCATTAGACCGTGGCACAGGACACATGGAAGGACAGAAAATGGTGTAAATGCCTCCAGGGACATGTGCATGTGGGCAACAATAACCTGCTGGCATGTGTGACTAGTACAGCTGTTCTTCATGATTCCCCTGACATTTACCTTCATTTACCTCTCATACAGGTGATAGTGGCTATCCCTTGAAGCCATGGCTCCTCCGAAACCCACAGAACAGGCACAAGGAGGACTACAATCGTTCCCATACCCGTACCTGTGTGGTCATCGAGCAGGCCTTTGGCCTGTTGAAGACACGATTTTGCTGCCTCAGCCGGTCGGGTGGGGCACTCCTCTACAGGCATGAGAAGGTGGCCAAGATCATCATGGCATGTGTAATGCTGCACAATATGTGTATCCGCCGTAACCTGCCCTTGCCCCCTGACATTGAACTGCTACCACCTGATGATGATGAAGGGGAAGATGAAGATGGGGCAGGACTTCATCACGGTGCCGATGCACAGGAGGGACGTGCTATGCGCCAGTCAGTGATTGCACAATATTTCTGACACACATTTCAGCAGAGGGTGACATGATGGTTGGACAGAGGGCACTGGGTGTGTGGGTACATATAAACTATGCACTGTAAATGATTAAATGACACATGCACATTGATGAATGTCCATCAGGTCTTCTTTTTCAAACAACAGTGTATTGAATGTAACAATATAAACATAAGTGACAAAACCCACACACCCTCATCCCCCTCCCCCCACAAATCCCCCACACCCCTCCCCCCCCTCCCCCCACAACTCCCCCACACACCCTCAGCCCCCTTGTGCTCCTCCCACAACTCCCCCACACACCCCCACCCCCTCCTTCTCCCCCCACAACTCCCCCACGCAATTCCCATTGAGTCCCCTAAGCCTACATGAGGCTGCCATGCCATTCACATGGCACTCCCCGAGCCAGGGGGTGGCATGTCCCATTGGCGCTGTGCACGGACCGACCTGCGGAGTGGGCTCGTTTGGGTGGAACTGCAGGATGATGGTGTGGCCTCCTGCTGAGGTTGTGGGGCGGGATGAACTGCCTCCAAGGCATCCACGATGCACCCTAGCACCTGCCAGAGGGCCAAGACCTCCTCACAGAGGAGGCTGGTGTTGTCCGTAATGGACCAGCCTAGTGCAGCTAATTCTGTACGCCACTCCTCTCTGGCCTGACGGTTGTCCTGTACAAATACACAAACAAGTTCAGTGAGCAGGTCAGTCCGCTGCGGCCCAGCGGGTGCACCTGTGGATGTGCTGGGAAGCTGGCTGTCATGCCCAGCCTGCTCATCCTCCCCAACACTGAAAACTGGACTGAGATGTCCCTGGGTGTGGTCATGGCCGGACAGCTCTGGGGTTGTGGCGTTCCCGGTATCGATCAATGATACTTGGGGGGGATGCAATTTGGGTTGGGGTAAGGGCCACATCCATAATATCGTCATCCATGGTGCCCCAGATGTCCTCCTGGCTGTCATCCACTGTCAGGGGTGCCATGGCTGCAACCTCCCCAGCCACACTCGACTCCTCTGAATGGGGTGTCTCACAGGTGTCTCAAGGCAGGACAGTGGGTGGGGGTGGGGGTGGTGCTGTGCCCTCCACAGGCTTTGGTGGTACAGGTGCAATGTGTACCTGTGTTGGCTTGGTTGCTGGGACACGGCGCACACTGGCTTGTCCGCTGGAGGTTGACGGCCAGTTGCTATCCACCTGGGACCTCTTCCTGGGTATGGCCTGTGCAGGGGTGGCGTCCTGCTCATCGCTGTCATGGTCACTGCCTGTGGCGGTGGAAGAGAGAGACGGCATGAGTGATGTTTAGATAGGCATCATACATACATTGGGACAATTGAACATCAACACACATGTGGGTATTAGGCATTTGTGTTGGGAAGGGCATGTCATTTCATACATGGGTTGTTAATGCAGGCATATGTCAGCGTCACTCATTTTGGCCAGGAACAGTGCTGTCTGACATGCATACTATTTTGGTCATGCACTCTGTGTGCCTTGTGGAATTTCCTACTTGTGTGTGGTATGTGTCATGTACGAGATTGCCTTGCAGCAGGCATCAGCATGTGTCTCTGATCCTTCGCCCTACTTTACAGGGAGTGTGTGTGTGTGTGGCCGACCATGGCGTGACTCTTTGGACTGACATTGGCGTTGACTTTCATCAGATTTGGCATAGCAGTGTTCACTTTGGCCACTCACCTCCATCAGCAGATGTAGTGGCGCCACACTCCATCTCGCCCACGCCTTCAATGGATTCTGTCCCAATCATGCTTGCGCATGTGTCCTCCCATGGGGTGAGCTTTATGGGTGAACTAGGTCCTCCTCCAGTTTCCATGGCCTGGCTGCGATTGACGGATAATATGTTGCGCAGTCTTAGGCGCAGGTCATCCCATCGCTTTCACTGTGCGGGGTGTGTTGCCCACTGCACTAACCTTCTGGGCAACAAGTGCCCAGAGCTCCTTTTTACGTAGCACTGCCTCTTTCCTCATGTTGCTGGAGAAGACTGAGCCTGCATGCTTGTGCAAAGTGTCCACAAGCATCTGGAGCTCGTCCTGATTCAATCTTTCCTTTCTGGGATGGGCAGATCCCTTCTTCAGGGCTTTTGGCATTCTTGTCTTGTAGGAGGAAGTTTTTTGACGATCAGCAGTGTCCCAGGGGTCCTGTGTGCTGAGGCTGGCAATGGATTGTGTTTTTAAAGATGGCCACCGTGCTCTTTCCCGTTCCTGTGCGATGACGCTATTTCCGGTTCCGCTTATTAGCAGTGACTGTAAATAGCGGTGTCCGCTAATTACGGTCACGGCTTTTTACGGTCAGCACCATTGATGCATTGAACTGTGTTGGTAGTGTTATCTGCGCTTAGCTTGATGCCGTTAAGGGCTTTTTGGGAGCCTTTTGCAGCATGGCACTAGGTACCTTACCGGTATGGCTCAAAGCTCATGGCCACAAACTCGTAATAGTCCTCTATTAGCAGACTGGTGCCAGCACGGACACGCTATTTGCGCCATGCCCGTAAGGGACGTTACTTATCTCCAAACTCGGAATGAGGGCCAATGTGATCGTAATGGGTAGCACAATGGCTATACATCTGAAGGTCCAAATCATCAGATGATCCGGGCATGCATCCCCTTTACAGCTGGATGGTTTGATCGAGTTGAGCAGGAATATGACTTCATGCTCATTAATAACATGAAACACAACCTCCTGCAAACAAATGTGCCACACTCGATGTTCAGTGATTCAAGATATGTTGTTTATTAACACATTTGACTTCACGATTGCTGCCTCTTCTGCTGAGAATGACATGCTGTAGACCAATGAATCAAGGGGCTGATTCATGGAAGTTGTGTGCCAAAATAAAAAAAAGGATTTGGGTGCCATTCTGCAACGCAAATCCCTGTTTAACAAATGGGGATTTGCGGGCTGAATTGGCGCACAAATCCCCGTTTTTTGGCCCACAACTTCAATGAATCAGCCTGCAAATGTCTTTTTTTTCCTCCAATTGGTGCTCATGCTGCCTATGTGCAGCCAAAGGCAACATAGCATTCTGACTGCCAATCCCAGACAAATGTTCACAAATACGAGTCCGTAGTTGACGAATAGTACTCCCGATATACATTTTCTTGCAAATGCAGACTATGGCATAAACCACATATTTGGTTCTACAGTTAATGTTTTGCCGATTGGTTGTTTGGTTTCCAAAACTGTCTCGGAAGTCAGTTGATTTAGCGTATGCATACTGACACATAGAACAGATGCCACATTTCCTGAATCCAAAGTTCTCTTGTTTAATCCAATTAGTGGATTGCTTCTTGGTTATCTGTGGGAGAAGCTAAGGACAGAATTGGTTCCTCAATGTTTGTCCTCTTTTGAAAATGATTTGCGGACCATGTTGTATGAATTTGGTTATGTGTGGATCAAGTTGCAATAAATGCCAGCTACGTCACATCCCTTCTTTTCTCTGTCTTACACACACAAAAATAATTTGTTTTTTGATTGGTGTTATTTTATGCTTTTGGTTTTGCATATGGTGTCCGAGCCAAAGTTTGACCTAATTGTGAATAATTCTGATATGTTATGTACAGCCCTGGTTTGAGAAAGGCATTTACAATTTGCCAAAACTCGTTTCACCTATAGAGGGCAAGCCAAGATGTACGTCCAGAACTGAATGTGTTAATAAACAGCAGTTCTTGAATCACTGAACATCAAGTGTGGCACATTTGTTTGCAGGAGGTTGTGTTTCATGTTATTCAAGACTTAGAGGTGGGGTATTGCACCTCTATCTCCCCTGCAAGTGCGACACAGTCATTGTTCCCCAACATCATCTAGGGTCGCTGAGTGTTAAAAGTTGGTGTAAGCTAACCCCCAGGTTCCGTTGAGTATTTTTCATGCTCATTAACTTCCTTAAAGGTGAAGGAGGGGTGTTACTCAAGGTGTTGTTTGGGAGGTTCAATATTTGGTGGTTGAACGACTGTTAGTGGGCCAGGATTTTCCTTTATAGGGTGTTAAGTTTGTCTAGCATGGCAGATTGGATGCTGTTGCACCAGTCTTTATCCTTGGTAAGCATTGGTGGGGGGGGGGGGGGTATTTCCAGCTTCATGAAGATGGCAAAGATCTCTTTGGTATTAGATTTCACGTTGGCTATCCCAGTGTTGGTGGACATGGCTTTATCTCTGGTTATGGCTGATTTGTATTCTTTGGACATTTTGTTGAAGGCTAGTTTGGCAGAGTCGCTAGGGTTGGCTTCAAGAATGAGAGAGCCACTCTTTTTTTGGGGAGAACCAGGTGTTGGTATGCTTGGTGTGCTTGGCTTTCCTAAGGGTGAGTGGGCAATGGCTTCTACAGCTTCACCGATGATGGTGTTGAAAGTTAGGGCACAGGTTTCAGGGTCTTTGGAAAAAGGTGGGCTGAGGGCAGACAATTAGAGGAAGGGTGTGAGCCTTTCTTTGGTGAACTGGCGGGCGCTCCTGGTGAGGGCATGGGGAAGAGTAGTCTCTAGCTTAGTAGATGCCTTGGCAGTGTTCTTCTCAAGGAGGAAGACATGGTGGTCTGACTTGGGGATGGGAAAGATAGAAGTGATAGTAGGGGGCAGATATGGTGAGCAATCAGATTGAGGGTGCAACCTATAATGTGGGTATCCAGAGCATCCCCAGGAATAATCCTATAGTGAGAAGGGAAAATCACCACTATATGTGAGCAGATTAAAGTTGCTACCGACAAGGAGATGGACAGGGCTGATCATTACTGCCATGCAGAGATTAATGATGGGATTCCGACTGTGTGTTGGGTTTACACAGTTTCCCTTTTTGGAAAAAGGTGGAGCAAGCCACAGTATATTGCATGGCTGCAGATGGACAAAGACAATTTAAGGTGTAAGCTCCCGAACTTGACTTCGGGCACTGGGAAATTGATATATGGGTTAGAGAATATGACAGGAGAAAACACGGTGGCCATAGGGGACATAGAAGGTCTGCTGGCAGCTATTCTTGGGGAAAGGGCTGATGACATATGGAAGAGAGCAGGGTATTCAATTGTGACAACAAAAACCCAGTGCATGATAGTGCACCATTTAATAATTGTAGAAAAGATGTTTGGAGGGTTTGCAGGGTACAATATCCCGATTCATCAGATATGGGTGCAATTATGACAAGTAAGATAAAGGAAGATGAAGACCCCATTGCTTACGTTCAGGACATTCAAGAAAAATGGCAACTTGAAACTTGCGAGACATGGGAAAAAACTGTGGCTTTATTTTACCACATTTTATGTCAGGGGTTATCAGAGCCAGTACAGAGGTAGATGAAGAAACAAGTGGGGATGGAAGCAAAACCGTGGGCTGAGATACAGCTGACGATAGAGCATCTCACGGTCGGTTGTTACAGGAGAAAAATAGGAAGAAGGATGAGACTAGGAAAATCGGGGAAGCCAAGTTAGTCCAGAAAATGTTTTCAATGTTAACCATAGAAAGGGCAGTTTTAACAAGCAGAGAAGAACTGGGAATGCAGGAAGCAGTGGGTGCATCGCAGGCAAGTAATCCGCGCCCAATGGACCAAGGTGGATATGGGTTTGTACCATGAGGCAGAGGTATGGGCTATAGAGGAGTAAGAGGAGGATTCCAAAATAATCAGGGTGGGTTTCAGAATACACAGAATGAGAATCAGAATACCCAGGGAGGGTATAAACAAGGGGGACTTGTTAGGTGGGCACCCCCAGTATGTTGGACTTGTGGGATGACAGGGCACATTGCGCGCATATGTGGGACCCAAGGGAATGTACAAAATGGGCAGTTTTCAAGAGGGGGGAAGCTTATCCTCCACCATATAGTACACAGATGAGAGAAGGATTTGCCCAAGATAAGACATTTTATCAGACACACGCGCTGCAAGTACTGCAGGTACAGCAACAATAGCGAGTACACATGAATCTCCTGCAAGGGCAGTTGCAACAAACCCCTATGCAGAAACAGCAGTATGCAAACACAGGACAAGTGCTGACACCCAGAACAGGAGGTGTCATTGTGGTAAGAGGACATCCTTTCACAGGCACAGGGATGAGCCTGTACCCACAACAGGGCAGATCACAGGGTGACTTGATGTGTTCAGTACTATCTGTGACACCAGAACCTCAAGAGGAAACAAGGGTCCATTTGACGAAAGGAAGCAAACCTTATTCTTTTCTACTAGACACTGGAGCTGCTTGTTTGTGTATACAAGAGGGAAAATATCCAATGTTGGGAATTGGCATGAATGCCAAAGGGTTCTTTGGAGCTATGAGTTGAGTTCCTTTTACTGATGAATTACCAGTCTCAATAGGAGAGTGTGACATGTCTGTTCCTTTGTTATATTCATGACAGACACCAGTGAACATTTTGGGAAGAGATTTAATGACACAACTTAACATGACAATTTCATTTACTGATCAAGGGATAGTGTGTTCCACTCCAGGAACACACTATTTAAACATGGGTGAATTCATACTGAGTTTTGTATGGCAAGTGTTCTGGTGCCATCAGAATCATCATGTGTATCGCAGAGTTTTCCAATCCAAAAAACTAAAGGAGGGTCATGGTGATTTTTACAAGATATGAGACTGTTTAACCATATTGTAGATACAGAGTTTCCTCTAGTTCCTAACCCAGCGATGATACTATGTAGTATCCCAGTGGAAGCTTGATATTTCACGGGGATCGATTTGAAAAATGTGTTTGACTTGACTTCCTTTATATTTCACCAAACTCGACAGAAACATACTCGTTTGCCCCAGGGGTACTGTGAGTCCCCATCTATCTTTAACAGAGTCCTACAGATGTATTTAGGCAATATTAATCTTAAAAGTGCAGTGATACAGTATGTGGATGACATTTTAATTTGTAGCACCATGGAAGATAAGTGCAGACTAGATTCTATTCAGTGTATAACTATTCTAGCAGACATGGGATATAAGATAGACAAGGAGATTTTACAATATTGGCAAGAAGAGGTGTTATACATAGGGCAGTTGATTTCGCATGGAGGAAAGAAGGTGATACCTGAAAGAGCTGAGGTGATTAAAAAAACCTCAAAGACAAATACAGTGAAAGATATGCAACGGTTTTTGGGGCTATGCCACTATGTAAGACCCTGGGTGTTTGAGTACAGTGCATACACAAGACCCCTTTTGCAAGCTTTGAAGAAAGCACAAGTGGATAAAGTAAAAATAGAATTGACTGAGGAAATGAAAGAAGGGTTTGAGGAGCTGAAAAAAGCAATTTGTACAGCCCCTGTTTTAGGAATTCCCAATTATGCTGAGGAATTTTATTTGTTTTCACACACAAATGTCAACCGTACACGCATGGGTTAGCACATTGGAAAGGAAGAGTATATCTCTGAGCGGACAGCAGTCCAGTGCAGCACTCATCCTTATTAGACAGCCTTCTTAAGGCACTACAACTCCCAATAGCCATAGCGGTCGTTAAATGCACAGTGCATGCTAAGCGAAAAGATGTTATCTCTTACGGAACGAAGCAGCAGACGAAGATGCCAAAAGGGTTGCCTATTCCCCAGCTATTTCGAGTTTTGATACTGAGAATGTTATAGTAGTTATAGACATGTTAATGCAAGAAGGGTTTACTAAATTGTTAATAACCCAACTAATTGAGATTCAAGGGAGTGCACCACAGGAAGGGCAGGAACCATGGAAGCAAAGGGGGTGTTCTTTAGCGCCCACAGAAGCATTGTGGTGACAGGACAGCACTGGAAATCCAGTGATAACAACACCATAATTAAAGTTCGCACTTGAACATCTGCATTACCCCACACATGTAACTAGGGAGAGTCTTGCAGCAATGATTGCGGAATACTGGTTCATTCCAAATTTGTTGGAGCACGTTGCACTATTTATAGTTAACTGAATCGTGTGTCAAAACGTTAGTAAGCAATACACTGAGAACAAATAGAGGGGTAATACCTCACTGAAGGATCAGTTTCAGCATTTACATATTGACCATGTTGATATGCTGCAGGTGAAAATGGATATAGGTATCTGTTAGTGGTGGTGTGTCCCTTCTCTAGGTGGATCGAAGCAGGTCTGGGAAGACACCCTGATGCCACTTGCACAGCAAAGTTTTTAATGTGCAAAGTCTTCCTGAGATTGGGTTTGTGTGAAGTGCCGAGATCCAATAATGGGCAACATTTTGTTAATGAGGTATTTGAACAAATAGCACTTCTATTGAACATTAAACACATGTTATCTTCTGCTTAGCACCCGCAAGGTAACAGGATATGTGAGAGACTCAATGTCCTCCTAAAAGAAAGGATTGCCAAGATTAAATTGAGATTGAAGAGGCCAGAATCAGTCCATCAACTCACCCCTCAGGAGCTAGTGACAGGGTGCCAAATGACAATGCCTCTCACACCTCCGTCTAGAAGTAGAAGTGATGCCCAGAGTTTAGCTAAAATGTTAGGTGATGAATTGCATAACTTTTTGACATGATGGACCTCTAGCATCCCTCTAATTTATGATCAAGTCAAGCGTCAGGGGGGCTGGTCTCAGAACACAGAAGAAGACAATTCAACAACCAGCCCAACTGAACTTTTATAGACACCTAAGCTATAAGTTGGAGACCTAATTCTCATCAAGAACTTTGCTAGAATGTGGCATGAGACACAATTTACTGGCCCCTTTTGTTTTGAAAATAAAAACGTGTCATCTGTGAAGGTCCAAGGGAGACGAGCTTGGCTTCACTTAGGAGATGTAAAGCCCTATAAAGGTGATGTCCACCATCCCACTATAGCAGATTCAGAAGCAAGACAAGAAGAAGAATTTCAGCATCTGCAGACTCGAGCATAGACGAAGAAGAAGGATGATAAAGCAACAACATTTGGATGATGCAGATTTAGCTTGGAGTAAAATTCTGGTTATACTCCCTATAGATATTGTTGCAGGAGTACAAAAACTTGCTGCACATTTTAGTTAGCCAAAAATGACATTAGAAACACATTGACGTACCAAAGTTATGCCTAAACGTCAGTTCTTGATCAGAAATTGGAAACAAGCTCACTATCCAGATTCATTTCTTGGTGCATAGTTGTTCTAAACAGTTAAACATAGGGTACTTACTGATAGTGATGTGCATCAGCCTATGCTTGCTGTATATGTATTTAACCTTCAAGCGTACCCTGCTCTTGTCAGAAGAGACGTTGAAATTCACACTTTTATACAGGATCCTACAAATGGCCCTGTGATTCGAAGGCTTCTAATTGCAATCATTGATCAAATGTTATAGTTGCAGGTGTAAAGAAATTTGATAAATTGTATTAAAGATGAGAAATTTGGAAGCTGGTACGGTTCTACAGAATGTACAGGTGCAGCAAGTACCAATATGGTGCAAAGGGTGGTTGCCTATGTTTTGGTGCATAATGTATGCCTGCACAATTATACTCTTTGTCTTTCTATTCCTTCTTTTTCACAGTCTCCATCACACTCGTACTCCCACTTTGGTAGAGGCCCCCATGGTTCTCCCCACTATGGGAACTACTTTTGATTTGCTTACTTCTACTAAGGTAGGTGCCCCTATGGTTCGCCCCACTGTGAGAACTGTTTTTGATTTGCCTCATGAGTATTACACAACCTTTGAAATTGTGAGACATATGAGAAATGCAGAGGAAGATAATGAGGGGATACATACCTATCTAGATGATGCAGCACACTTGGGTAATAATATGTTGTATCAGCACATGAGAAATGTGGAGGAGAGAAAATCTACGGAGAGTTGCTACATCTGCACTCTCATAGACTATGCCATGAATACAGTATAAACTTTAATTTCTAGAGAAGCCCCAGAACATGATGCCAGGTGCCTCGTTCATCTTGCAGCATGCATGACCAGAGGACCATTCCAGGGAAGTTGGGACACTTTACGATGGAGATCGAAATGGTCATTTCCATTGCAGGATGATTATATCAAGAATACACAGATGGTAAAGGAACCTGAATGAAAGAGCAAGATTCTTACGTTTCCTACGACAGGACAGGAAGAGGTAGTCATTGAAGAGATGAAGAGAATGAACTGCCCTGCTAGAACAGAAGTAGCTGGATGGCCTGGATGTTGGGAACAAACTCAAGTCTTGGTCTATGGATGGGTGAAATCCTAGAAGGGATGGGAAGAAGGACTGATGTCCTGCAAAGCTCGTTGACTGAAGTCTGAATATGTGCAAGAGGTACAGAGAGTAAACAATGGGTGTTTGAAGTTATGAACTTAGCATGCCAAACTACTGAGATGAGTAAAAGATGAATCGGGTCCATCGATTGTGATCCCATTGGTGAATGCAACATTATGCTTCCGAAGACATGGAAAGAATCATGTGGGAGACAACAAAGACTGCAAAACTAGAGATGATGTTTCCAGATGGGGGCAGGGACAGTTGTCCTGATGCATCGATATTGGGTTTGTGGATCTAGGGCCTACATGAAGCTGCCCAAGGATTGCGGAGGGACGTGCTCCTTGTTGCACATCCATGCTCCAGTGTTAGTGATTCCTCAGAGTGACCTGAACATTGGAGAATTTCCCAAAGTAGGTGCCCATTTGAGAAGGAGAAGACGGCTTGAATTTCTCAATCAAACCAGAAGAGATAATTACATCTCAGCTAAGACAATAGAAACATTTAAGTCCATTCCATATGAGCACAGGTTGTTCTGCAAGACTGCTTCAATCCTTATGACTATCTTCATTGCTGGGATCCAGATGATGGCCAATGCCAACTGGTTACAGATTGCAAGATGGGATCTTCTGCAGACAATCAACACCATCATAAAGGGATTCAATGTTATCAAGGAAGAGCTCAGGGCTATAAGACAAATTACCCTACAGAACAGATATGTCCTTAACATGATCACATCAATAGAAGGAGGAGTTTGCGCAAAGATCGAGCCATCATGTTGCACATTCATACCTTCTCACGATTACAAGAATGGGTCCTTCACAGAGGCCATACTATTGCTGACGAACCTGCATAAACAGATGGAAGACGAGACAGAGGAAATTGCAGATGACAGTTTGTTTGCATTCATATTCTCATGGATTCCACAGTGGATGGCAAACAGCTTCAAGTTTCTTGAATCAGTATTGGTGATGCTGATGTTTGGATTCTGTGTGATCAGGATCATAATTGCACAATGTAAGAAGACAGCAAATAAGGCAGTAGGAATGAAGATCATGATTGATGTTGAATCAAGATTTGGACGCAAGAAATTGACTGATGAAGATGTCAGAAAATACATAGAGGCCATCATCATAGCACCTGAAGGAACAAAGTTCTTGTATCCAAAGAATCACAAGTGGTGCGTTTGATGATGGGTTTATTGTAATCTGAATGGACAGTGCAACTTCATGACTTGGAGTGTGGATGGACATGTTAAATCAGCCGGCACCGTGAGGGGGCTGATGAAGATCTGAACTCAAGAGAAAATATCCAGATGTGGAAACGGTGAAGAGGTGGTTGATGACTCGACCAGAGGGTGAATGTAGAGGAGCAGCTACATGCCTCTGCAGGAAGTCCTGCCCCACTATCACCTGTATGTTGGAAACCTGAGATTGTACCTTGCTTGACACCAGCAGTTGTGACCACACCACGGCGAATATTTGAAAGAAGGTACCCTCTGAGAAAACCCTATCAACTGTATCCCAAGGAGATAACTATCTGAGGAAGGAACTCCCCGAAAGACTATGAAAAAGAGTGAAAGAGGAGCTGGTGACGTCACCAAAGAGAAGCGTGACACCCTGAAAATACTGGATGAAGAAAATGCATGGACCTTATAGAAACTGATGACAAAGTTAAGATGGATTAAACTTTCATATGCAAAAAGAAGTTTGCACGTGTGAGAAGCACTGTAGAAAATGCAATCCGTTCAATAACTGTACAGATTCTGTAAGGCAAGTAGATCAATTAATCTTAGAAGCTGGCTATAATAGTGAATAGAATGCAGGTGAAGCCGCCATTGTATAGAAGCTGGATATCGGTGTCATGAATTTAGTAAGCCCTGACCCAGGGAGAGAATAGGCGAGAGCTGTGTCGCAGCAAGAATTAGCTGAGATCGTGGACACGAATGGCAAGACTGTTTGGCCTGGTGTCAAAGCTGGTGCATCCAAGGCTGGTAATCTTTTCTTGAAGGCGGTGAAAGTGAAAAGCAGAATCATCCATTGTTAAGGTGCAAAGAAAGAAAACCAACTGTGCCAAGTATTATTCAGTTAAGACATTTCAATGCTGGAAAATTGACCAAATCTTGGTCTCCTGTCATGTGAGCCAAGGATGGAAATAGAGTTGAGCGAGGAGTTCTAGAAAACCGATAGTGCATGCTCGCACTCCCTTATATTCCCAGAGACAAGAATGCTCTGCAAGGCCAAGTTCAAAGACAATCTTCAATGCAGAAGGCATGGGTGATGAGAGATGATGGCCTAATTGGGTGGGAGGTAAAGTCAAGTCCACCTCTTGGCACCTGGGTCTGAGATTATGTGCTGCTAAGTGAACCGAATGTTCCAGACATGGCATGAGCTTGCCAACCAATTGTAGTGGGCCATATAGTTTGAGAGCTAATGATATACTGTGTACTTAATAGTGTTGAAGAAGACATGTGTTAGTGGTAGACATAAGTTGTCCACCTGACAGTACATCTCCAATCACAATCCCACCCCTAGTATAGAAAGTATACTTAGATGTTCCCCTTGAACTATACACAACCCTTTGTAAGTTTTTCTTATTTGCCTCATAGTATGATGTCACATCTAACATTTTATTTGTATAAAATACTAATTGTAGGTGAATTTTACAGAGAGCTTGAGCGAACGTCCGTTGATGTCTGTTTTACCTCCCTGTTTTAGATCATTGTTAATAAAACAGCAACCTTTGCCATTTTCCTGAGTTGGTTTGATTATTTCGTGTCAGAGTTATTCTGCAAACCTATCCATTGCATGCATGATAACCAAATGAGCCTACACTCATATGGTTAGCTCATCAGCTTTGTTTGTTAGTAGTTAGAGGTTTAAGAGAGATGGAATAGTGGGAGTTTCGAGATGTGAGTTTTATGATAGGGATTGGAAAGGAAGAAGTGTTAGCGTGATTGGAGAAAGTGTAAAGAGAGGTGAGTAGGAGGAGCTGCAGGAGGAACAGGGTGAACACATTACCATAACATCATCACTGATGGTCACCTGGAAAACAATACTCCATAGGGGCCACACTACACTGATACATTTACATTGATAGTGTACCTAATAAAAACATTGCTGAAAACAGATACATATTGTTTTAATGCATTTTTTGCATTGTTGCACCTTAGAAATGTTTGACCCAGTGCAGTTAATGTACACATTTTCTTAAGATAAGTGCAAATCTATTGCAATATGAAACCAAGTGCTTAGGAACAAATGTGACAGTGCTATTGAAAGACACATACACATTTTCCACGTGCCCGTACTGCATTCAGTGTAAGCAGAAATGCACAATGTAACACATGTTTTGACTCTTTACCTGTTTGGCAGTAAATCAGTGATAAATCTGCCAATTTAGTGACAAATTAATTTATTGATACTGACACTCAGTCTCATGGATTTACCACATGTTAACAAGTGGCAGAACAGTGATGTTAGTCCACATTATCTCATTTTTATTTTCTTCAGATTCACCACAAGTATTAATTCTGTGAAGTATTTGGTTTTTTTGATGATAGTAAATCTTGCTCTTTACTGCCAATCTTGTAGTGCTTTGATGCCCTAATTGAGCAGTAAATTAGTGTTAATGGTATTTTTGCCAATTTACTGTCACTTTTGACCAAACAGCCCTCCTCTTAATGAAGCTATTTTGTCGTTCCTGTCAATATAGACATGCCCCCTAGCAAACACATTCAAAATGAATTGAAAGGTTTGACTATTATGAAGGAACAGCCTTCAAAGTCCAATCTGATGGTCCGACCATGCATTACAAGAGAGAAGATCTACATTGAGGTCCCTGTTGTAACATAAACATGTGAGGTAACTGTAGTCATTGGGACTGATCCACTCTCTGTCAGGGAAACCATGGACATGAAAACATGGAAGTCTGGCCTGTAATCCAATGGTAGAACATTTCCTCATGTGTCAATGAGGCTGTGCCACAATAATGTAGTAATACCGTACTTTATAGAAGAACCATAATTGTATTGACGTTTCTAAGAAATCTAAAGTTTTAGGTAAGAGGCTTGACCTCTACAAGTGTATGCCATGCCATGTATGAGAAGTTTGTTTCAGGGATGTACTTAATTTAAACACAGGCAGAATCTGCTACTTTGCCTCATCTTGCAAGGAGCACATTGGAAGAGCCATCCTCCCAGGTTTTTGAGGTAATTCATGCTGTTTGTTTGTTTGTTTGTTTGTTTATATGGTGCACCAAACCCTCAGGTAACTGGGCGAAAAAGATTACAAGATTACTTTAAGCTTCATGTATACAGATATGGCTGATAGGGAAATGTGTAGGGTACAAAAATGAGGCATGAGAGTACAGATATTACAGATAATGAAATACCTAAGGTATAGGAAATACAGGATCAGCGAGTGCAGCATAGAAGATAGTAGTACATACATCAGTGAGGATACAATCAAGCATCAGTTTGACCGTAGGTAAGGTGGAAAGCTATGTTCCGTAATGGGTATTCCGTAGTAGAGTACATAAGAGGTCATTTGTCATAGGTCATTTGACATTAGCTCTCAACTAATTTAAGGTGTTACGTCTGAAACTATGGAACGATTGTTCTTCCCTTAAGGAGAGTGGGAGAGCGTTCCACGTCTGAGTGTCCTTGACCGGAAAGCTGCTTCCTCCAGATTATTTTAATTTGAATCTACATATGATGAGGTAGGAGGAGTTGGAGGTTCTGGTAGGGCGAGTGGTGGGTTTCCTGATTATACTTTCAGCAAGGTTAGACGGGACGGCATTATTGAATCATTTGAATGTAAGGGAGACTGTTTTAAGTAACATTCTATCATTGATGGATAGCCAGTGATTTTGTCTCCTCGACTCTGAGATATGCTCTCTATTAGGGATACTTAATGCAGTTCTAAGTGCATTATTCTGTGAAATGTGCATTTTATTCAGAATGTACTTGCTTGCACCTATGTATAAAGCATTGCAGAAATCCAATTTCGAGAGTATGAGGGCATTGGCTAGGATAATGCAACTTGTTTTGGAAATGAAAGGCCCACATGCTCTGATTAGCTTGCAGTTGTATGCAGTATCTGAAGCCATAGTATTGACTTGTTTGCTCAAGGATAATGCAGAATCAAGGTATAAACCAAGGGTTTTTACTTCCTTTACAACCTTGATTACGTTTCCATCAATATTAAAGGCAGTGTAGTTGGTGCTCAATTTTTTCGGATTGGAGACAGTTCTGAATATTAGGAGCTTGTTTTTGTCATCATTCCGGCATAGGCCATGAGCTGCCATCCATGCCTGAATGATTAGGTAGATTTTATTCACAAGGGCCGTGTCCTTATTGTAATTGCCGGATACGGGTATGAGAATCTGGGTGTCATCTGCATAATTAGTGTAGGTGACACCCAGACTGGCCAATTTGACAAACAAAGGCTTTGTGAATATATTGTACATTGTTGACGAGACACAAGAACGTTGTGGCACGTCACAGGTTATTGGTATAGGGTCTGCAGAGGCTAAGGGAGAGAAGACTCTCATGGTCCTATTATTCAAAAAGGATTGGACCCAGGCTATAGCGTCCTTGGAGAAGTGGGCTGCAGAGGTAAGGTGTTTGCAAAAAACTTCATGGTCCACCAAGTCAAAGGCGGCGGACAGGTCCTGGAGGAGTAGCAAGGCAGTTTTCCCTTTGTCCTTGAGCTCGTCAATTTGGGTTTTTAAGTCGATTAATGCACTTTCAGTGCCATGTTGTGGCCTGAAGCCCGACTGGCGGACACCTAGGAGATGGTTAGTTTCAAGATACTTCTGTATTTGAAGATAAGCTACTTTATTGAGTATTTTAAGTAAAAAAGGCACGGTTGTGATCGGCCTATAATTCATAGGGATACTAGGGTCTAGAGTTTGCTTTTTTAGCATGGGTAAGACCCATTACTCTTTTAGGTTACTTGGGACCATATTTGATGAAAAGGAGGGATTGATTAGTTTATATATGAATGGTGCCAGGTCTCTGGCTGCATGTTTAATTATCTGGGCCGGACAACTGTCTCCCTGGCATCTCAATGGTTTCAAGGAAGAAATAATTCTTTCAACTTCAAGAGTCGAAACCTTAGAGAATCTAAATTGTTCTGGTATGTTAGTAGAATGATTATGCATTTTGATTTGTGTGTAAGTGTTAGGCAAGGTGGCTTTCTTAGCAGCAATCTTGTTTTGAAGTAAGGCAGTTTTATTTGTTAGGGCGGTCTGAAAGTTCGAACACCAGAGTTTGTCTTTTACAATGTTATCTGTGAGTGGAATTGGAGCTTCCATTTCTCTTAGAATCACAAATAATTCCTTTGTACTCAAGCTTGCTTTTGTGACAAGTCTTTTTTCGTGCAGATTATTTCTTTTTTAAAGTTGGCAGCAAATTTAATCAGGTTAGTCTTATTTTATACAGATGGGTGGTGACGCCAGGTGTCTTCTAATTTTCTTTTTTCTAATCTAAGATCTTTTAGTTGTGGTGTGAAACAGGTGTTCAAATGGGCCCTAGGATTACTTTTGTGCATTTTGAGAGGTGCCATAATGTCTAGAGTGTTGGTCATAGCACCGTTGTAGGCCTCGACTAAGAAATCAGGATCAGTAGCACTCGATAGTGAGGTAAGATATGGGATGATATGTGGTAATATCTTATCCACCATAGTGTTTCTTTTGTTCCTCCTTATGAGGGGTGGTGCTAAGGGCATACCATTGGGAACACAACCATGTATTGCTAATGCAAATGCAATCAGAAGGTGGTCTGTTCAAGGTTAACGCATGATAGAGGTGATGGTAGTTTCACAGTTCAGGTCAGCCACCAGTCTAAAGTTCTGCCTTTGACATGGGTAGGTTGAGTCACTCTTTGGGTAAGTCCCTGTTCTAAGAGTGTGTTGGGAAGTGCCTGAGCATATTTGTTGTTAGGATCATTATATCCGAGATTGAAATCTCCCACCAGTAATATTTGTGAGGAGACTTTAGTATTGTCTGATAGAATTATCAAGATATCCTCCTCAAAGGTACCAATATGTCCCAGAGGTCTGTACACTGGGTGAATTGTTAATGTAAGCGAGTTGGAAATAGGTACTTTAGCTGTGAGAATTTCACAGGATTTAACTATGGGTGATGGGACTAATCTTATGGCCAGGTTTCATTTAGCGATGAGGGCAATACCTCCTCCTCTTGCGTGAGATCTGTTAACTCTAAGGATTTGGTAGTTGTCAGGAACTGTCAGAGAGAGGACAGGACCTGCTGCTAAGTGCAACCACGACTCTCTGATCACTAAGACGTCAAGGTTGTTCATTGAGATCAGGTCTGCTATTTCAGTTGTGAAACCATGTTGTATGGAGAAGCCTGGTTTGTTATTATTAGAGAATCATTACCCATTGTTACAGAATCATTACCCATTTAGGGATTTAGTTATCCATCATTCTGATTAGCAGAGATATTAGACTATCCACATTATTCTGCCACTTTGTATGCATTTGTATTTGCTATAGAATGAGGCCTGTTATATGAAGTGCCTTGGTAGAGACATGTAGACACATGTAGAAGACTTGTTTAGACATATGTATTATGCATGCATTAGAGACACCACGCATGAGTGTGCACTTAGTGTAGTAATTGAGCATTGAGTATAGTGCTTGGAATGAGTGAATGCGTTAGGCACTACATTTGAGAATAGAAAGCATGAGGCCTATGGCATTTTGAAGCCATCCTGAATGAGACACACAGAAGCGCCACGGACTGCGAAATTTGTTATGAGTTACAGTGTACGAGTTATGTGTAAACAGTTTGCTTGGCAGACAGATAACGTGACTCTTTGCCTTAGTGGAGAGAAGCGGAGAAGGGCTGGCTTATCAGGCCCTGGTTGGTGTTTGCAGACAGACGAGAAGGTGGGGGCCATGGAGGGAGCTTTGCAGACAGAGACATGCAAAGGATAGAGAGATTTTAATGGAGGAATATGGAGAGAGATGGATGGTATGGTAACAGGGGCACTGATAGCATGGTACAAGATTTGATGTACAAATGGCATGATGACAAGAACACACAGTAATTGAATAAGTACAAGATATGCATCACAGACTTTTAGGCACGGTTCGGATTTAGAAATGATGACAGAGAGAGAACTAGTGTAACCATAGGGATGTATGTACGTCATTGAATAGTATAACCAGGATGCTGGCTCTGAGATCGAGGGAGTTTTGAATGAAGCTGCTCTCTAAGATAGGAAGCATTGGGGAAGCATTCTGATGAGAGCTGATGCAGATCGATCTTGCAGGGAGACTGGCAGAGAGAGGCCAAGGAGAGGCACTGACTGACTGGCTGGTTGCAGAGTGGGAAGCTTGCACATGGCAAGAGGGGAGTATTGATCTGAGTAAGACACATGCATGGGGAATTAGGACAGACACTCTAGTTGGTTGCGGCTAAACAGGTGTTGAAGGTCTGTAAGACATGGAAGAAGCTGACATTGGAGGAATGTATTTTAGATGTTAGAGTTTTATCAAGATTTGAGAAAATGATGTATAGTAAACAAAACAAGGAAACCCTTTATTAAGAAATGTGGGGGAGCTTTATTGATCTTTATTGATGATGCTAGATTGGGTTCTGGAGTGGAGTGCAATGGTCTATTTTCAAGTATCATAAATATAGGGGAGGGGGTTTGTGTTGTTTGTGTGGTTGTTTTGTGTAGTCATACTTGTCTGTTGTCATTTGTTTGGTGCAGCTGGTTTTGTTTTAGTTTGGTCTTAAGTTTAGTATGGTGGAATACAGAGTTATGGTTTGGAATTCTATTATATTTGTCTACCGCTGTTGTGTATTTTGCAATGCAATGACCTATGATGTTAATACTGTTGTTTATTGTATCTTGTTGAAAATAAGAAATAAAGAGTTTAAAAAAAAAAAAAGACAGACACTCACACAGAGCTTTGGCTAACATGATAGATGGGGTAATCAGACAGGGATTGTCTTACAGAGAGAGTGTGAAGTGTGGTGTGGATTGGATTTGCTATTAGATTGCTTGTATTAGAAGACTGTAAGGCTTATAGTTATTGCATTGCATTGTAGATTTGCACCAAAAGCATAAATGGTGTTTATTCGGGATTTGCATTATAGTAGTGATTGCATCATGCCTTGCTGTGGATGAATAATTGTATTCTATTGTTATAATTGAAACTGACTTGTGTGTTTTCATTTTGTGTCCATTATTTTTTTTTTTTTTTGGTGTCTATTCTTATGGTTATGGTAATAGCTTATGTGTGTGTGTGCCTAGCATAGTAAATTAGCAGTAACATAGTGAACAATCGCCGTGAGATACAAGAGCACGGGGGAGGGAAATAGTGATCAACACCCTTCCAAGGTAGATTTGGAGAGCTAACACAGTGACATATGCCACTAAGGATCTAGTATTTATTAGGGCACCTAGCATATTGTTGGAGTTTTTAGCTTCCTTTAGGTCTGAAGGTTTAGTCTGTCTTACTTTAGACTTTAAGTGATTGCTCATTTTGGGATTCTGGGAATTACAAGTGACAGCGTTGTTTAGTCTGTGTAGCGTGTTAGGCTGGAGGGAGGTTTTTTTTTGGTATGGAGGCAAGGGATAGATATGCTACTAGTCCGTGGCTCATGGAGACATGGTAGTCTGGCACACAGTCTGTTGTTTCTTAAAGATAGTGCACAAGGTATGTTTGAGGAGATTATAGGCGGGATTGTTATAAGGACAGGTGGTGAGGGGCTATTCATATTATATCTAGAGTTAGATTTGTCTGAACTGATGTCAGAAGGTAGAGACAGTGAGAGTTTAGTCTGATTACTAGCTAATGATTGTGAGTTAATTTTAGGAGGAGGCAGGGATGGCCTCAGTTTAGTCTCTTGTATGGTAATCGTTTTGTTGGCCTTTGGTATAGGTGTCTATGATTAAAGTCTGCTGAAAGACCGCTAGCATAATATACAGTACTAATATCAGCTGGTCAATCATGGGATGCATATTTCAAATAGGATATATTTCCTCATCGGCACACCATCACCTTCCTTTCCCCTCACTCTCTGGCCGGCCTCCCTTGGCCCTCCTCCTATCCCCACCTGCGAGGCCAAGAACCTTGGTGTCACCTTTGATTCCACACTCTCCTTCCCTGCCCACATCGCTGATGTATCAA
This sequence comes from Ambystoma mexicanum, assembly GCF_040938575.1. Classification (NCBI taxonomy): domain Eukaryota; kingdom Metazoa; phylum Chordata; class Amphibia; order Caudata; family Ambystomatidae; genus Ambystoma; species Ambystoma mexicanum. Next base: position 1,368,844,133 of record NC_090931.1, read on the forward strand.
AAAAGTCAAACTTCCTACTGCACCTCCTCAGAGGTACTCTTCCTTTCCTCTCATTCCCCCAGATGCTCACTGTCTCCCAAGATCTGGTTCTCTCTAGGTTGGACTATTGCAACATCCTCTTTCTTAATCTACCTACCTCTATTCTCTGCCCTTTGCAACTTATCCAGAACAGGACTGTAAGACTTGTCCTTGGCCTCAAGCCCTGGGATTGAATCTCTCCAGCTCTGAAATCTCTCCATTGGCTCCCAGTGGATGCAAAGATTAAATTCAAAACCCTCTGCATTGTGCACAATGTTTTCTGGGGCCTGGGTCCAACATACCTTCAGCTATCCCTCTGCAGATACCTCCCATCTCGAGCACTCCACTCCTCTACCTCTAACTCCCTCAGGGTCAGTTGTTTCTCAAAGAAACAAGCTGGGGGTAGATCTCTGTCTTCGGCTGGAGCCTCCCTCTGGAACAGCCTCCATGCCACTCTAAAACTTGAGGAGAACAAACTCTGGTTCCGGCCCTGCCCCCACTCTCGCCTGCTGATTCTACTCTCCCTTGGCACCATGCACCTGGCCACCCTCTTTCCTCTGGGCCCAGGTACCTGCTCCTCTTGCCACTCGCACACACTGCCTCCGGGCCACCCCTTGCACTGGGGTCTGTATCTGTACCCACACAGCCCCCCCTTTTTTTTCTTCCTGCATTTATCAGACCTACCCAGCATGCTGCCTTAAACCCAGCACTTGCCACTGCTGGTTGCACTCCCTCTGTTTGTTGCCTTTTTATTTATTAATTTATTATTATTTATGTTTTGTTTTCCTCTCGCTGCGCACTCTCCTTTTGTTCCCCCTTCCATGCACTTCTCCCCCTCCCCCTCTACCATGCACTTGCGCGTTCTCAATGTCAATGCGCCTTGTAAGATCGTTGTTTTTGTTTCTCCCCTGTTCCCCTTCCCTTGCCTTTTCGCGCTCTGAAACACTTGTGTATGAGCGCGATAGAAATAAAATATCAATCAATCAATCAACCGTAGACTATAAAGAGCCTTCTAGGAAAATAGCGATTCTTCAGTCAGTATTGTAAACAAGTCAAAGAATCATTAGCCAATTCTAGTACTGGTATGATACATTCGTATTTAGGGGCCACAGAGGATATACTAGATCTAAAAATGGCAGATATATACGAATAGAGTACAAAGGTCTAGGCATTAATAGCGCAGTGATCGATCACGAGCACTAGGGGCGATATACAGGATCACAGATTTGTGGTGTTCACAGTAGGCTATAAGAAGGCATTAGGTATCAGCTAGACATGGTAAGCAGGCTATAACAAAAGCATAAGGTATCTACTTAGACAGCGGGAGCAGGCATATATCAGGTTCTCATGATGTCACTAAATAGTATGAACACAGATACTAGTCACGGTTAATAGATGATATAGTTTTGTTCGGGTGAAAATGGTTGTAGGTTCAATGCTAGGCAAATTATACGTAACACATTGACTCATCAGACAGTGCTGGCAGCTCTATAATAGTGCATATGTGCAGTACTGAACAAATCATAAGTGGCGTGGTGTCTAATCAACAGAAGGGTCACAAGTGCAATACTTAATCATTCATCACAGAGCGGGTTACCTATTAGAGTGTACATGTGTAGGAATCATGCTAAACAAATCATATGAGCAGTTCTAAGCAAATCACATGTGGCACAATGCGTGATCACAATGAATACTCACGGTATGGACACAAGTACAATATGGGACGTTAAGCCTGGACCGCATTGACTACTGAACAATAGGGACACCTATGTAACGTTGATCAAGGTTCGTAGATGGTGCAGGCTCTGAACGTACGGGGTGGGCATATGGCGCACATGTCTGGTGAGTTAGTAAATTGACACTGGTGACTGGTGCATATGGCGGAAGGTCGGAATATGCAAGAGAATTGGTAGGCACAGTGTGAGAGACTTATTGCTGCAGGTGGTACATATGGCTTGAGTGTTCAAGGCTGGTGGGGGATAAGGCGGGCAGCGGGTGGTGCGGTGCCGTTGATGCAGCTTGTGAATTCTATGGTTATTGAGTCAGAAGAGGCTTGTTGCAAAAGTACAGGCGGGTAGTTAAGAGTTTACTTACAGTATTGCCATTGGGATGTAGGAACCGTGACCGACAGCATGACCGGCCTAGACAAGCACAGACAGGCCCTTATGTTGCGGCCCTCTGGTTGTGCGCCCCGGCTTCCGTCTGTCGGCTGGGCCAACCAGTAATAAAAGAAGGGAAGGCTGTTACAAAGATTGCCCAGAGATTAGCCGGCTGGTGTTATTTTTCATGTAAGAGTTATTGTGGCCGCTGTGTATCCAGTTGTTGGCATTTACAGAGGACAATCAGATCGTTTCAGGTCAGACAATCTGACAGCACCAAACTGAAGGACACATGTGCAATGTTAAAAGCATAATTATGAAACAAAATCGTGGGCGAAGTAGTCAACAGTTATTTTTTTCATTTAACTTCTTAAAAAGATATTGAACAAATAAACGCATTTGAGTCCAGCAAGCACACAAGGAGAGCGATCAATAAACAGAAGAAGCCCATACGCCCTGCCACTATTGTCAAGCACCAGATTGCTGACAAATGTGCAAAAACGTTAAAGGAGGTATACAGTAACATTTTTAGAAAAATATGTTTTAGCTGTCTTCGCATTTTCTTTGGCTTTCAACCAGCAGATGACAACATGTTATTCATATTAATACATTGTGTAACGAAAAATGTTATTATCTTTCCTTTTAACAGTTTTCTGCTTGAGGAAAACTAACCAAAAAAAGGTAACAGGAGAGTAACATTTCCAACATTTATTTTTAAATCACTACGATCGAAGGAAAAACGTTGTTTAATTTCCCACATGAAGAACATAGCCAGGAGGAGTCATGGATAAACCCAGGTTCCGTGTTTTTGAAAGTGTGCCTCGTGCCTTAAGAAAATACACAAAGAGAAAAATGCAGACAGTCTCAGGTAGAACACACAACTTGTTTTAAAGCCAACAGTACGGACATAGTTTTTCAGTTAATAAAATTGTAAGCAAGAGATGTACATCAAATACCCAAGGACTCACATGATGCTGTACATTTACAGTTAATTTCAGACTTTCACATCAAACACACGCATACACGTACACGCACACACACACCCACATACACACACACACATGCACACGCGTGGACACGTGCACACACACACATACACTTTATGGAGAGTATTATGTCCTAGTTTTCACACACTATCTTTGAGGGAGACTTTAGAATCACCTTTATCAAACACCATCACTGTGAAGGCTTTAATTTAATTATTATCACAAACAATCTCTGTGGGGACTTTAACTTAAACATCACACACGATCTCTGTGACTACCTGTACATTAACATCATGACATACATTCTATATTGGGACTTCAACATCACTAACATCAAACACCCTATCCCAATGAAGACCTTATCATCATGATAATAACACACTTTCTCTGTGGGGACTTAAATATAATTATCACATATCATCACAGTGGGGACTTTAATATCATTGTTAACATACACCATCTCTTAAGGGGACTTTGATATAATCATCACACACCATCTCTGTGAGGAACTGAATATCAGTATCATGGCATCAAATTGCATGCAGTCTCTTGGGACATTCTTCATCACCAACATCAAACACAATGGGGATTTTACATTCATGATAATCACCCACTATTTTGGTGGGTTCTTTAACATGATTATTTGTACCAGGGGTTTTGCCAGGTCTGGAAAAGATCAGGGGCCAAGCTAATGTCAGGACTGGTGGGACTCGGGGCTAGCAAACCATTTGGTTGTAGCTCCTGAGCTTTTATCTGGGGCTACAACCAAAAGACCCGGGGCTATAGCCCCCTCAAACCCCCCTCCCCCCCAGCAACGCCTCTGATTTGTACACACCATCACTGTTGTTACTTTAATATCATCATCACACACAATCTCTGTGGGGACTTTAACATCATTAGTCTCACAAACCAACGCTGTAGAATGTTAGCAACACACCATCTCTGTGTGAACTTCAATACCATTATTATAAGACACCATCTGAGTGGGGACCTTTCTTTATCACAATTTTGCACCATCCTACTTAGGCAGTTTACTTCACTATCATAACACACAGTCCCAAAGCAGACAGTAACATATTTATCATGTTACCAATCACAGAGAGGAGATGTGTAGCAGTGGACAAGATGGTGACTGTGTGTGAAAAACGTATACCTGTATTCAAATCACTACTTCCCCACTTGACCACAGTGTTTGATCCTCGGCTGCTATAATAGGGTCCACTGTTTTAACTTTTAAGTGAAGAAAGGCAAAACTGTTACCACCCACCTAGTGGGTATCCCTAGGATGTGACCAGATACTCATGTAGAAATAGAATTGTTAAATATACAAATGTTAACTTGAAACAAATGTTCAGCCATTTGCATATGAATGCATTCATTTACAAATAATGAAGTATGTCCCCACAAGGAAGGTAGCACACGTTCAAGTCCCCACAATTATGGTACCGTGCACACAATTAAAAATGAACCATTTTGCAAATGTGAAGCTGGATCCTATGTTACCATTTTTTTCATTCTTCTGCTATATGTTTCTGCTATTAGTATATTTTTAAAACATTGGGAAAGTGTAATCCCCACAAGGCTGGTTTCTAAACATAGGGCATCATTCACAGCAGGTTTTCCAATGGGGTTTTACAATTATGAATCGCTTCTGTGAATTAGCCCTGACCCCAAAAAGTAGGGTAGTACGTGTATTTGTGTGTGCGTGTGTGTGTTGGTCTATGTGAGTATTTTGCTGGGACAAACTCTCAGGTATGCCAGAGGGCCACTAGGAGTTTGCGGATTCTCGAAAGGCCCAACAACTTCCACAGGATAAACAGAGGACTCAGTCAACAACAAGTTAAAACTCTTGTTTATTACAGACAAAACCAACAGGGATCAGCACTGGGACAGAAACAATCCTTGGATGTTTCAACTTTTCCTGGCTTGCAGGCCAGTTTTGATGCAAAATCATGTCACTGCTCTGTCACTACTTAAGACTCTCTCCAAAAACCTATCAACGTGTGGGATTGACCGTCAGGAGCCTAATAACCTATTTGGTCACGTACATGTGTTATTCTACTAGCTCTCCCATGTCAGGTGGCTCGCCTGGTCCATCCCCTATTCACTATCTAGAACAATGTTGCAGTGTGACGGTCTTGCCATTGGTTTTTGCCTGTGGCTACCCACCCTTAGGGTATTGAACTGGTTCTACATTATTTCGCCGACCTATTTTTCAACGTGGGACTTTTCATCGTCAGAATTTTCATTGCCAAAAACCCTGTTTTTTGGGTTTTTTTTTATTCTGGAGACCCCCCCTTACTATTATAATCATACCCCAACCCCTACAAAACACCCCCCAAAATAAAAAATTGAAAAAACTTGGTTTTTGGCGATGAACATTCTGACGATGAAAAGTCCCACGTTGAAAAATAGGTCGGCGAAATGCGTGTATACCACTGAACTGTGGTTGGCTAGAGCTGATGTCCCCAGGCCTGGGATGTGCAAAGGTTCTAAGCTCTTGGTGTACCTTTTCAAGTTATTAAGAAGGACTATGGGCCTCATTACACGGAAGACGGTAACCATGGCGCTATTAGCGTCAGTGTTGACGCCAATAATTCACAGATCCTGCCATGGTGAATGGCGGAATTACCGCCCCATTCCAGGGTTGGCGAGGCAGTAATTCCCCATTCACCATTGGCCCTTCCCCATTCCCATAGAGCTCAATGGGAATGGGGAAGGCAGCAATTATGGTACTGTTAGGCGGAAACCTGTGCGGTTCCCTCTGGGACCACTGCAAAAGATTTAGGACTACAGGCGTTGGCGGTGAACCCACTTGGTAGCAGTCTGCACCACACAGATTCACTTGGTAGCTGTGGCTGAGTAGTCAGACTTCTCTCAAGAAAAGTTGAGCAGTATGTGGAGTATACAACATAGGGCAATTCTTCACCATAAGACAAGCAAACACGCAACGAGGCTTAGTGTAAAGATATTAAGGCATTTATTTATAACACAATATCTATGGAAAACACTAAAGCAAATCACGGCAAACAAGTCAAACACAATTTATCTACGAAGTAAGAAACGATCAATCCCCCTAGCACAATATCGACAACTCTAGGTTCTACCGGTACCACTTATTTTCAGACAGAGGTGTATACCTCAACCTAGATGACACTCGAATATTAGTTAGGAAGGGAGAGAAAAAGATAGGCAGGTCATGAAATCAACACAGTTCAATCCTACGCGGATAAAATGCAAGGCGGGAAGGCAAGAATCACAATAGATCATAAAGTTCAGAGGCCAGGCCTTCTCGGAGAGAGGCAAGGCGCGATGTCCCAAAAAGTCTCTAGTGGAGCTGCATTCAAGTCCTTGTAGCAAATGTTATCGGCAGATTGAACCAGTTCAGAACAAAGAATGAGCAAAGCTTGGAGGCGACCCAACGGAACGGAGAGGATTAAGTCACCTCACTCGAACCGATCGAAAGGGAAGCCAGGCGGACACGGTACCTTGTTGTGGAGGGCAGCTCCGGCGGGGGCAGTTGTTCCTGGTGGTGGATGCACGTCGGGTCTTGGCTAAGAGTAGAGATGATCTCATCGTCGAAGGAAAGTGAAGTCCGGTGGACCACCAAGGAAGAGACCAGCCGCGGAGTGCTCCGTCACAAGGCACCACCTTTTGGTCGCGGTACAGGGGTAGTGGCTATCGGGTTGCCGGGTGCTCTGCACGGGCAATTCGACCACTGCGTCCTGAGGTGAATAAAAAGCAAAGGGGACTGGTTGTTCCCACCAGTCAGGGGAAGAGACTCTCCGGCAGGGAGATCTCCTCTGTTGTCGGGAAGTGGTGAGTCGGTTCCGCAGGGCTCCACCGGAGGTGTCGTCGTGCAGGTCGGCTCAGCGTTACCCTCATCGTATTCTTAGGTCCTGTGGCGACTTCTGAAGATCCAGTCCCAAAAGCCCTGCTTTTATGCAGACGACCCCCATTCATTCAGCCTAGCTGTCAATCAACACATGCTAAATGGTGAGCGGGAAGGCTCACCACCTGGGCCCATCACTCCAGAGTGCGACCTGAGTTGGCAAGGCAACTCGGTCCAGGGTGCCTAAACCCCCTCCCACACCCCTGAGGTAACCCAGACAGAATGGCTCCACTTTGGAGGGTCTCTGTACAGAGGACCGCCAAATGTGGAACAAAGGGCTCAACCTTTGGTTTAGGAGTCACAGAGACGAACACAGACGCCATTTTAAAACCGAGTTCTGGCAGAAAATACCACTCGATAAACCTATTTAAGATAAGTAGATCGGTGGTACGTCAGAGATTAATGAGAAAAAGTATCAATCTCCAACAATGGGACGAATCCCATAGGGTTAGGTTCGGGGTCGAACATAACAAGTAGTTTCCACTGCCACCAGCCAAAACTCGACGAGGGGGGACGGGACAGTGCCCCCTCGAGTAACAGATCCAGGAGTAATCGAATTACCCCTACCAGTACGTCCACAATAAGATGGTTGGTACTAGTTCTGTTAGTAAATTTAGGTCTAGTAAAGCCAATGGTGACTTTACATGCCCGGGGAGACAGTAGTCAGTCCCCGGGTATGGAGTCTATGGTGGGGGAACCGCTAGGGCGCCCCCGTGTTACGACACGTAGGGTGCGGTGTAACACACATAGAAAAACATATGAGACCCTATGGAGTAAAAGACCCCATAGCCCATCGAACACATGGCCATCTCAAAGGAATTACACACATACATGTCCAAGAGTGGGAGAACAAGTCTCACTCTTGGCAGGATGGGAAAAAAACAAACTCCAGAAATCCAGCAAAGCTGCTGGGGGACTCACTAGGTTAGGAAATTCAGCCTAAACAGAGAATTCTCCCTAACACTCGCCCCCCCCCAGACTAAGGGACAGGAGGATTTAATCCACTCCTGGATGAATCTCATACCTCTAGTCGATGACATACATCCTAGAGAGACCATCAGCATTTTGG